>NW_026614773.1:0-339701 GCF_030052815.1 Hevea brasiliensis
ATTAGAAAAAGTCAAAGCCCATGGAGTATCCCAGTTTTATGTTGAAAATCTGTCTTTGAACTAGAAAGAGGAGTACCAAGACTAGTCATCAATTATAAACCTTTAAATAAGGCCCTTAGATGGATCAGGTATCCATTGCCTAATAAAAGAGATCTATTAAATAGACTCTTTGAGGCCCAAATCTTTTCAAAATTCGATATGAAGACACTCTAAATTCTTTATGCGCTTGATTATATTCGAACTTATTTCTATATACTGGACTCTCAGGATTATACATACAATACTATTTCAGTAGTACGTGGCGTTGTGACTACAGGTTGCTCTACCTTCCACCAATGAAGGGCTCAAGCGGTTAGTAGTTTCCAGCCGATATACCACTTACTTGCTTAGGAGAAGAAGAGTCTTAAAAATTATTATTATTAAGTAAAAAATCTAAAAATCTAATTATAATATTAAACAGATTTAACAGACGCTGATGCTCTCTACAATCACAGAATTCATTATGAGTCTCGACATGATAATTATACAGATCAGTACCGTTCTCGACTAATGCTTGTCTAAACAGTTCTACTTCACGTCTATTAGTCAAATCAAGAGTACGTAAATAGAATAAAAGACGATTAATGTATGTGGACATAAATAGTAAACATGAACAGTTTCTGATGTACAGGATCCCTTTAAGGGCAAGTACAGAGCATACTTAAACAGTTATGATGCTTACAGTGCTTCCAATAAAACAAATATTTAAACAGTAATATGAATAGTAATACTTACAGAGCTATTCCAACCAGTAGGTTTAATGGAGGATACAGGGATGCTTGCTGATGGTGGTGGTGAATAGTATACTTTGTAATCAAACTTACCAGAAGGTTGACCAAGCAAATCCACTATGTTACGGAATTTAGATTCTGATTCTTTGTTTAATTTTTTAGCTTGATCTATTAAAACATCTATTTCACTAGATACTTTGTTTAAAGCAGATTCAAGAGAAGGAATTGAAGAAAAATTCATAAAACTTTATTTATGATCACAATAGAACACATAAGAACACTTTGAACAAAACAGTAGCAAAGCAGAGAAAACAAATTGAGAGAAAAGCACACTCTTTTTACAACTTATTGTTTAAGTTACATTCTGCTTCATAAGCAAGTCGGGAGGCCTTCTTATACAAGTTAGAAGGAATCTTTGATCGTCATGGCATGCGTCACTTTAAGTGGCAGACAAGATAAGGTGGAGTTGGCAGAAGCTACTTTTATAGCTGGCAAGAATCTTTTGACTTTTTTACAGCGCATATGGGTCCTGGCTGTCTTCCCAGTATTGGACTTCCATGTCATCGTCGCTGTCGCTGTCGTCCTTTTGATGAGACTTAGAGCACTCCGCAGCATCTTTTGCTTTTGCAGTGGATGCTTTTGAGCTGTCTTCTTTGTCGTCTTCTTGTAGTGCGCTGAAAAGTTGTCGGCGCAATTCTTCTTTCGGCACTGACTTGAGTAGGTCCTTGAAAGATCGATCTGAAGAGGCGATGGACTTGGTAGTGATGGCTTTTTAGCCAGAGTGATAAGTCCTTTGGCAGAATAGATAGAGGGTGGCTCGAAAAAGTCACATTTATCCCACCATTTGATTAGGACTCTTCTGGTTAACCAGGGCACGTGTTCGGTTGAGAATTCACCGAATCTTTTCATTTTCTTTTTTGAGATAATATAATCCCATCTGACTATCCATGGAATTTTGTAGAGGATAGTAAATAGTAATCTTGAATCCTTTAAGGATTTATTTGAATCTCAGAACCGCTCATAAACAATCCAACCTTATTAGGTAAAGCAATGGGATATAATCCCGATTAAAGAACCATTCATAGAACCATGATAGGAATTACCAAGATTCTTTGTCTAGCTGGAATCAGTATAAACTACTAAACTTACTGCCTATTTTCATAAATTAAGGCACCAGTCCAGGCAATCATATAATCAAAATAATTAAAGTACCTGGGTTTACCGAAATTCAACTCCTTTTGTTTAAAGAGTGAATCTCCCCAATCATCATAGGATATAACCCTTTTGATGATGAACTTGCTGAATGCCCACTCATTAGCGGACCTTTCTGTAGGTGAGAAGACCACTGAGTCGGTCTCTGCTAGGATAGCTTGATAATAAGTATAATCCTTTGGTAAATAAGGATTTACTGTATGATGTTCTGTGTAAAAACTTGCTGCCTCATAAGGCTTCAAATCCTTGTGTTTCCTGTCCATTGGCATAAGGAAACAGTAGCTAACAGGAATGTAGGGGTAAATAACCTCTTTGGCATTATTTGCTTCGACACTAATTTCATAAGCGTCGTTTCTGAGTTTGTCCATCATTTTAGACGGAGGTGGAGATACCTCGTGTGTCCGTTTTGACGGAGTTACTGAGGCCTTTGAACTCATGTCCTGTAAGGAATTCACGTGTCAAGAAATCAGGCAATGAGTTAGTTTCTCCTTTAATAAACTCAATATCAAAATCAAATACTGCATAAAATAGCCTGCCATCTTGCAAATATCTGTTTAGATGCGATGTTTTTAACATCCTTGAGTAATATTTCTTTTGCACTTTTACAGTCAACCCTTATAAGGAATTTCTGATTCAATAAATCAGATTCGAACTTTTGTACACAGAGAACTATAGATAAGATCTCTTTTTTAACCGTAGAGTAATTAACTCTAGGTCCTGTCCAAATACCACTGGTAAATCTGACTAGGGTTTCTTTGCCATCTAGTCTTTGTTTTAAGATGCCTCCGTACCCGATGTCAGATGCGTCAGTTTCCACTACCTTTAAAGCATTTGATTTGGTATTGCCGCATGTGGAAGGGTTTTAACCCTTTGTTTTATCCGTTTAACAGATAAAGTGTGTTCTTTGGTCCATGGGCTTGGGTTTTTTCTAATTCTTTGGAATAAAGGCTTTGCATCATGGGCCAGGTCTTTATAGAAGTCTGAGACATAGTTTAGGCTTCCTAAAAACCTTTGAAGTTGGGTTTTGTCTTTTATTTCATCAGGAAATTTACTGGCGAATTCAATGGCTCGATCAATAGGAATAATTGATCCTTGTTTTATATTGTGGCCAAGAAATCTAATATTAGTCTGAAAGAGTTTAATCTTTCTGGCTGAGACTACCAAGCCATTTCTTTTGACAATTTTTATAAACACATTTAAGTGTTTGAAATGTTGATCAATTGTCCTGGAGAAAATAAGGACATCATCAATGTAAACAATTGAGAATGCTGAATAAGCATTGAATATTTCATTCATAATTTTTTGAAATTCTGATGGGGCATTTTTAAGCCCAAAGGGCATTACATTCCATTCGTAATGTCCAAATGGCACAGTAAAGGCAGTTTTATACCTATCTTCTTCAGCTATCTGGATTTGCCAGTATCCATTACTTTTTCATTTTCTTTCTTTTTTTTTTTATTAGTTCTTTAATTTAATTTCCGACTCCAAAATTTTCTTTTCTCCAATTTTATTTGACAGTTAGGTCAGGAGTCAGCTCTCGGGGTCAATTGACCAAATTGCCCCTCACCGGTTCATCCCGGTTTGCAAATAATCCAATATTTCTTCCTGCTCCCTGACCTAATTATTTGACAGGCTTAATAGTTCTTTTTCGTGATTTTATTTTTTTCACTGTGTTCGTAATGTTCCTAAGGACCGCAGCGTCACATTTTACAATTCAAAATTTGAGTTTAAAATGACTTCGCAGTCCTTCCCGAGAAGGTCACCCATCACTGTGACTCTCGGCTCGTTTAACTTCTTATGTTCTGTTTTTCTTGTTTATACTTAACTAATTGAACATTACTAATTATTTGTATTTATGGCTTCTCTAATTGACTTAAGTGTGGTTCTAATCCCCTTAATTGTTCGGACCGACTCTGGTCACCGAAACAGTGAAATATATCAGGCTATACCAATAGGGGTGTTACAGCACAGACCTGATTTGAGTCGCCTCTAGGCCTTGACTCAATGTTCCTTATGCTTTTAAGTATCCTTTTCAACTGAAACACACAATTTAAAGTGTTTCAGTACTCAGTTAAATTGTTTCTAATAATAAAATCCAATAACTAAATTTTCTTGGTACTATTCACTTCAATTCATTTCATTAGTCAATCTATAATGTTGACCTTTAATACACACTAGGTGAATTAATTTTAATGTTACCAATATGTCACATTTTATAGTTCTCAAGTATTAGTATATGTTACCAATTTCATTTTAAAGCTTATTGCATTTTATTGCAAATTTTCAGGTTTGATGCACTGCATTGATCTAGCTAATGGACTTATTTCCCTTTATTTTTAGGTTCTGTTCAAAAGAGCAATATTGTAAGTTTATGTTTTAGTGACATTTTGGCACTGATTTCATGTCATTTGGAGTTTTCTAGACCAAGTTATGATCATTTTACTATTGCTGGTCAAATTGCCTTTTTATTGTGAACTTAGGTCATTTTTAGGTAATTTCCAATTCTGACAAGTTTTATACCCGAAATTTTGCAAGCATTTTCACTTGCTTATGGTCATTTCTGGGTTTGGTGGTCTCAACCAAAATTGTATCCCTATGTCTAAGCTTTCCAATGATATAAATTTCAGGTCATTTGGACCTGTGTACAAGGAGTTATGGTCATTTTCATAATTACTGTTCAATTAGTGAAATTTCAGGGTTGCAATGTTACCAATCAGGATTAGGTCAGTTTTCATGTCACTCTCCGGACAGAATTTAGGTCTATTTTTTCATGAAAGTTTGCCTATTTTGTGTCTAGTTTTGCCTTCAATTGGCCTCATACCAATTGGGATCACAATTTTTCACTTATAGCCCAATTTGCATACTGCCCTTACTAACCTAAATCTGCATTTGAGAATTTACACTTCTAATGTTTACCATTCACATTTCAATTTGGTCAAATGGCCAACAACAACTCAATTTGGTAATTTGTCCAGCAACAACTCAGTTTAATGAAATAAAATGTCCAATAATAGTTCAATACAACCAATATGTAGCCACAATTTAATTGATCAAGTTCTAGCAATTTAATCCATGTCCAAGTACAATTCAACTCTCCAAACCTAATTCAACTAATCAAAATCCATAAAATACATGAAGGAGTGGAAGCATGAAAAATACAAGTTTAGATCATTGAATTCAAAAATTTTTCATCTAGGGTCACATGCATCATGCAAAATTCATTTTTATCTATTTGATTTTAATGATAAACAGCATATTAAAACTCTTTTAATATATTTTTGAATTTATATTTGCCATTTAAGATTTTAGAATTAATAGATTAATTCATTAGAACCCTAGATTAGATCAAGAACAAGTACACTAATCTTTTTGATGCACTGCAGTGTGTTTGGCACCTTTGGGATGCGCCTAGGACACCAGATGTTGTCCCTCTAGCTTGTCCACACCAAGATCACTAATGGCAGCCCCTTGAATAGCTTCTAAATCTTTTCTAATCAATTAGAAAATTAGGTTTTGTCTTTTAAGAGATTACAGATGTAAACAGGACACTAGAAACGATTTCTAGTATTTTTAATTCAAGAGATTGTTGGCTAATCTCTTTGAATTGATGAGAGATGAAGAAGAAGAGAGGGAGAGGCAGCCAAGGGTGGTGGCACCAAGAGAATACAGTAGCTTGTAATTTTGTTCTTTCATCCTTTCCCTTATATAGTTAGGTCATCGCTTAAAACCCTTGCCACATGTTACCTTCTGATTGGCTCTTAGCTTAATTGACCTAATCACATTGTGCCAGGTGTCAAACTTAGATTTAATCTTGATTTTAATCATCTTACATGATTAAAAGACAAATGGCAAGCTTATGTGTAGTGCTATGTGTCACCATCTTATGGTGCCACATGTCACCCTGTAAACTGACCAAAATACTCTTGTGTCTTAATTTTGAGTTCTCAATCCAAAATAATTATTTCTCTTCTTCTAATTAATTTATATCAAATATAAATTAATTAATTAATCTCTATTAATTAATTTCTCATAATTAAATTCATATTTAAACACTTTAAATATAAATTTAACTTATACTATACATCTAATAACCTAGATTTGGTTGCAAGCCATGCTAGGAACTTTGCAATCTAATTGCAAACCAAACCTATTTAATTAATCAATTAAACTTTTTAACTCTTAATATCATCAGAACTCTTTCTTACCATAAATGATTTCTCTAAATCATTTTAGGCAACTCATAGACTATGATTAACACCTAGCATAGCATGCCATAGTCACCCAATCAGTAATAAGGTTTACCTTAAATGAACCTACAATCATATGTTACCATGCACTAGAATCTCTCTATTACAAAATCCCAATTCGAGCTGGAGTCATAATTTATGTCAAACCCCATTTGCGATGAATATTATATTCTCATTTAATTCCAGTTCTTGATTAAAAAGATTTTCTCATCAGAAACTCTTTTCTAATTAAATCTATCTGTCCTGGCTAAGAACTTGAAACATCAAGAACAATTAAATAAACATAGGATTTTATCCCTATTTACTTAGGGTAACAGATTCTATCTTGATCAACACCTACCTCCATATATAACTAGTAGGAGCCAACACATGCCCATATACCTATACACAGTACAAGTATGAAAGCAATATCAAACTCAAACCACCTATATACAAGATAACTATGCTATCTCAGGTCTAAATATTATATGCACTAATATGATTTATGACAATACGTTGACAGGAGTAAACTCCATGTGCTTATCATAAATGTCACTGGTTTGGCCTACTTATCATGCATAAGTGCCTATCATGTTTGTTATATGGCATGAGACTCACCATTCCATCTTATTTATATCTCATATAAATACTCAACTCAACTCAACTAAGCCTTTATCCCAAAAATTTGGGATCGGCTATATGAATTCGCTTTCTCCACTCTAAACGATTTTGGGTTAAATCCTCAGAAATTTGTAATGCTTCTAGGTCATATTGTACTACTCTCCTCCAAGTCAATTTAGGTCTAGCCCTTTTTTTCTTTCTATCTTCTAACCTAATGTGCTCTTCTTGTTTAACTGGAGCCTCTGTATGTCTATGCTTCACATGACCAAACCACCTCAATCTCCCTTCTCTCAACTTATCCTCAATTGGTACCACTCCTACCTTTTCTCTAATACTCTCATTACGGACTTTATCTAGTCTAGTATGGCCACTCATCCACCTTAACATTCTCATCTCTGCAACTCTTATCTTAGACGCATATAACTCCTTCAATGCCCAACACTTACTACCATATAACATAGCAGGTCGTATGGCTGTACGGTAAAATTTTCCTTTTAACTTACTAGGAATCTTACGATCACATAAAACTCCCGTGGCACGTCTCCACTTCAACCATCCGGCTTTAATCCTATGACTAACATCCTCCTCACATCTCCCATCTACTTGAAGGACTGAGCCAAGATATTTAAATTGATTACTTTGGAACAGTACCACTCCATCCAAACTAACTCCTTCCCTATCACTAGTTTGGCCTTCACTGAACTTGCAATGCATGTATTCTGTCTTCGTTCTACTTAACTTAAAGCCCTTTGACTCTAGAGTACTTCTCCAAAGCTCTAGCTTTCTATTGACTCATTCTCACGTCTCATCTATCAGAACAATATCATCCGCAAACATCATGCACCAAGGAATACTCTCTTGTATATGTTTCGTCAATTCATCTAAAACTAATGTAAAAAGGTAAGGGCTTATAGTTGATCCTTGGTGTAATCCAATTGAGATCGAAAAATCTCTTGTATCCCCTCCTACTAGGCGCACAATAGTAGTTGCTCCTTCATACATATCTTTCAACACTTGTATGCACCTAATAGATACCCTCTTTTATTCTAACACACTCCATAGGACATCTCTTAGAACACTATAATAAGCCTTCTCCAAATTAATAAAAACTATGTGTAGATCTTTCTTCACATCTCTATATTTTTCCATCAAGCTTCTAACGAGAAAGATCGCTTCCATAGTTGAACGACTGGGCATGAAGCTAAATTGATTGAGAGAGATAGAAGTATCATGATGTAGTCGATGCTCCACAACTCTCTCCCACAACTTCATAGTATGGCTCATGAGTTTAATTCTCCTATAGTTCGAGTAACTCTATATGTCTCCCTTATTTTTAAAAATAGGTACTAAAATACTCCTCCTCCATTCATCAGGCATTTTCTTTGAGTTTAGAATCTTATCAAATAATTTAGTTAACCATGCTACTCCCATATCTCCCAAACACTTTCACATTTCAATTGGTATTCCATCGGGTCCACAGGCTTTACCCACTGTCATTCTCTTAAGTGCTTTCTTTACTTCTAAAGATCTAATCCTTCTAGTGTAATTCACATTCTTTTCTATTGTTCTATAGTCTATATTCACGCTATTACCATTTTGACTATTATTAAAGAGATCATTAAAATAATTTCTCCATCTTTCTTTAATGTCCTCATCTTTCACCAACACTTTTCCTTCTTTATCCTTAATGCACCTAACTTGATTGAGATCTTGACATTTCCTTTCTCTCCTCCTTGCTAATCTATAAATATCTTTCTCCCCTTCTTTAGTTCCAAGTTTCTCATATAACTTTTCAAAGGCTTGTGCTCTTGCTTGACTAACTGCCTTTTTTGCCTCTTTTTTTGCCATCTTTTATTGTTCATATGCCTCATTATTATCACATTTAGGTAATTTCTTATACCATTCCCTTTTTCTCTTCACTGCCTTCTGTACTTCCTCATTCCACGACCATCTCTCTTTTGAGGGTGCTTTATGTCCTTTAAACTCTCCAAGTACTTTTCTAGCTACTTCTCTAATCTTTGATGCCATCTGTATCCACATATCATTGGCCTCCATATTCAGCTTCCATGCTTCGGACTCGAGAAGCTCATTTTTGAACTTCACTTGCTTTACTCCTTTGAACTCCCACCACTTTGTTCGAGCTACACTATTTCTTCTGACTTTACTTGAATTGTTCCTAAACTTGACATCCAAGACCACTAACCGCTGTTGACTTGTTAAAGCCTCTTCTAGAATGACCTTGCAATCCTTGCATAGAGCTCTATTTGTCTTCCTGGTTAAGAGGAAGTCGATTTGGCTTCTATGTTGCCCACTTTTGAAAGTCACTAAATGTGACTCTCTTTTTATAAAGTAGGTATTTGCTAGTATTAGGTCGTATGCCATAGCAAAATCTAGGATGCTTTTTCCCTCCTCATTTCGACTGCCAAAACCAAAATCTCTATGAACATTCTCATTGCCTTGCCTATCACTTCCTATATGTCCATTCAAATCTCCACCAATGAAAATATTCTCTTCATTCGGCATACTTTGCATTAAATTATCCATATCTTCTCAAAACCTTTGTTTACTCTCACTATCTAGTTCTATTTGTGGACATAAGCACTAACTACATTTATTATTTTTCCTTCTAGTACTAGCTTTACTAGTATAATTCTATCTCCTACTCTTTTCATAGCTATTACAGCGTCTTTCAATATCCTGTCTATGATTATGCCCACTCCGTTCTTATTTCTCTCCTTTCTGGTAAACCACAGTTTGTACCCTGAATTACCCACTTCCTTGCTTTTCTCTCCTACCCATTCAGTCTCCTGAATGCAAGCAATATTCACCCTTCTCCTTTCCAAGGTATCCACAAGCTCCATTAATTTTCTTGTAAGTGATCCAACATTTCAAGTACCAACTTTGATCCTCCTCCTATCCTGTTCCTTCCTAGTTGGTCTCCTTTTATGATATCTTCTATTGTTTTCTATGTCTATCTTATGTTCTGTTCCATTATCTGTTCTAGTATCTATCCTATGGACTAACTTCTTTACCCACACCCGTCCATGATATGGGAACCCTTGCTCACTTAACACCACACCCGGGTGCCGGTATGGCGCGTCGCTTTCGGTGAACTTCTGCACCCTTGCATATTTCTCACTACACCTGAGCTCCGATGTAGCGCGTCGTTAGTAGAGGACGCCCTAACATTTATATCATTTGAATCCATATCATAAGGTGTGACAAAATTTTTACGCTGGTTGTTACCTACCGCAACCCTCCTCCTTTATCTGGACTTGGGACCGGCTAAGCACAAACTACTTAGGCGTAGTTATATCTCATATAAATACATTGGGAACAAATATGAATACAATCTTTCTGGATAAGTCATGTCCTGTGTGAAGTATCCTTGATTGTGAACCTATTTATGATACTTTATTCTAGAAATACTGTTACTCATACTCTTAACAACTTAAGAATAGAATTTCTAATAAAATATCAATGGACCTTTTCTATTACACATAAATATATTATGTAAACGAAAAAGTGAAAATGCCTTTTATTAATAAAATATGTACAAGATACATACTAAATGATATACTCTAGGGCATACTACTAATAATACAATCCATTGCTCTTAAATTAATATTAATTATAAATGAATTTAAGGCCCTCCTAAGCACATCAAGGCTGCCCAAATTGCTCATATACATCAAGCTTCCCAATTTCAATATGTGGTCTCACTTTACATTCACAATTCACACGTATACATAAAAATCAAACTCTTATACATTTAAGCACTCTAATTAACTTTATTATCCAGCAAATTTAAGTGAAAACACTCAAACTTCTTCAATATCCATGGCTGCCAAAAATAAAGCACCTCCATAACTCATCAAAACCTCAAAATTTCTTCATCAATTTGCTTATCTCAAGCTTCACACAAACTTTACTTAAGAAATGAAGGAGTTTGGACACTTACCTATTGTTGAAGCTTATAAAATCTTCATCAAAATCTCTTGAAATTACTATCAACTTCTTCCTTGCAAGGTGGCGAGAAACTTTAATGAAGACAAATTGGGGAAATGGTGGCTTGATCATGGAGTTTTCATGCATGAAAGGTGGGCGGCCATGGGAGGACTTCCTTCAAGCTTTGGTTCGGCCAAGATGGTGTTTAAGGAAGAAGAAGATGGCAGAAGATAGTGGAGAATTTCTAATTTTCTTAAGCCTTATATAGTCCATAGTGGTCCACTAAGGTTAAGATAATATTATTTTAAGTAAACTTTTAATTATTCAAAATCTTACCCCACAATTTTTCTTATTTATACATTTCATTTTCAATTTCATTTTTCATGGGGTTTTCAAACTTTAATGTCACTTATTTTTAATGGACATTGAGGTCAAAAGCCAACTCTAGGTGTCAATTGACCAAAATGCCCCTTTTTCGGTTACATTTTCGATTTTTCGGTAACACCGATTTTTGTCGATTTCTCGATTTTTCATTTTTCTTTGTACTAATTAATTAAATTTTCTTTGACATTTTCTAAGTCAATTATACCCCAATAGATGTTTATTTAATTCTTAAAAATATTTTTCAGGATTCCCCACAGTCCAGGGCTAATCAACAGTCCTCGCCGCAACTTTCCAGTGCGGTCACCCATCGCTAGGGTTTTTGGCTTGTTTAATCTCATTACATTTCATTGCTTTTATTTTTCCTTTATTTTCTTGTATTTTCCTCTATTGTATTTCATTATCTTATTTCTCTTCACTAACATTTAAGTATAATTCTAGGCATTTTAGCTGTTCGGACAGACACCGGTCACTGGAACAGTAGAACGTATTACTGAATATAGTGGTGTTACAATTCTCCCCCCCTTAAAATAAAATTCGTCTTGAAATTTTACCTGGCATCAGTCTTTGGACAGCTGTGGGTGCTATCTCCTCATGTCCTCTTCATGTTCCCAAGTAGCTTCCTGGCTTGAATGATGGTTCCACAACACTTTAACTAGGGGTGTCTGCTTGTTCCTCAGCTGCTTCACTCATATGCCAAAATCTCTATGGGTTCTTCCTCATATGAGAGGTTTGGATTTACCTCAATCTCTTCAGTAGATAGAACATGAGATGGGTCTGATCGATACCTCCTCAACATAGACACATGGAAGACGTTATATATCTTCTCCAACTCTGGAGGTAGTGCCAATCAGTATGCTAGATGACCCACTCTTTCCGGAACCTCATATGGTCCAATGAAACGAGGACTTAGTTTCCCTTTTCTGCCAAATCTCATAATCCTCTTCCAAGGAGAAACTTTGAGGAATACCTTATCACCCACTGCATATTCAATATCTCTTCTCTTCAGATCGATGTAGGACTTCTAACGATTTAATGTAGCCTTGAGTCGATCTCTAATTAGTCTAATCTTTTCCTCTGTCTGTTGAATAATTTTTGGCCCAATCATTTTTCTTTCGCCCACTTCATCCCAACACAGGGGAGTTCTGCACTTTCTACCATACAAAGCTTCATATGGAGGCATCCCAATGCTTGATTGGTAGCTATTGTTATAAGCAAACTCAATCAGAGGCAAGTATGTATCCCAACTACCTTCAAATTCGATTACACAAGCCCATAGCATATCTTCCAATATCTGAATTACCCTCTCAGACTGGCCATCTGTCTGTGGGTGGAATGCCGTGCTGAAGTTCAATCTAGTTCCTAGGGCTCTCTGAAGACTACCCTAGAATCTAGAAGTGAACCTAGGATCTCTGTCAGATACAATCGATACTGGCACTCCATGCAGTTTTACAATCTCATCTATGTACAATCTAGCCAATCTTTCTAGGCTATAGTCCATCCGGACTGGCAGAAAGTGAGCAGACTTGCTCAGTCTGTCAACTATAACCCATACTACATCATGGCTATTCTGTATCCTCGGAAGTCCCATCACAAAATCCATAGTTATCCGTTCCCATTTCCACTCTGGTACTAGCAATGGATGTAACAAACCAGCTGGTACTTGATGTTCTGCCTTCACTTGTTGACAAGTTAGGCATTTGGAGACAAAATTAGCTACATCCCTTTTTATACCCATCCACCAGTAATGCTCTTTTAATCCTCTGTACATCTTAGTGCCACCAGGGTGCATAGCAAAAGGAGACTCATGTTGTAACATCCTCCCGGTAGCAACTCCGTACATTCTACTGTTTCGGTGACCGATGTCGGTCCGGACAGCTAGAACGTCCGGAAAAATATTTAAACTACAGTGAGGGACCATAATTAACTCAAATATTAATAAGAAAAATTTGGTAAAAATTTTAGAAATCAAATACAACCGAGTTAAGCAGTGGTGCCCAAGCGATGGGTAACCAGAGGGAAGTTGCGGTTCTCGCAACGAGGAGCCCTAGACCCGGGGGAAAAATTATAAAATAATTTTTGGGACTCCAGAGAAGGATTACTGAGGTTCCTATGGCATTAGAATGCCAAGAAAATACCTAGAAAAATTTTTCAATCGGTACAGACAATTTTGACCCGTTAAGCCAAACGGAGGGCATTTTGGTCATTTCGCCTTCAGAGGTGATTTTTGGCTGACTTGTCCAATTGAGTAAATAAATATTGTGACATAAAATATGAATTAATATTGATGAAAAATTTATTAAAAATGAGAAATGAAAAAAAGAAAACAAAAGTAAAAAGAAAAGTAAGTAAATGGGAATTGTGACATCATAATTATGTCATTTAAAAATGGTCCACCAATCACCATATAACAAAGACACTTAAAACAAACTAAAGAGGCTGAAAATAAAAGAAAAATGTCATCTTCTTCCTTTGGACCCCAACCAGCCGAAACCTCTTCCTTTCCTCCCTCCATTGATGTTCAATCAAGCAAGCTTAATTCCTTCCTTTGTTACACCACTAAACCCTAACTCCTTTCATTAAAACTTGACCATATCTCTAGGGGAAGCTTTTGGCAGCCAAGAAGAGGAAAGAAAGTGAAGTTTGAGTTGGGAAAAATCTGCCCTATTCAAGGTTAGTGCATTAGATACTTAAAACTCTTTATTTTTATGATTTGTAACTTGAATTGAGTAAGAATTGTAACTAAAATGAACAAGAATTATGTGTATACATACTATGAATTTTCGGCAGCCCTTGTGAAGGAATTATTTTGATTGTTTTGATGGACTTAGAGTGAACTAGAGCTTATGTTTAAAGTGTATACATATACATATACAAAGAATGAAAGAGTTGAATAAGGAATTTGTGAAAACTCATATGGGAATTACGGTTTTGAGAAGTGAAAAATTGACTTGGCTTAGGAAATTGTTAGAGAACATTTTAATGGTCAATTAGTGACCATTTTAGGTAAGTTGACCACAATTTGGACTGAAAAATAGTATGGCAAAGTGAATGTGTAGGCTGCCCTAGGACAGCAGCAGGGTGACTGAAATTTCAGTCCACTTGGACTGCCATAACTTGGGCTGTGTTGGTCCAATTGGTGTTTGGCCAATTGGACATGAAACTAGGCTTATAATGGCACATTTTTGCTGAAGAAACCATGCCCAAAAGACCAAAGCAAGAGGACCAAAAGTTGGCCCCAATCCGGACACCCTGCAACTGATTCTGCAGAATGACCAAATGAACAGTAACTGTTCATTTGGCCATAACTCACTGTAGATTTGGTCAATTGACCTGAAATTTTTACAGCAACAAGCTAAGACATATAAAAACAACTTTCATGAAGAAACCTACCCCAAATTATGGCCAGAACCAATTCAAAAATGCAATCACAATCATTGTTCATGTTACTGTAGATATGGTCAATTCTGCATATTGGAAATCCGGCCAGCTGTGGTTTTTGAGCCATATCTGGAGCTACAAAACTCCAAATGGAGTGATTCAAAAAAGGAAATTCAACTAGACAAAATAAGGAACAACTTTCATGTTTGTCATTTCTTCAAATTCCCATTGTAACAGTGCTTAATGGAACAGCAAACTTATGCTACAAAAACTGAAATTTTCTGCCCTTTGGTTTTAAGTTAGAAATAGTAATGGTGACCAATTCTAACAAGTTTTAAACATGAAATGTGGTATGTTGGGAGTGCCAAAGTCAATGTACATATTTTCTATCCAAAAGTCAACATTTTTATTGACCAATGAGGTGAATAGTAACACCAAAACATGAAATTCACAAATTGAAGAATTTAAAAGTTTCAAATGCCCTAGTATACCTAACAAGATTGGTTTGGATAGTTTGGCATGCCAATAGGGTTCAGTTAGCAGTACTGCACATGGCAATATGCCATTCTGTGATTTTATGGCTTTTAGCCATTCTGACCTTGCATTGAGACTTGGCCTTGTGCCTGATATTGTTTACAGCTTGTTAGCTGTTCTGTTGCACACCGGGAGATGCATATGTGACCGATGGTGTGACGGCCCGAGGTACTTGATACCCAGTGCCAGTTTACCCGTTATCCAGTCCAGTCGTCTAGTGTAGGTTACTTGGGGCAACCAAATGAATAAAAGTGGACAAAGTAAATGATATACAAATACCAAACAAATATAACATATACATTCATTACATATTTATTTCTTGCTATTTCCTTTATTTTATTATTGCACCACTAAGCATTATTGCTTAGCGCGTTGCTTTGCCACGCGTGAGGTTCCGAGATACAGATCGTGAGCCCAGTAGACCGCTGACTGGGTGAGTCCATCCTGCAGTTCTGCACAGTGTCCGTGTCACCTCAACTTCTGCAGTGCATTGGTAGGACACTAGGCGTCATTTTGATATTTTGTAGCTAATTTTTACTTCCTCATATGTATTTAAACTTATGTAATGTATTTTGATGTTCATGTAAATAATGAAAGTTATGGTTATGAATGCAAAATTTGAGCATTTATTTATTGTTGTATATGAGCATTATGAGAAATGGATGTTTGAGAAATGAAAAGGTTGTTGAGAACCGAAATTGAAAATTGTTGAGATTTTGGATATTGGAGTTTGAGATGATTGAATACAAATATTGGAAGTGTTTTTAATGTGTTCAAGAATTGTTTTCTCCATTTTTAGCCTACTCTGCGGATTTTCTTTAAAATTTTCGGAACCTCAAATAAATGAAAATTTCGATAAATGGCTTAAATAAATTATATTTCACAAATTATATTCAAAAGCATGATAAAAATTAAATAAGGCATATTAGAGTGTGCCGGTACACCGTGTGACATTGCTTACTCGGGTATACTGTACACGGGTAAGGGGTGTCACACATGTGCTTCCTTCATAATGATCTGTTTCAAGTCAACATCATTAGGAACGCACATTCTACCCTGATGTAGTAATAAACCATTATCTCTCATAGAGAATTCAGGTTTCTTGCATCTTTGGACTTTTTCGAGTAACCGATATTTTTCATCATTCTGAGCAGCCATTCTAATATGATCAATCAACACTGGCTGTACATTTCATGCCACTACTGTCTGTCCCTCATCATCAATCTCCAAACGAGCATGCTGTGCTTTTAACTCATGTACCATGAAAAAGGAGAAACTCTGAAACTTGCCATAGTCTTGCGACTTAAGGCGTCAGCCACCACATTTGCTTTCCCTGGCTGATAGTCTATTAAGCAATCATAGTCTTTAATCAGTTCTAACCATCTCCTTTGTCTCAAGTTCAATTCTTTCTGAGTGCCCAAATACTTCAAGCCCTTGTGATCTGTGTAGATATAACACTTCTCCCCATATAAGTAATGTCTCCAGATCTTCAGAGCAAAAACAATAGCTTTTAGCTCTAAGTCATGTGTCGGATTGTTCCTCTAGTGCAGTTTTAGCTGGCATGATGCATATGCAATGACATTTCGATCTTGCATCAGTACACAGCCTAACCCATTATGAGAAGCATCACTATAAACTGTGTGTTCTTTACCCAGTATAGGTAAAGTAAGGACTGGAGCTTCAGTCAAACACCTCTTCAACTCATCAAAACTCTGCTGGCATTTATCCATCCACTAAAATTTCACATCTTTCCGAAGCAGCTTGGTCAGTGGAGAAGCCAACATAGAGAAACCTTTCACCAATCGGCAGTAGTATCCAGCTAAACCCAGAAAACTGCGAATTTCTATGATATTCTTGGGTGGCTTCCAATTAAGGATAGCTTCTACCTTGCTGGAATCTACCTTGATCCCTTCAGCTGACACATTATATCCCAAGAAAGAGATTTTCTTCAGCCAAAATTTACATTTCGACAATTTGGCGTATAGCTGTTTCTCATTTAAGGTCTGTAGTATAATCCGCAGATGTCTATCATGCTCCTCTGCATTCCTCGAATATATCAAAATATCATTAATAAACACAACCACAAATTGGTCGAGGTATGGTCTGAAGATAGTGTTCATCAGATCCATAAAAGCAGCTGGAGCATTAGTTAACTCGAATTGCATTACCGAAAACTCATAATGACCATATCGAGTTCTGAAAGCAGTTTTTTAACACCCCTCACCCGTCTACAGTGTAGCCGAGCAAGGCGTGCTACACGGCGTGCCGGAGCACTTAGTCTATGATTATCACATTTTCTAAACTCAATTTGATTTTAAGAAGTCTTTATGTGCTATGCATAGCATACTGGTTCTATTTTCACACTTTAATAAAATCAGTGTTTCAAGACTGGTAATAAAAATTTGGCAAGGTGCCGTCTATATTTAGGAAAAACTGTCTTTCCAAACCTGTTGAAAACAGTTTAATATGATGATATCAAAATCTCAAATATTTCACAGTCTCTATTTCTCAGTAAAGTCAATAGACTTTTACAGTCATTAAACAGTTCCATAATACAGTCCATAATAATTTAAACATATATAGAAAATCTCCATGTCATTTAATATGTACAAATTATTACAAACTTTAGAGCTTTCATAACATTTCAAAATACAGGGCTGAATTTCAAATATACAACAAAAGTACAAAATACAAGATATCCTAAGTCCTACCATGTATGCAATGCAGTGCAGATGACTCTGGACTCCTGTGCAGATCTGATGTCTCACCCGGTCATAGGTCTGCTGGGCTCCCCAGCTGTATCTCCAATACCTACGCATTACAAAAGCAACGCGCTAAGCAATTTTGCTTAGTGGTGCCAAATATAAAGAAATATACACTAAAATAAAGTAAATAAAGTGTTTACAAATTTTTGGTGGTGCTGTATGTCAGTAGACTGGATTTAGGTATTTGAATTTAATAGTACTTGAATTACTGCCCGTGTAGCCTATATACTGACCAGACTGGATAAACGGATATACTGGCACTGGGTACCTAGTACCTCGGGCCGTCACACCATCGGTCACAAAGTGTCTCCCGATGTGCAAATAGCGTGGCTAAAAAGCCATATAGTCAATCTGGCGATAAGCCAAAAATAAATACACAATATGTATAGCCGTAGGCTATTAAAGTCTGATCTTGACATAATAAGCCGTAAAAACACAGTATGGCATAAAGCCATTTACAGAATAGCTGTCAGAATCCTATTGGCATGCCAACCTATCTATACTAGTTAACTAGGCAAACTAGGGCACATTATTAATTAATTGTTTAATTCTTCAATTTTTGGAGTTTACTAACTATTATATAATTCACAAGTCAATGCATATGTTGACCTTTTTAGGTAATATGGATAAGTTGTTTCTAGCATCAATATGTCACAATTTATATCTCAATATGCTGCCAATATAGTGCAATTTACCATTTTTACAAGTTGGCATTCATTGCCAAAATGCTTCAAGCATCATTGTATGCAAAATGTCAAATTCTCAATTTTTGTGTGCTAGATTGGTCTAACTTAAAGTCCTATTTCCCTTGGTTTTTAGCTTCTGGTCAAAGAAGCAAAATTGTAGCTCTATGTCTTATTGCATGCGGGGCAAAATTTCAGGTCATTCTGAGTTGTATAGACCAAGATATGGTCAATTTACTAAAGCTGGACAGATTGCACCTTTAGTGCAAAATTTGGTCAATTTTAGGTCAGTTTTGGTTCGGCAGTTTTTGTACCCGAACTTGTGCAAGCCATTTGACTTGGTTCTGGCCATTTCTAGGATTTGGTTTCTTCATAAGAATTGTAGATCTATGTCTAAACTAACTATGGTAAAAATTTCAAGTCAATTGGACCTGTTTTGAGTGAGTTATGGTCATCTAAAGGACTACTGTTCATATGGTCAAAAATCTGGGTTGCAAGGTTGCTAATCCGGATTTGGTCATTTTTAAGGTCAGTTTCTAGGCAGAATTTTGGCAACATTTATACATGAAAGTTGGCCTATTTGGTGTCTAGTTTCACCCCCTATTGGCCTCATACCAATTGGGTTCATAGTTTGGCACTTATGGCCTAATTTATGTACTGCCTTCACACATAACCTGCACAAAGCACATACACTTCCAATTTGATATTCCTTCTCCTCCTCATTTCTTCAATATTCAATCAATAACACTTCCATATATATATTGTACACAATTCCAGCAACAATTTTGGGCAGAATATTCAAGTGCTTAATGCACACAATTCAGCATTAATTCAACATTCACTTCCACCAAAATTTAACACATCTCAATGTCAATATTACACATACACTTCAATATAATCATACTTCAATGTAACTTACACTTGCTGGCCACAATTTAACATTAGCATATATCATTAATAACTACATGTTCACACACAAATTCATACTATTAGGGGCTGCCAAACATGGCAGTTTGCTCAAGGCATCAAAGTTCCATTTCACACCCTTAATTCAAACACTACATGCACATACTTAGATACAAACTTGCTACAACTTTCATTTGAATTAATTAACCTTCATTTCCATTCATTAGAAGTAAAAATAACTCAAGCTCAACAAAGGTTCATGGCTGCCAAAAATGGACAAGTCCATTTCTCACTATTTCTTTCATTTCTCTTCACCAAAATACTCACCTCAACCTAAACACAAGGTTTACTAAAGCAAGGGAGAGAATTTGGACACTTACCACTTGTGAGCTTCCTTCAAACTTCACGAAATCTTGTTTTTCTTGTTGCTAATATCTTCCCCAAGGTGAGTAGGCAAGCTTTAATGAAGGAACTAAGTAGAAAGGAGGGCTTGATCAATGGTGCATGGTGATGGAGGGAGTTTGGCCATGGTGGACTTCCATGGAAGTTCAATTCGTCCAAAACTTTAAAGGTTGAAGATGAAGATGATAATGAGTGCAATCTGCTATCCCAAAGCATATTTTAGTGTCCCAATATTCAAGTTAGTGGAGCACTAAGCTCATTCTAATATTTAATTAGTTAAAGTTTCCTTATTTGCTCATTTTGCACCATTCTTTTACTATTTACATATTGTATCCCATTTTAATATTTTTCATGACATTTCCTAAGTGCAATATCATTTATTCTTAATGGACATTGAGGTCAAAAGGCAACACTAGGTGTCAAATGACCAAAATACCCCACTTTGGGTTATATTCTCAATTTTTCGGTAACACCGATTTTTGTCTGTTGCTTGATTTTTCATTTTTCTTTGTACTAATTTACTAATTTTTCTTTGATATTTCTAGTGTCAATTACATTTCAATAAACCTTTATTTATGTCTCAAAATTAAATTCAGAGGGTTCCCCGCGGTCCTGGGGTCGGCAACGGCCTTCCCAGTGCAGTCACCCATCACTGCAGTGCCGGCTCGTTTAACTTAGCATCATTTTCTCTCTTTCATTTTTGTTTTATTTTTTTTGTATTTTCTTTTTATTTATTTCATCATTATATGTCTGTTCACTATCACCGAAGTGTAGTTCTAGACATCCTGACTTGCCTGGATTGTTATTTGATTACTGGAGCAATAGAACGTACAGAACACGTATAGGGAGGATGTTACAAGTTTTTGGAATGCTCTGCTCTTGTACCTTCAACTGATAATAACCAGATCTCAAATCAATTTTAAAGAACACAACTGTACCCTTCAACTGATCAAACAAGTCATCAATGCGGGGCAACAGATATCTATTCTTTATTGTCACCTTATTCAACTGTCGGTAGTCAATATATAAGTCCATTTTTATTTGTTCGCAAATTTTGGAAAAATTTTGGCAGAGTACTATCTGCATTTTGAGAAAATAGTTCTTCAAAAACCTGTAAAAACACTTCCAATAATTGTTTTCACAACTCCCAACCATTAAAATGACTCAAGTCAATACAATTCAATTTAAGTCCACAATTCAACCAAAGTTTGTCATCTCAAAATACTTCATAAATTCATTCACATTGCATATAACACTTAATTTACAAATACAGATCTTAATTTACAAAAAGAAAATCCTTATCAATTTACACTTAATTTACTGTACAATTGCTCAACTTTACATTAATACATATGATATTATGATATTTACATCAAATAACTACAAGGGTATAAATAAATACCCATACAAAAAGATTAGTGAAGTCCTTGTCAATTCAGCAGCTCACCTTGCTGATTTTTCCTTGCCCTTATTTGTGATAACAAAATAAGCTATCGTAGAGTATAAAAATACTCAGTGATGCACAATAAAAATTCAAAATGCAGTACATAAAACATTCATTGATAAATCACAATTTAAATATTTCACAAATTATCAAAACTCATTATAGCACAATTTTGGGTCAAATAATTTATTAAACACAGTGTTGCCAATTCATACACAATTTACGCCATGACACAAAATTTTCGATCAATGCCGCGTTGTACACCATGACAAAGAAATCTACAACCCCACTAATCGAAATCAATGAGGGAGGTGGCTAGCTAGCTAATGAGTACTCATCCGATCTACAACCTCAACTGGTAAACCAGAGAGGGAGGAAAATAATCGATCTCAACCCCATAAATGGAGGAGGAATAATAAGGCACTGTCATGCTAAGTGTGAATCAGAAATCAATTTTAAATATTTTATTCAAATAATTCATGAGAAATCTGATAAATTCCCAAAGTCATAGTTTCATTCACAAAGTGGCAACACAATTCATGATTAACACCAAATTTTCATAAATCATACCCAATCAAATCGGTAATAAGAAAATGATGAAATAAGATTTATTGTGCACAAACCTGACGTGAGTTGCCTCTAGGCCTTGACTCAGTCCCTTAGATCTTCCGAGTCTTTTTCAGCTGAAACACGATATTTATAGTGTCTCAGTATCTTTGCCTCACAATAATTCTAATAATTATTTCATATATGTTCAATTCTAGCCCCAATATGCTTAAACTTACATTCTTGAAAATTTTCATGTTGGGGTTACTATTTATGGTACTATTCAAGTCAAAATATTGACTTTCTTATGTTTAATAGGTATGGGAAATCCAATTATACCCACATACCACATTTTGTTTAGGTCATTTTCTCCAATCTTAAGTCTTTTAGGTACAAATTTTAAATTTTCAGTTTTGGTGTCCTGTTTTGCACTGTTATGTTGATGTTAGAATTTGGCTAAGTTTTCTTCATAGAACTTGTTCCTTATTGTCTTAACTTGATTTCCCTTTTTGAATCACTCCACTGGAGTTTGGCAGCTCAAGTTATAGTCATTTGAACATGGCTGGCCGGATTGGTCTAACCCAGATTTTCTGGGCACCAAATCTGGTTCTAACAGTTTTAGGTCACTAATTTTGGGTAGCTAAATGACTTGGTTAAGTGCATAATTTGGGTTTGTATTCTTCATGAAAGTTATAGGGCTATGTCTCAGATTTCTACTGGTAAAATTTCAGATAATTTAGACCTACCTAGCCCATGTTATGGCCAAATGAACAAACACTGTTCATTTAGTCATTTTTGTATAGGTCAGTTTGCCTAATCCGGATTTGACCAATTTGTTCAATAAGTTATGGTCACTTTCTGGGCATGATTCCTAAATGAAAAATGTGCCATTTTGTGTCTAGTTTCATTCCCAATTGACCTCACACCAATTGGGTTGGTAAATTTTCAGTTTTGGTCTCTGAAAGAGACCTTGGTCATGTTGCCTGCAGATTGACCCTCTCCAATCCGAATTTAAACTTGTTTCCAACAATTCATACAAACCACAAATGGTCACAATTGACTATTTTTCATCTCAAATAAGGTCAATAACATCATTTAGCCAATTCTCAAATTTTTCTTCAATTTTTCAAAGGCTCAAAACCCTAGCTACACAAAAAGCTCAATCTAATGCAATTTAATGTGTATATTCATGCTCTACACACCTAATTCACCTCAAATAGCCATTAAAAACCATCAAACTCATTCATAACAAACCCTAACCCTAGCTGGATGAATTTCATATTTGGTCGTCCAACAAATATATTCTTTTGATTTTAAGTTAAACTCTAAGTTACTTGAACTAGAACATAAACATTTAACTACAATTTCCAAGTTTAGATGACTAACCTCAACTTTGATGTTCAATCTTCAATTTTTTTTTTCTTCTTTTCTTCTTTCTTTCTCGATCAATCTTCTTCTCAAGTTGGTCTAACAAGTTCTTATGGTTTATTTTAGGGTCAAAGTGGGTTGAAGTGGTTGGAAGCAAGCTTAGTTTTAAGCTTTCATGGAGTTTTCATGGTGGTGAGGAAGAAAGGAGGGCGGCACATTTGGGTGAGAAAGAAGGAAATCTGATTTTCTTTTCTTTTTTATGTATTTTGAAGTCTTTAAAAATATTTTTGACTTAGTCAATTTAGGTAGGAAATTTAAAATTAATTTTGACATCATGATGATGTCATAAAGGTGATGTAAGGTGATGTAATAAACTTTTTCCTTTTTCTTTTTCTTTTGCATTTATTTTTCTATTAGTTCTTTAATTTAATTCCTAATTCCAAAATTTTCTTTTTTCCGATTTTATTGGACAGTTAGGTCAGGTGTCAGCTCTAGGGGTGAATTGACCAAATTGCTCCTTGCCAATTTAATCCGATTTGCAAGTTATTTGATATCTCTTTCGGATCCCTAACCTAATTATTTGACCTACTTAACAATTCTTTTTCGTGATTTTCTCTTTTTCGTTGTGTTCACAATAGTCTTAAGGACCGCAGCGTCACATTTTACGATTTGAAATTTGAGTTAGATTGACCTCGCAGTCCTTCCCGAGAAGGTCACCCATCGATGTGACTCCCGGCTCATTTAACTTGTGTTTTGTTTTTCTTCTTTGTACTTAAATATTTGGCAATTACTAATTATTTATGCTCAGGGCATATCTAGGTGTCTTAGATGAGGTTTTACCTCTCTTAATTGTCCAGACCAAAACTGGTCACCGAAATAGTGAAATATACCAAGCTATGCAAATAGGGGTGTTACAATTCTCCTCCCCTTAATATAAATTTTGTTCCGAAATTTTACCTGGTATCAATCTCTGAACAGCTGTGAGTACTTTCTCCTTATGTCCTCCTCTCGTTCCCAAGTAGCCTCCTGGCCTGAATGATGGTTCCACAGCACTTTTACTAACGGTATCTGCTTGTTCCGTAGTTGCTTCACCTCATAAGCCAGAATCTCTATGGGTTCTTCTTCATACGTGAGGTCTAGATTCACTTCAATTACTTCCACTGATAATACATGAGATGAGTCTAATTGATACCTCCTTAACATAGACACATGGAAGACGTTATGTATCTTCTCCATTTCTGGAGGTAATGCTAAGCGATATGCCAAACGACCCACTCTCTCTAGAACTTCATATGGCCCAATGAAACGAGGACTCAGTTTCTCCTTTCTACCGAATCTCATAATTTTCTTCCAAGGGGAAACCTTGAGGAATACTTTCTCACCCCCTGCATACTCAATATCTCTTCTCTTCAAATCAATATAGGACTTCTGATGGTCTGATGCAGTCTTAAGTCGATCTTTGATCAATCTGATTTTCTCTTCAGTTTGCTGAACAATTTCTAGCCTAACCATCTTTCTTTTGCCTACCTCATCCCAACACAACGGGGTTCTACATTTCCTGCCATACAAAGCTTCATGTGGAGGCATCCCAATACTTGATTGGTAGCTGTTGTTGTAAACAAACTCAATCAAAGGCAAGTGTGTGTCCCAACTGCCCTTAAACTCAATCACACAAGCCCGTAGCATGTCCTCCAAGATCTGAATTACCCTTTCAGACTGGCTATCTGTCTTTGGGTGGAATGCCGTACTGAAGTTCAATCTAATTCCTAGGGCTCTCTGAAGACTACCCCAGAATCTAGAAGTGAACCTAGGATCTCTGTCTGATTCGATGGATACTGGCACTCCATGCAGTCTGTCAACTATAACCCATACTGCATTTAAATAATTTCAATAATTTACACTGCCTAGGTAACCTATGACAGGTTGACTAAACTGGATAACGGGTCATTGGCACTAGACACCACGGTGCCTCGGGCCGTCATACCATGGGATGAAGAACGTCAACCACGTATGCAGTTAGTATGGCTAAAAAGCTATAATAACATATAATCAGGCATAAAAGCCATGAGTGCAGGCATAAAGCCATGAATATAGGCATAAAGCCTTACGCAGTACTGCTAAAACAATACTCTATTGACATGTCAATCTATCCAATCCGACACACGTGTCTAGGCAATACATGGGCATATAGTACCATTAAATGTTAATATATTATTTTTTTATGACTTCATTATTTCATGACAAACTCCAATTATAATTTATAACATTTCAATTCTATTCCTAGCAGAAGTATAAATTTTTAAAATACATTTCTACATAAATTTTACCTTCATCATAATTCATATATTTATTCATTATATCATTTGTGTTGATCACATTTCACAACAATGGTTCTCATATACCATTGTACTCAAAATATTTTTCCTTTCTACAATAATGAAAACTAATGTCTCATTCATACATTAACATAATTCATTTATTCATTACACTATTTATATATAAATTATCAAGTAATCCATGAACATTTCATGGATATCAACCTCACTATCTATTTATCATTTAGCTAATTTATTACACCAATTTACAGGTGCTTAGGTTCAAACATTTTCATTTATATGTACCTAGATTCAAGTATTTTTATTTGTATTCATAAAAGAAACCTAAGTCTCAAATATTATTTGCACATCCTTTATACCTTTAATATTTCATTTATAGTCATTTATAAATCACATTTCAAATTAAATTAATAATATCCCCTAAGTTCTACTTGTGATGAGAATACAACTCTCATCTACACATTTACATAATTTAAACATTCATTAAATCATTTAAGTGAGGTACCTTTCGCTCCATTAATTTTGGTTATTACCATTCACTTAGTCATTCCTTCCCAAAAATTGACTTTTTAATTCATAATAGATTTGTTAAGCCTAAGTTCACCAAGATACCACATTTTTCATTTTATTTTTGTTGGCATTGATTTCCAATACCATTTCAAAGCTTATTTTATGTTATTCAAAATTTTCAGATTTCATACCTTAAGTTTACTGTTCTATTGGTCATTGTTACAATGGAAATTTGAAAAAATTCTCTTCATCAAAGTTGTTTCTTTATGTGTCTTCTTTAATTTCCTTTTTGAATCACTCCATTTGGAGTTTTTTAGCTCAAGTTATGGTCAATTTACCATAACTGGCTGGATTGGTCCTTACCCAGATTTTCTAGGTAAATTTGGTTCTGCTAGATTTGGTATCCTAACTTGGACTAGCAATTTGAATTGGTTAGGTTCAGAATTTGAGTCTATGTTCTTCATGAAAGTTGTTCTAAATTGTCTAATCTTTCCATTGATATAAAATTCAGGTCATTTGGATATTTCTACACTGAGTTATGGCCAAATGAACAAATACTGTTCATTTGATCAATTTTTAGGACCAGTAGGTTGGTTACCTGGATTTGGTCAATTTTTAGGGTATCCTAAGTTTGTTTTCTGGGCAAAATTTCTTCATCAAAGTTGTGCCATTATGTGTCTAGTTTCATGTCCAATTAACCTTGCACCAATTGAACCTACAACACAAGTTATAGCTGCCCAAACTTACTGGACTCATATCCAGCCCTGCAGGTCCTATGAGGCAGCATACCTAACCTCAAATTCAAAGCCATAATTCACTTTAATTCCTCATCAAATATAGCCAAATGGTCACTAATTGACCATTAAGACTTCCATTCACCAACACATAAGCAAAACCCTAACTTCATGCCTCAAACCTTAATTCTCAAATATCCATTCATGCACATATATCAATTCAACATACTTAATGATGTTATAAGTCTCATATTCACATTCAAAGCCACCCATAAACAATTTTAACTCATTCAAAACTCATCAAACACTTCAATCATCAAGGCTGCCAAAAATTGAAGTTGGTCCATACATGATTATTTTCTTTCAATTCCTTAAATTTCCAACTCAATTCATGCTCCCAACATGAAATCTAAAGAGAAAGTAAAGAGAAATAGCACTAACCTCTTTGAAAGCTAACCCCAAGCTTGATAAACTTCTTGGTTTCCCTTCCTTTTTGCTGCCTAGGGGTTGTTCAAGGTGCTAGGATTAATTTTTGTGAAGACAACTAGTAGGTTTGGGGTGAGATAAGGAAGGAAATAAAGCTCAAAAATTCATCAATGGTGGAAGGCTCATGGAAGTGTCTCGGCAAGCTGAAGAAGAAGAAGGAAAATCTGATCTTTTTTCTTTGATTTTTATCTCTTTTAATTGTTTTAAGAAAGCTTATTGCATTATGATTGATGGAGACATGTTAAATGACATCATCTTATGTCATAATTCCAATTTTTATTCATTTTCTTTTCTTTTCTTTTCTACTCATTTTTAATTTAATTTTTAGCAATATTTATTCATATTTTATGTCATATAATTCACTTACTTAAATGTACAAGTTGGTCAAAAATCGTCTCTAAAGGCGAAATGACCAAAATACCCTTCGTTTGGCTTAAGGAGCCAAAATCGTCTGTAGCAATTGATAAAATTCTCCTAACCTTTTCTTGGCATTCTAATGCTACATAGGGCTCCGTAACTCTTCTTTGGCATACCAGAAATTATTTCACGGGATTCCCCTCTGGTTTAGGGTTACTAGTTGTCTTCACCGCTACTTCCTGTTAGGGTCACTCATCACTGAGGCACCGACTCATTTAACTTTGTTGTATTTTATTTCTAAATTTTTTTTCTTAATTTTTCTTACACTTATTTGAATTATTTGTGACTTCTCACTCTAGTCTAAATATAGTTTCAGACATTCTAGCTGTCCGGACCGACACCGATCACCGGAACAGTAAAATGTACAGACTTGCTAAAGTGAGGGTGTTACACTACCTTGAGAGCTCGAGATTGAACCTAACTCTCGGGCTCCCTAGCACCTCTAATCACTGCATTAAATTCCTCTAGCCTCAAGACCTAGCCATCAGAAGGTAAAAGAATAGGTAAATTAAAATTTTCAGCTATCGACTAAATCAGCAAAATAATCTTCTATACATTTGCATCAATTTTATAGAAAGCTATATCCATTCACCTCCCTATGCCTTTCTTTAAGACATCAGTGATGGTTACTATGAGGTTTCTTACAAGTACTTTTGAAAGGATTTGGAGACTACTTTCACGTTCTGCCAGTGTTGGCAGTTACCAGTCCACTCTCTTAAAACTCCTTAGGACTAATAATAACCTTTCCTAACGTCTATCTCAACTAACCACTTGATAACTCCTTAGGCATCTATTTAATAACTACCTTAGGCCATTAATTAATCAAATTAATAAAATTCAATTGAATTCTCATACAATCATACTTTATTTATATTTCTCTAAAAATAAATTTTTTTATATTAAAAATAATTAAATCATTTTAAATATAAAAATTAAGTAAAAATAAATAATCTGAATTGAATTATTGTAAAATTCTAGATTCCAAATAGGAGTAATTAAAATAGGGTTGGACCCAACCTTGTGGTGAGGGGCTAGGAACCCCCAATTTAAAAAAAAAAATGAAAAACCACAATTGTATATATTAAATGGGCTTTGGCCATTTTAAAAAATAATAAATATAAAGCTTTAATATTTTTATATTTATTTAAACTATTAAAATTCTTAGTTTTAGTGTTTAAATTTATTATTTTATTTTTTAAAAGTTTCTCGTCAAATTTAAGATTAATAATTTTACCAAATTCAATATTTAAAATTAATTTTACCATCAATTATAAAAATAGATTAAATATTAGCATAAAAATTTGTCTCTATTTATTTTACCCCCAGAAAGTCAAAATTTTTAGGTATTATTTATTATAATAATTATAGATCATTATTTTAAAATATTAATTAATTTAAAAATATATATACACACACTCAAACTCTTAAAATTTAAATTTAATTTTTTTTATTACATTTTAACTTTTTAACTCTCAAATCCTAAATCAAATTTATTATAGATTTACATATAGATGATTTTTGTGACTTAAAAAAAAAAACAACTCTTTTTTTATATGTTACATATGATTGAAGAGGTAGATCGCCAAAAAGTGTTTAATGCCAAGTTATCTAATGCTGAGAATTGGTTAGAAATTGATCATTTTATTTTGGATTGTATATAAAAAAAATGTCTATTTGATTTGAGTTAGGTGACAAGCTAACAAGGCTACTTATACCTTCAGAGCAACTTTGTTACATATTAGTCCTATATTTTGGGAGGAGCCTTGGAGTTTTTTATGTCCTTTTTAATTTGTATTTTGATGTCTTGTTGTGAAAATTACACTCACACAAATTAAAAAACACAAAATTTAACATGGTTTAACGTAATTCTATTTCAACAATAAATTTACTATGAAGGAAAAATAATTATATAACAACTAATTATTTTTCTCACCCTCGAAATAACTCAAATAAAACTCATGAAATTCAGCCCGCCTATCCACTTCATGAGCTCTCTATAATATAATAGTCAATCAACTACTCATGTATATAAACTACTAAAACCTAGTCTTTTGGGATTTCTAATTATTCAACTTCATAATTTAAATTCTACTAAACTTTTTATTTTATCTAATCTGCTAATAAATTTAACTTGGACTCTAACAATCCCCACCTTCAAGTCAAATGGAATTAGTCTTCAACACTTCTACAAAAGTCAAACTTCCCTTGGGTACTTCCTAGCACTCTTTTGTTGATGTTGCCTTTTGTCTCAACTTGCATTCTTCCAATCAATGTGCTTCCTTTCAATTTGTGGAGGTTCTTTGCACTAATCTTCTTGACCTTCATGATCATGAAAGCACCTCTGTTAACTCTCATGACTCCTCCATGAATAAAACAACCATAATCCAAAGAATCCAACTTTCCCAAGAAAATTAAGTTCCTTTCAAAGTTAGGAATGTACCTCACTTCATTAAACAATTTCACACAATTACTATATAGCTTGATCTTTACTCTTCCAACACCTTTAACTTCCACTTTGTTCACATTGGCTATCTTCACTTTCTCTCGTTTCTTCTCTTCAATCACGTCAAACCACTCTTTCTCTGAGCAAATATAGAATGGGTAAGCAGAATCCATTAACTACGCATTTTGTAATGTGTCTTTGCCTTTTTCTTATTATCATCTATATTTAAATATTCACTGTCAACACCATCATCAATTGCAATTGTAATAGTAATAGTTTCTTCTTTTTCTTTTTCATGACTGTTCTTGAATTATTTAAACTCTATAAGATTTTCTTTCATCTTTATACAATTTTATTGAATGTGACCCTTCTCATGGCAGTAGTAGCATTCCCTATCATCAAGGTCTCTTCATGGTCTCAAGCTTGATCTACTATTCATTCTCCAATTGTTTCCACATGGATTGCTTCTTCCATGACTAGAACCAGTAATAAAAGTTCTACCTTCATTGCTACTATCTTTATTCTTGAACTTCTTATCATATAAGACAATTGCAGTAATCTCCTCTGCATTTAAAGTCTCATTTCCAATTGTTAGGGTTGCCATCAAGCTTTTATAAGATTATGGGAAAGAGATTAGAAGTACGAGGGTTTTATTTTCATCATTTACCTTCACACCAACACTAGCCCATTAGGTAATTAATTTATTGAAAACATTAAGGTGATCTCTAATATCAGTACATTCCTCCATTCTGAGTTGATATAACTCATTCTTCAAGTACAAATGATTCGTAAGTGACATTAACATGTACAAGCTCTCTAATTTCTTCCCAAAACAATTGGCAAAGTCTCCTCCAGGACATTGCACTTCACATCAAGGGCTAATATCAATCTAATCATACTCATTGCCCTTTGTTGAAGCTCTTCCCAATCATTATCTTTCATGGTCATAGGTTGTTTCTCATTCAAAGCCTTGATTAATACTTGTTGCACAAAGGTATCCTTTACGATGCTTTGACATAGACTAAAATTATTTTTATCATCAAATGGCTCCACCCTAAACTTTTGTGTTCGCTATCTTTGACATCTCAAACCTCAACTATGATACCACTTGTTGTGAAAGTCACACAAATTAAAGAATATAAAATCTAATGTAGTTCAGCATAAGCCTACTCCACCAACAAATCCACTATGAAGGAAAAAAAAAATTGTACAACCACTAATTATTTTTCTCACCCTCAAAATTACTCAAACAAAACTCAAATGACTAACCTACTACTCATATATATAGGCCACTAAAACCTAGTCCTTTTGGGATTTCTAATTATTAAATTTCATAATTTAAATTCTATTAAACTTCTTATTTTAATATAATCTCTTAATTACAATTAAATTTGAACTCTAACATGTCTTTATAGTAGTTTTTTTTTTTTTTTACTTAACATTGTAGGTCATATAATAGTTGTATAAGGTGAATTTCTTGACTTAAGTGTAGTATGAACTTTCTTTGTTAAGTTTTTCTTGGTTATTTAAAACAAATGAAATATATTATTTACAAAAAAAATAAAAACAATAAAGTGCAATTTATTAATTTTTATTAATTATGATAAATTATATAACTATTTAAATTTTGCCCCCCTCCGAGTTGTTTAACTTTGCGTCCACCCTGAGTGAAAAATTAACTAATTCCCTTTTTAATTCTTGAAATTTCCTTTTAATGGATACAAGATGTCCTTAAAGCATATGAAAGAAGGTTAAAATTGTAACTCAATTTCCCCAAATCAATTGTGAATGCACTATTCATAAGGAGATTTAGTTTTAAGGTATTTATATTTGTCACACCTTACCCCTCTATAAGGCATAACATGATCCCGTAAAATACCTAATGAATTACTGAACTTCACCTACCGATAACTCATTAAGTACCCTACAAGGGATTTTAAAACCATTTTCTTACATTTTGGAAGTGGTGAGCATTTTAGTAGGAATTAAAAACATATAATTGAAGTTTCAAAACTAGTAAAAATTTTTGTCTCATTTTATTTTTCCACAAATTTTATAAAAATTTCGGCAGGATGCCGTCTGTATTTTGAGAAAACAGTTCTTCAAATACCTAAAAAAAAAAAAACACTTCTAATAATTCTTTTCACAACTCCCAACCCAAATTAACTCAAGTCAACACAATTCAATTTAATTCCACAACTCAACTTAAAATTTGTCATCTCAAAATACTTCACAAATTCATTTCAATTTTATAAATAGTACTAAATTTACAAATACAGATCTTAATTTACAAAAAGAAAAATATCATTATTACAATTTATCATACATCTGCTCAACTTTACATTGATACATAAGACATTACAATATTTACATCAAATAACTACAAGGTATAATTAAATACCCAAACAAAAAGATCAGCGAAGGCCTTGCCAATTCAGCTGCTCACCCTACTGCTTTTTCCTTGTTCTTATCTACGACAGCAAAATAAGCTATCACTGAGTATAAAAATACTCAGTGGTGCACAATAAAGTATAAAATGCATAACATAAAACATTTATGAACAAATTATAATTCAAAAATCTTATAATCACATTTCACATTTTTTTTTAAATCACATTTATAACAAATCATAATTTTCAAAGCTTAATATGACACAAATTTAATCAAACAATTTAATAAACACAATGTTGCCAATCAATAACACAACTTAGGCCATGACACAAAATTTCCAATCAATGTCGTGTTGTGCACCACGACAAAGCAATCTACAACCCCACTAATTGAAATCAATGAGGGAGGTGGCTAACTGGCTAATGAGTACTCATCCAATCTACAACCTTAACTGGTAAACCAGAGAGGGAGGAAAATAATCGATCTCACCCCATAAGTGGAGGAGGAATAATAAGGCACTGTCACGCTAAGTGTGAATCAAAAATCACTTTCAAACATTTTATTTAAATAATTCATGAGAAATCCGATAAATTTTCAAAGTCTTAATTTAATTCATAAGGTGGCAACACAATTCATTATTAACATCAAATTTTCATAAATCATACTAAATCAATTTTTCAATGACAAAATGCTCAAATAAGGTTTATTGTGCACAAACCTGACATGAGTCGCCTCTAGACTTTAACTCTGTCTCTCAAACATTCCAAGTCTTTTTTAGCTGAAATATAAAATTTATAGTGTCTCAGTATCTTTACTTCATAAAAATTCCAATAACTAATTCCAATATGTTTAAACTTATATTCTTACAAATTTTCATGTTGAGGTTACTATTTATAGTACTATTCAAGTCAAAATATTGACTTTCTTATACTTAAAAGGTATGGGAACTCCAACTATACTCACATACCAATTTTGGTCACCAATTTTGTTGGTTTTGATTGTTTTCTCAAAACTTAGGTCTTTTAGGCAAAATTGTAAATTTTCAGTTTTTGTGTCTTATGTTGCATTGTTCCATTGATCACTTTGCTATTAGAATTTGGCTAAGTTTTCTTCATAGAAATTGTTCCTTATTGTCTTAAATTTATTCTCCTTTTTGAATCACTCTATTTGGAGTTTTGTAGCTCAAGTTATAGCCATTTGAACATGGCTGACCGGATTGGCCTAACCCAGATTTTTTGGGCACCAAAACTGGTTCTGGCAGTTTTAGGTCACTAATTTTGGGTGGCTAAATGACTTCGTTAAGGGAATAATTTGGGTTTGTGTTCTTCATGAAAGTTTTAGATCTATATCTCAACTTTTTACTGGTAAAATTTTAGGTCATTTAGACCTGCCTAGCTCAAGTTATGGCCAAATGAACATTCATTTAGTCATTTTTGTACAGGTCAGAAAACCCAATTCCGGATTTGGTCAATTTGTTCACTAAGTTTTGGTCACTTTTTGGGTATGATTCCTAAATGAAAAATGTGTCATTTTGTGTCTAATTTCATTTTCAATTGGCCTCACACCAATTGGGCTTGTAAATTTTCAGTTTTGGTCCCTGAAAGAGACCTTGGTCATGCTGCCTGCATACTGCCCATAACCAGTCCGAATTTTCAATTGGTTCTAACACTTCCAACATACACCAATTGGTCACAAATGACCATTTCTCACCATAAACAAGGTCAAACACACCATTTAACAAATTTTCACACTTTTGTCTTCCAAACCCTAGGTGCAAACCCTAACTTTCATGCAATTCAACTTTAATGCATTCCAAACACCAATCCATAGTTTATATTCGATATTCAATTTAAATAACCATTTAAATACATCAAATTCACTCATTTCGACCTAAATTTGCTGCTGGCTGAATTCAAATATGGTGCCTCTACAATAATTTTCTTTTCATTTTAAGCATATTTCCAAGTTCTTCATGCTATAAATACTTTAATTAAACTAAAATTTAAGGTGAACTCACTAACCTTGAATTGCAGAATTTTCTTCTTCCTTTCCTTCAAGTTTTCTCCTCTTCTTTGTTCTTCAATCTTCTTCCCAAAGCTCAACACAAGGTTTTATCTACGGTAGACTATTTTTTTATGGTGGGAATTTGGCAATATTCAAGCTCCAAAAATGAGCTTTAATGGAGTTTGTGGAGAGGGAGAGTTGAGAGAGAGAGACGGCAATGAAGATGAAGACCTCTTTTTTTTTTCTTTTCTTTTTCTTTTATTAATTTATCCTTTATGGAAGACCAAAATTATCCAAATTTTATTTTTTTATTTAATTAGTGTTTATTACGTCATGCATGATGTCACCAATTTCTATTTTTCCTTTTTTTTTTCTATTTATTTTTTCATTAGTTTTTTAATTTAATTCCCGATTCCGATATTTTCTTTTCTCCGATTTTATTTGACAGTTAGGTCAGGAGTCAGCTCTCGGGGTCAATTGACCAAATTGCCCCTCGCCGGTTTGCAAATAACTCAATATTTCTTCTGGATCTCTGACCTAATTATTTGACCGGCTTAATAATTCTTTTTCGTGATTTTCTCTTTTCCACTATGTTTGCAATAGTCCTAAGGACCACGGCATCACATTTTATGGTTCGAAATTTGAGTTTAAATCGACTTCACAATCCTTCCCGAGAAGGTCACGCATCGCTGTGACTCTCGGCTCATTTAACTTCTTGTGTTCTGTTTTTCTTATTCATACTTAACCAATTGACAATTACTAATTATTTGTGTTCAGGGCTTATCTAGTTGTCTTAAGTGTGATTCTAATCCTCTCAGTTATCCAGACCGACACCGGTCACTGGAACAGTAAAATATATCAAGTCATGCAAATAGGGGTGTTACAATATTAATAAGATATTGAAGCAATTCTTGCCCATGCATGCATTTATATTCACACTATTCATAAGGAGATTTAGTTTTAAGTTGTTTATATATATAAGATATTGAAGCAATTCTTGCCCATGCATGCATTTATTTGCCATTTAGGTTTATACAGTATGGTATAGCTACTTATTATTTCTTATAGGAACTCAAGAATTCCAATAAATTGAAATTTTAAAGTCCTCAACAACATAAGCTTGAAACTTAATTAAATTCCAATCAGGCATCGACATAGGCTACAAGCAATGCAGATCCAAAGGCATAAAGGGGGTCAATAAGTGGGGGAGAAGGCAAAGCCTATTGCATCACATCAGCGTGCCTTTGAAAATGCCAGATTTTGATTTCTTTGTTTTTTCTTTTCTTCCTACATTATGCAATACAAAGAAATATAATGTTGAGTTTTCTTAGGATAAAGATTTTGGATTCTAAGTGAGTTTCTAATGCGAATTTTGGCCAATTTGTTATTTGGTGGAAAAATCAAAGATTTTAGTGAACGTTCTTTTTCTTTTCTTTTCTTATCTTTTCTTTTCCTTTCCTTTCCTTTGTGCTTCAATCATCATGGTCATTAGTTTTGTTGTCCATTAACCATTGAAAAATTCTATAGATGTGGAGAGGATTTGAGGTTAAATTATAAAATAATAATAATAATAATAATAATAATAATAACTTTTGGTTATTATATATAATTATCATTGGTTGTTTGGCTGCTGATACATTATTGGGAAGAGATTGTTATAAATAATCCTTCGATTTTAAAGAACTATTGATTTTATGTTTTAGGATTTGAATAATAATTTGTGCATTTCGTAAGTTTGTAAGGGTTTTTTTTTTGTGTTTTGGCCTACAAGACAAATTGAAGAGAGAGAAAGAGAGAGAGAGAGAGAGAAGACGCAGAGAGGGGGCCGCCGTGGGGCTAGACCCGAGTAACTGAGATCAAATTCTAAACATCATTAGGCACATTTCTACCAAAAGAAATTTCATATTTATCAATATTTATTTTCTACACGGACACAATCTCATAGCTCCAAATAACACCCATCAGCCTAATAGCCTCAAAAGCAATAGCTCTGCCCAAAACAATGTTGTCATCAATGAAGAAAAAATGAGTAACAGGCTGTTTTTGCGCTATAAATATTAACCCCATGCAATTTCTTATCCAACTTTGCCTTCTGAAGGACACCTGAAAAAACCTCAGTGCATAACAAGAAAAGATAAGGTGATAACCTGTCTCCCTATCGAAGTCCAGTTTAGGATAGAAGACTTCTTTACGTTCCCCATTAATTAGGAGTGAATAAGAAATTGAACTCATGCATCTCATAATCTACTCAACCAGTTCCATATTAAAACCCTCCATAGTAATTTTTTTGAAAATAACATTTCACAGGCTAATGGGCCCAAAATCCTTAGGGTATTCTGGCTTATTAAGTTTAGTGATCAGAGTAATAAAAATGTGATTTAAAAGAGCGGGAGACTAATAATTTTTGAAGATATATAGACCATTTTGTTCAACAACAGGAACAACTATATCCCAAAAAGACTGATAAAAAAAAGAGGGGGCATACCATCAGGATCATGGGCCTTTGACGGATGCATATGATTGAGAGTTATTTTAATCTCAAAAAGAGTGAAATGCTCTGTAAAATGTGCATTCATTTCTTCTAAAACTTTCATCTCCACAGTGTCCAGAACATTATGAAAGTCAGATGGACTTAAAGAGGAAAAGAGATCACTAAAATATCTAGTCATAACTACTAGAATATCCTTCTCATCATCAAATAAACTGCATTCCTTCTCATTCTCTGATTTGCCTTCTGATAAAAGAAAGAAGTATTGTAGTCCCCTTCTTTAAGCCATAAAGCTTAGGACCGTTGAGCCTACATTTCTTTCGTTGCCCATAGCTCCTTTATTTTACCATCTGCCAACCTTTGCTAAACAACGCAATCTTCCATTTGCGCCTCTCCCCGCAACCAATGCAATCTTTTTTTAAGAAGAGCCATTTTTGAATTTATATGACTAAAATGTGTTTTCTTTCAACACTTCAGGGACTTACCAAAACTCCTCAATTTATTCCCAATCCTATCCATAAAGAGTCGCCTAAACCATTAGAGTTCCATGCAACATCTACAGTGTCCCTACATGACTCATCCCCTAACTACATTTTTTAAAACCTGAATGGGCACCTCTTCTTACTCTTTTTACCCTGCCCACTTTCCCAAGTAGGTTAATTGGATAATGATCCGAGCCTTAACGGGTTAAATGCAACACTTTATAATTAATAAACCCGTCAATCCACTCTTTTGTAGCTACAAACCTGCCCAATCTCTCCTGAATGTTATGAACACCCCCACGACCCTGACTCCATGTATATTGGTAACCCTTAAAACCCAGATCTTGTAGTTGACAACTATCTACAACCCTGTGAAAAAGATCCATCCTAAACCTTTCATATTTTCACCCACCTTCTTAGTAGTTTTTAATGCTCTCTAAGTAGCATATTCAAGGTATGTTTGGTTTAACTATTGAATATAAACGATAACTGATAGCTAATAGTTGTTGCAGATAGATAATTGTAGTTGATATATTTTAAGTGTCTAGCATAACTATGTCTAACTATTGCAGATATTTATAAAATAACTAGCTAATAAGTATAATGTCATCTAATTATTAGTTTATTATAAAAAAAAAAAAAAAAAACACACACATCTACATATATATATATATATATATATATATATATATATATATATCCTATAAGAATGAACATTATAACTAATTTAATTATTATTTACAATATTTTTATATTTATCTATTATTTCTAATGATTTTATATATTTTATATTATTTATTAATATTGAAGAATAATTTAAAGATACAAAATTTTGTAATTAATAAATTTTAAAAAGGGTAAAATAATCTAAACAAAAAAATAAACTCAAATTATCTGTCAGCTAATAAGAAATATCTCTAAAATTAGAGTTGATTCAAACTATACTATAAGTTGCAATTTTGATAGGTTTATCAAATAGGTTGGTGCATCTATTGGGATGTCTACCGGCTATTAACTGCTTCCAAAAGTTAAACAAAAAACTCTCTTAAAGAGATACTTTTCTCCATGGAAGTCTAAACACTAATAGTAAATGGACCCTTTAGCAGAGGAGAGCGTTTGATCCGTTCGGTTCCAAACTAAACCAAAATTGAAAAATCAATCTAATGTAAAATGTCAATAAAAATTGAACCTAATTTAGAGAAGAACCAAATCAAATTGAGCCGAATAAATTCGAATAGTTGGTTTAAGGAAATGCCTAAATAGTTCCCCTCCCTCACAATCCCAATTCCCAATCCCAAATGATGTCATTGAATTCTCTTGCCTCAATCCTTAAATCCTAGTAGCCCAAATTCATGATAATAAATTAAATCAACAATGACAAATTCAATCAAAACATCAACAAAAATATCATTGAAGAACTATAGTTTATAGATTTGAAGAATTACATTCAATAGAAAAAAAATATCATTGAAATATTCACTTATTAACGACTATCTCTCACCATGAGGCACATCGACGATGGGTTTCCATCTCTGATGGTGTCGAGGCAAGGATGGATGGATGGTTCTCTGATGCTATCAAAGTAAGGATGTATTTGCATATGGGTCTCTATTAGATGGGTCGAGATGAGCATTGATGGTGCGATGCGATGCTCATTACAATGCCTCGCAATAGGAAGTGAAATGAGGAGAGGCGATTCGCGCTTGTGCTCAGCAAAGAGAACGGCAAGATGAAAACCAGAAACAAAAATTACAAGACATGCAACTTTAACCTTCATGTGTAGAAAGATCAGAGGGAGCGAAGAAGAAAAGGGGGAAGAAAAAGAAGTAGGAGGAGGAGGACGAAGATGAAGGAGCAGCGACAGCTAGGACTAAGAGTTGGGATGGATCCAAAAATTTTTATTAGCGGGGGCAATGTATGAACATATAAATACACAATTGCCACTCATTATTCATTTAACTAATAAGTTTATTAAGATAAAAAAAATAATAAGTTTATTTTAATTAATAACAAATTAATTAATTTTATGGACTTAAAATATGAATAATCTAAACTTTAATGGAGAAGGGAAAATTATTTAATAAAAAAGAAATTATAAGGGACATCTTTGAATGTGGGGCAAATTAATACCTTCAAATATAGGGCAATGGTAGAATTTTTACTTTGAAATTTTATTTTTTGAAAGGAAATTTGAGGGCAGTGGGGCAAGTGCCCCCATTGCCCCCCAACTGAATCCATCCTTGACTAAAGGTGTCTCTAAGGAAAAGAAAATTAGAGTTAGGGATTCAACTATGCATGGTATACATAGGTGCTTGAAACGACAGTTTAGAATTTTTGGCTCAGTTTGGTGTTTTTTCAAATTTTGATGAAAATAACCAATCAAACCGAAAATTGAAATATGAAATTATGAAAAATTCTAAACCAAATCGAATCTAGTCACCCTTTAGACAAAAAACCAAATTGATTTGATTTAATTTTATTTTTTGGTTTAAAGCAAATACTGCTTAGCCTTACCCTTCAGTATTCCTTCTCTTTTACTCAAAACTTGCTCTAATTTAGTTGAGTCAAATGTTTGGATGTTAATATCACATAAAAAAATGTCTAGATATTAATAATAAACTATGCACAATGAGCTTTTGTTCAATGGTAATGTAAAATCATTTCCAGAACTGGGATTCAAGTTTAAATTTTAATTTAAATTAAATGAAAATAAAAAAATTGAAATTAATAAATAAATAAACCACGAAAATGCTTGGACATTACCGATAAGAAAAATATTTTTTACCTTCCAATTGAAATTTACTCCAAAACTTTGTATTTTTATATAATTATCCCACAAAATTCTCTTATTACGGAAATAAATAAATAAATAAGCATATGGAAAATGGTTGACATTATAAGCAAGAGATTTATTATAGAACTGCATCAAACTATCAGGACAGATGTAGGGGAAATTTACTATTAGCATTGAACAAATATATAGGCAAAAGTCATTAACAATGTCAAATCCTAGTCAGCTACGAAGTACCAACACTTAAAAAGAGTTTGGCATGTGAATCTAAAATTTAAACTAAAAATAGGTAGATGCATGTAGAAGTTCTAAACAAATAACATCAGAATGTCCATGAATTTGATCTTTTAAGGAGGGGCTTCATTTGTTTGTCCTCCTCAAGTGACACCATACCCAAATGGGAGGGATCTTCCAGCATCATTTTTGCCACCAAGTAACCTGCAACAGACCAGGTTTGGAACTTCCTGGCCTGCTTTCCAATGTATCGTCCGAGCTTCCCATCATAATATTCAGGCCAATTGTCTTTCAACAGCCTATTTTCTGCAAGCTCAATGGCTCGCCTTGCAATTTGCGGCCGTCCAGTCTTGATACAAGCAGCTGTGAGAAGCCACAGAAGCACTGCATCCATTGCAATAGTCAAAATATATCTCCAAAAAAGCAGGAATATTTAAGAATAAAGGTAATTGAAATGGAACTCGGAATTATCTTGATTAGTTCAATGAGTTTACTGCAAATCGTAAATTAAAATATTGGAAACTGATGTGCAGGAAATTCAAATGAAGAATCCAGCTAATATTTCAGAGTTATGTCAGATTTCAAGGAATTTAAGTCCAAAACATACCTGGCCAGGATCCTCCATTGTGGTAACTCCATCTGGTGTTTTTGGGGTCACATCCAGTTATAATCCGCCATTCATGGCTCTCTATGGCCGGATAGCATACCTTGAGAGGCATTTCTCCTACCAACTCCTCCCACCGTGATTCTATAAGATCCATGATTGCCATGGATTGTTCAGGGGTTGCCAAAGATGAAAGAATTGCAACACAATTACCTAGGCAAAACCAGCGGAAATCCATTCTTGCAGGACTAACGTTCCCTATAAAGTAACCACCATGAGTTGGCATAAAATCAAAAATCCATTCTGGAAGAGAATCAGGTATTACATTAAACTTGTTAACTGCAGTGTGAGAGTATTCCTCTGTTTTATAGCGATATATATCATTGAGCTGCTTCAAGTCAATCCAAAAATAACTCCTCATGTGAAAGCTTAAGGCATGGAGCCGTTTGGCAATTCGTTCTACGAACTCTTTCCCCTCTTCGTCTTGCTTCAGTAGAAGCATAGCACATCTTAAAGCCATGAAAAAAAGTGCTTGAATTTCCATTGGATACCCATAAACACCCTGATGAAATAAATAACTAAGGATAAGATACAATGATACATGAACTCAGATAAGATAAGAATAAAAATTTCAATCAGCTCTACATGTGGTTCTCAATATTGCAAAATACAACTTCATGAAACTATTTTATAAGAAAGAGCAAAACCAATTGTTACAGAAAAACCTATAATGAATGAAACCATGATTTGATTACTGGCAAATGGTTCATGAAGTCATCAGATCTGAGAGTTCAAATGATAGTCAATTACATAGGAGAAGAAGTTCTCTGATAGCGAGTCCAAGTCAAGTGGAACTCAGTCATCTAAGAGAACAAATGATGGTCAATTATATAGGAGAAGTTCTCCGATAGTGAGTCCAAGTAAAGTGGAACTCAGTTGAGTCATAATCATAACTGCTTGGCTAAAATAATTGTATCATAATCCTTTCTTAGCAGATATACCCCCTTTCACTCTTAGGTTCACTCAGAACTACAAGTGCTTAGCAGTATTGTATTTCCATCTAGGCAAGAGACTGTTAGCCATTACATACTAACAACTTGACTTATCTAGACATGTGACCTGCATCCCAAAGCCAAAATTATAACCTGACCGTGAAGACATCCGTTTGGATTTGTGTAAGAAATATGGTATTTAACTAAAAACAAATGAAGCACAACAAATCCAATAGTAAGGAAGCTGTTGCAGTCAAGATTGGTCAATAGAACTGCCACAATAGATAGTTCTAAACAGTTCTAAAATAAGAAAAATTATTTGGTTGGACTATCCCATGGTCATTCCATCTCACAAACATATCGTTTGAGAGTAGAGGACTATGGGACGGTCCTATGAAATAAATTTCCCTGAATTAATACAAAAGCTTCTCATTGTAATGTTCTTGCCCTTTTACCACCTAATAAGCTATGAGTTCTGAGATGCAAAATTAACAGAAACTCACCATTCTACGATCAATCATGCAGCATCCATCAGCACAAAGAAGAGTTGGAAACGTGTCAAACCCCTCCGAAAGACATAAACTCAAAATTAGGCGCATACCCTTTTGACATTCTGGCATTTCAGCCAATGATATATCACCAGTAGATTTTGTGTATGCCCGGAGCAATATAATCCACCAAAATCCAGAGTCAACAGGAGCCACTCTTCCAATTGCACTTTCACCAAAATCTGCTATCAAAGTTTCATTATTTCTCACTGGATCGTGGAGTACTTTAAAACTGGCAGGCATTACTCCTTCCCCAAGTTGGAATCTGTCAATTTTTTTCTCCCATGACTGAAGGCGAAGAGTCTTCAAAATGAAATTCTTGACTATTTCAGGTTCTCCATTCATCAAAAAAGCTAATGCACTTGGGATAAAGTCTCTTACAAAAACCTATGCAAAGAAAAAGCCAACACAAGTCTGTAAAGCGACTAACAAATAAACACTATATATATATAATCGTTCTAATGTTGTAATGTCAGAGACAGAGAAAGGAAATTGGATAAAAGGTTCACTTTTTAAAACATAAAGTGGCTGCATCATAAACACATTAATTAGAAGTCAGCACCACAGTAAACATGTCTAAAAAATATATGAAAGGGGTATTTGTCCCACTTGTGCCCACTCTACTCAACCCCCTGCCAAGCCTCCATTCCCATAAATACAAATGGTCCCCTGTAGTCCGAAGACGGGAAATTTTTCTATACTGGCCAATGAAAAAACAAATTTTTTTTTTTTTGTTCGTTCAAGCAAATGCTAGTCACAGAAATACCATGATTACATAAAGAAATGAATATTGTACAGATTCAAAGAGTTAAAACAGCTTGCCTAAAGAAAAGAGTTAAAATAGCTGAAAATCCATAAAACAGGACCTGTATAGCATTATGGCACAAAATGTACAGAATCACATTTTAAAGTTCACATATATTATCCTTCGTTTTCTTTAATTCTTCCCCTTTATTTTCTTTTTTCAGATGGGGTGTTAAGAAAATCCTTAAAAAGAGGAAATAAATAACTAAATAAAATATAGGTTACAAACAAATGAACTGATTTTCCCCAATGAACTACTTTCTCCCAGGCTATTCTTCTATTATCCTGTTATACAATTAACAAACGGTTGCCCTCTGCTCCTGCAATTCAATAGCACAGCATAGCCATAAAGACTTATCGCATGAAGTAAAATGGGTTAAAAAAAAAATTTGCGCAATCCTAACCTGATCATAGTTAAATTTTTCTTCAGAATTATCCAATGCAGCAATGGTCCCAACTGGTTGGCCGCGAAAATAAACCAATGAGCGCCTCAAAGCTTCCCAAGCTTCTGCCACAATCGGATGCGTCTCAAAATCAGAACTTGACCTTGGGGTATTAAGGCCTGACCTTTTACCAGGCGAATATACAGAATCCAAATGGTCTGTAAATCTAGAAGTGTTTTCAGGTCTAGTTGTGTGACGAGGAGACACCCCAATTGACAATTCATTAATAGACCTTTCATCAAATGATCTCTGCCTGTCCATATTCAAAGGCCTTGGTCTCTCTCTCTCCAATAACTTGGAGAAATCCAATTCATCGACTCCAGACAGAGTACAATGGCTATCAACATTCCTTACGTTCCCATTACGAGACAAATCCACAGTGAGTCCAGACATCTTCAAGCTTCTCAGCTGTAACTTTTACTGCTCTATAACCTGAAACTGAACTAACAAGATTCAGACTTTCAACCAACAAAAGCAAAAAACAAAGGTTCATGGATCCAATTTTAGTTCAAATTTTTATAAATTCTCTCAACAATGAATCGTATTGTCCTGGAATTTCATTTCCAGATAGTTAAACATTAAACCAAGTGAAATTTTGCGAAAATTTCACTTCTTTACACACATTTGAATGCAACAGACCAAAACAAAACAACAAGAACACATTCTAAGATCCGAACAACCATTTCAAACAAGAAAATCGTTAGATAAAATGAACATTTATACCATACCAATCCAAGATCAGTCTTTGGTAGGATCCGAATTCCAAACAAAGGGTTGGAGAGGAATTAGCTGAAGCTGACGATAACAATAAGGATAGTGTCAAATCTTTGAGTAAAACCTTATAAAATCCTTGTTGATGGAACCAAGTGAAGTGGACCCAGATGCTTCACCGGAGCAACGAGTAGAGGGTGACCGGTAAGTGGGGCATGTGTGTCATCTGTGAGTGTGTGGGCGGTAGCTCAGAATTGTGTGGGTCTAGATGGGGGAATCCTGAATGTTTGCTGCTTTAAGTTCCATGCGTTTGATGATGTTGCACAATTGCACTTATGAGTGGATTTTATAAAGTGCAAAACCATAAGATGCATGCTTTTAGTTGGTGAAAACTCACGTGTGACGCTTTTAATTTTTTAACACTTTATTTAATTTTTTGTATTAATTATTAATTTTAAATAGTGTATTTGAAATTTAAATTAATAATTAAGTGGCTAAAATTTAAAACTTTTTCTTTGCAATCCTCGATTAAATTAACTATAAATATATACAAATTAATCTTTATTTTTATTAAAAAATTTATTTAAAAATAAATTATTTGTGAAATTTATAAGAAAAATAATTGTTAAGGGAATGATTTATTTTCTATCATTTAATTATATTTTTAAAATATAAAATATTATAATTTTATTAATTAAATACAAATAATAAATTATGCTTATACCATGAGAATCGCGGATGCCATGATGAATAATTGGTGATAAATTTGCATCCTTTTTAATATGTTTTTAACCTTGAAATGATTTATTTTTTGCTTGAATTTGTCAACTTCATTTTTCAATTTGATTAAAAGTAAATTATTTAAATCTAAAATACTCAATATATATATATACGTATAATCTTAAATTAGAATTAGAATTAGGATAAATAAGATGGAAATAATTAGGTTATGTCCATAAGCAGTGTAATAAAAGTAATAATATAGAAAAAAACAAAAAATTCAGATGGTGGGATTAGTAAAGGAATAGAAGAGTCAAAAAAGTGGGTAACGTCAAATTGGCAGGCTGCGAAAGTGCCTAGGGACTTGGACCATAAACAAACGGTCGCTCAATAATAATGGAAGAGAAAGGGCATCTTTCCAGTGAAACATGTCTGTTTCTGCAGCTGTACCCCTCGAAGCCCTTTCCACATTCACCCTATTAGGCTTCATTTGGCCTCTTCTTGTTAGTGCTGGCCACGGACCGGTTTCAATTATCGGTTTATGTTCGGCTTTAAGAGGTAAAGCTTAGTACGAATTCACTATATTTTGTTTAACTAAGTCGATTTTCACGATATTTAAATTGAAAGTAATAAATTAAATTATAAAATTATGAATATTTAGTTTTCAGATTGAATTTAATTTTAATAATTTTTAATTTTTTTAATTTTTTATAAATTTTTATAATTTAATTCTTATTAAATTATATATATATATATATTATTATACATTGATTGAAAAATAAATATTAATTTAAAATATATTATTTAATAAAAATAAAATAAATAAATAAATAAAATCTCTCTCTCCCCACATATATACACACACATCCGGTCATCTATATAAAATCATTCGCGTTTGGGTTTGAATTATTTACTATATTAACCTGAAGACAAAATTAAAAATTCAATTTATAACTATTTTCAAACTATAATTAATATTTAAATGTATAAAATTATTAATTTTAATTTTAATCCATTTGGATTGATTAGATTTTTTATTTTAGTGATTTCTTTTTATACTCTTAATAAAAGGATTGTTTAGTAAAAGGAAAAACAGGGTAAGAGAGAGCGAATGAAATTAATAAATAAATAAATAAAATTTTTATAAAAAATAAAATTATTAGTTTTTTTTATAAATCTTTTTCATGATAGAAGGAAAGGAAAGAAAAAAAATAATTTGTTTATTTTTTTGTATTTTCGTTAAAAGAAAAGTGAGAATATAAAATATTACATTTTTATTATTATACCCATATTATATAAATAAGTTTATATTAAAAAATAATTATTTGAGGAAAATAAGGGTATAGAGAAAAAAAATAAAATTTAACATTATTTTTTACTGTTTTCTGCTCAATTTAGCTACAAAACAAAATGACTCAATTCCACACAAATTTTCACAATTTTTTTTCTTTTTCATTTTTACAAAAACGTGGGAATTAACTTTTAATTTTTCTTTTTTTTTCTTTTTCATTCTAACAAAATAAAAGAGTTACTTTTCCCTATTTTTTTATCATTTTTTTCTCTCTTTTTCTCCCCTCGAAACAGGCCCCAAAAGCTCTCCGACTAATAATATTTGAAATAATTATTTTAAAAGGTATATATTTTAATTTATTTTCTATTTTAATTAAATTATTATTTATGAGTATTTTATTTATTTTCACCATATGGATATTTTCTCTACTTCTCATCATAAAAAAAAAAAAATTAATTCGGTCTTCAATACTAAGATCTTATTCAGCAACAACTTTTAAAATAGTATTTATCATTTTGACTCTAATAAAAATATTATATTTTTTATTAATATTATTTAATGGTATAATATTTATATCAATATTAAAAAGTTGAAAGAGTAATTCATAAAATATTATCCCTCCTAACTTTAAAAAATTAAGAAATTATTTTAATTAAAATAAAAAAGATAATATTACTATTTTTATTTTTAATGGCTAATCTAATAATTTTTTTGCCTGACACTTCTGTTTTAACTTATTATATAAACAGTTAATCACAAACAGTTAATATCTAATAATTAATAAATAGTAAAATAACTGGTACTACTAAAATAGTTAACCGTTACTAAAACAATTAATATTAACAAACATATCCTAAGACTATGAAACTATAAGTTTAATGACATTTTATATCATCATTACTATATTATTAATGAATCATCTACATTACTATATGACTTAGTGATTAGCATAGGTAATAAATGAGAAATACTCCCTTAGTGATCGGTATAGGTAATAAAAGAGAAGTACTCCTTTCATCTCATTTCAAGTGATGTTTTAAAATTATTTTGTCTACTTTTTTTTTATCATTTTAAAAAACTAATGAAATATTATTTTTTTTTTAATTTTATCCTTAACTATTATTTTATTCTCAATCGATTTATCTCTTTTTATCTTTTTTATATTATAAGAATACTTTAATCAATCATTAATATTTTTTTTTTTATAAAAATGGTGCTATCAATCATTTCATTAATTCTTATGAAAAACCTTAAAAAACTTTTGAAATGAGATGAAGAAAGTAATAAATAACGGATGCATTTAATAAAAAAAAATACAATATTTTGTGCATATCTTTAATTAATACTAATTAATTTATGTGTAATTTTTACTCCTTCTTCTCATAAAGGCAGGTTTCCTTTTTATTTGTCCCAAATTATATTTTACTTTTCTTTCCAAAATGGTAGTTTATTTGTTAATTTACTAATATGCCCTTATTTAATATGCATGGAAAAAAAAAACTTATTGGTTTCAAAAATAGTTTAGTAGCATGAATGGGTGCAGTTATGAAGAATTTGAACTCATATGAAATTAAATTTATTTACTCGTATGAAATTAAATTTATTTATCATAAGATTAAATTTTTATATCTATATTCTTATACTCTATATATATACTTTAATTAGTTTTATACATATCTCAATTCAAATATCTGATCTCGCTAATGATTGATAAGCTTATTCTCATTTGAGTTCGAACTTATATTAAATATGCTTCATATGAATTATTCTTATTTTAAAAAAATTATATAAGTAGTGAGTGTATTAAAAAAATTAAATAAAATTTATTATTTTAACTATATTAATTATAATATTTTAATCATATGAAAATAAAAGGAATCTTATCTTTTTATCACGATAAAAGACTACGATAGACTTGTGGTTTAATAAAAATTTAAAAATTATTTGTCATTATAACAGGCCAAACACACGGCAAGTTTTTATTTATTTATTAATTTTTTAAGGAATGGCATGTTATGACTTAATAAATTTATACTTATGACTTAACCTTTATCAATTAAACTAATTTTATAAAAAAAATAATAAATTTTATAAAGTAAAATAAAAAAATATTATTCACTAATATTTTAGATAGTGTTTGATATAAATAAATTTCACAAAATTTTATGAAATTTATTTATAAATTTTAAATTTTAATATTTGATTTAAATGAAAATTCATTTATAATTCTTAATAATCAATTCCTTGAAATTTACCATGACTAAACTAAATTTTATCAAAATCAATAAAATTTGTAAATAAATTTTAAATTTAAAATTATATATATTTCAAGTGATAAAATTATTCTCTTATTACATATTATTTTATTTTATTTTATTTATTTTAAATGTAAAATTTATTTCATTTGAAATGAATTTCACATATAATATAAAATATATCAAATAAAGAAATTTATTTGTAAATAAACTTTATCATAAAATTTATTTATAAATAAAATAAATTTTATTATAAAATTAAACTAAATAGGTTCTTAATAACAATACCAAATGAATTCCTAAAAAAAGTACCAAATGAATATTACTTTATCCTAATGAAGATGGCAAAAATATAAATGAAAATATTTTATATATTAGTCTCTATTTATTTTGTGAAAATATTTTTTTTATTTTTAGTATTTAGGATAATTAAAAAATATTAATAAAAAAAATTTTATTAGTCAAAAAAAATAAAAAAATTTTAAGGAAAATGACTTTCTCTCCTAAAAAAGTAAATATTTTTTAAATTTTAAAAAATAAAAAATATTTTATTTTTTAAAAATTACTTTTTTTATATATAAATTATTTTTTCGAAACAAATTGTAACCTTAATTTTCATTTCGTTTTAATTTAATTTTTAAGGGAATATTTCATCTAATTTTGAAGGATTCACATTTTGAATTATAGAAATTGTCAACTATTTGTAACTTTTCTTTCGTAATCTTGTGAGACGTGACTCATCAATGACAAGGTCAAGTTAAAAATTGGTGAGCAATCTTTAACTACTACAGCCACATGCACATATGTTCACAACCATTAACAAACAAATTGTGGGCCAACACACATTCTTCTGACAAGCAATTTTTGTAGTTTAAAAATGGGATGTATTGAAGCATATGGAATGGTTTTGAGGACTTGAGCTTGTATGTTGACCATTTTTTGTTAAATAAAACATCTTCAAATTTTTAAACTCTGTGCATTTTATTATAGAATTCATAAATTTTTATTATTGTATATTAAATTCTTGAATATTTATCAAAGTTTATGTTGATAATTCTTTTAATAATCATGAAATATATAAATTTATTAATCATTAATAATGATGAAGCAACACAATAATATTTAGAGGAATCAAACAAAATTATAAAATAATTTATTAAATATTTATATACATAACTAAAAAAATATTGTATAACATATAATTTCATTGTAAATTACTAAACTTGAAAATTAATAATAAAATATTAAATTATTAATTAAGTCTATTATTCATTAATTTTCCAAAAAGAATTAGCAAAACATGTGTTAAAATTAAGTTAAAATAAATAAAATTCAATATTTTTTATTTAAAATTGAAAATGATTGTTGAATAGAAAAAATATTTAACAAATTAACATTAGATAACAAAAAATATTTAATTGTCACAATAAGAAATATAACCTTTTCCAACCCTTAATTGCCTACACAAATTAAAAGTTTAATATTACCGACACATAATAACTATGCAGGCAATTTTTTTTTTTTTTTAAATTACGTATACTTAAAATCTGTTTATGTAGGCAATGGCGGAATTAGGGGGCTGGCAGCACCATTGCCCCCCTAACTTCAATATTTTCCCTTTCTGACTTTTTCTTCATGTTGCCCCTCAACCCAAAATATTTATAGTAATTCAGAAACAACCCATTATACATATAATTTAAAAAGCCTTTTTCTCACTTAGCCCATTAACCTACGACTTAAAAACTAGCTCATTATACCCATTAGACCTATAGAGTTGGTAAAATATTTGATCCATTATATCCTACAACTTAAAAGCTAAGTTAACGAACCCACCATTCCAACTCTTACTTTTCATCATTCACAATCACAAGTAATTGTTTTTTACATGTCCCCCTTAATTTTATATTTTATTTTATAATTTATAGTTTTATTGAGCTTTGAAATTTAGCATAGATAAATAAAAAAAAATTGATGAAAATTTTTATTGATTTTTAATTACCTATTTGTGTTTTATTTTTATAATTGTTTTATTATTCCTATCTTTCCCTTTTGGTTATATATTATATTATATAATTGATAACTCTATTTATAGGATTTATTGAGTTTAGAAATTTAGCATGGATAGATAAAAAAAAAATTGATGAAATCTTTTATTATTTTTTGTTAACTAAATTATTAGTTGTGTTTTGTTGTTATAATTATAAGCGTGTGGAATTGTAAACTTTCAAGATTTTAAATGAAGCTTGAGGTTATTACTTTGTACCAATGTAAATGTGTGAATTTTGAACTAATTTTTTTTTTTTATAAAAAAAACTCAGGTTAGTAAAAATTAACAAGCTAGCATCATGGGTAAGAATAAAACTATTGATGCATATTCTATGAAATAACGTAATTTATAGATAGATAAGATATAGCTTATATAACTGTGCTTCTTATATGTCTTTTTGGATATTTTTTTATTTCCTTTTGCTAACATAGATGGTAGGCCCCCCCTTTTTTTTTTTCGCTATGTAATTTTGTCTTATAACTTTTATCAGGTATTTTTTTTTTCACTTAATATGCTACACCTAGGATAGGAAATAATGGGATGCCTACTAGCTAATTTAATTTCGGTGTGTCAATGTTAAGTTTTTTCTAGCTTAATTATTAATGATAAAAAAAAATAATTACAAGATTTTCGCCCCTAACTTAAATTTTTGGTTCTGCTACAGTGTCTTGGCATGTAATTAAAAAAATTGTTTGGCCAAACCTTCGGATTTAGCTTCATAGTGCCATAAAGAAATCAAGGAAGTTTCCAAAAGAGAAAGTGAGAAATTGCCATAAAAGGAGGAAAAGTAGGTGATTGGTGGACCTTGAGGTCCTTAAGGTCTGACATTATAGAGTTTCAAGCAATAAGAGCCTCAATAGCTATCGAAAGAACCTATAAGGCTAATAACTGTTAAATGGACCACTGGTGGCTCTGAGCATATCATGTAATAAATTTTTTTAAGTAAATAAATGTGTAGATAGGTCGACTACATATTTGATAAAAAAATATTATATTATTTTGTTTGCACCACAATTTAATCTTATTATTTTTGGCACAAATTAGTTAATGAGTTTGAGATATAAAATTAAATTGTTAAATTAAAATGGCTTGACCCATGGTTCAAGCTGGTAGAACACCAAAAAGTAAAGTACAACTATCTAAAGTTGGAACTAGTCAAGGTAGTTATTGAATCAAGGAAGCCATTATTGGAAATATGGAGCACTACCTATTGGTTCCCTAAAATCAAGTAACAGGAGATAAAGTTATTGCAAAGTGGTTATTAGTTGCAGAAGGTGGAGAAAATGATGCAAGTAGTGAGCAAGTGGTTACTAACATCAGAATCGTATGATTTTAATAAGGAAAATTGATGCAAAGTTAATTCAAGGTACAAAAAAGTGGATGTAGAGAGTTGCAACCTGACATAGCAGACTTGTTCTCCTCGTATTACCTGATGCAGAATTTAGTCACCAAGCAACCTAACTCTATAAATAGGACATCAAGACTTCATTTTCAACACACTCAATCTAACAATCAACAAAACTTGACAAGCACCATGCTTTATTCAATATCTTTAGATCAGACTTTTTCTTTACATTTCAGCAGTCTTTTCCTCTTTTTTTTTTTTTTTTTTTTTTTGTCTAGTATCAGTTTCATCCCAGCATTTTTATTTTCATTTTGAGAAATAACTTATAATTTTTTTGCAAACATTTTAGTTCCTGTGATCAAGTTCTTTAGTTATCAATGTAATTTACAAGTTATTGCCCATATTTTAATATTTGTAAATTAGTTCTTTAATTTTTTCTGCAAGCTCAGGTTTATATTTTTTTACAAATGCATATATTTTAAAGCAAATCAATTTTCAAGCTAACCAGTCTTTCAATTTTTCAAAGATATCATTTACATTTTTTACGCATATTTATATTTTTCTCAGCAAGCAAATTTACTCTTTCAATCAAGTAAAAAATTTATATTTTCTACACAGATTTACTTTTCAAAGTGATCAACCTTAAAAAACCTTTTACTTTTCAAGCACAACCTGTACTCTTTCATGCACAAGCAATCTTTCAATTACAAGCACACAATTTCTCATTCTCTCAAGCTTTAAAAGTTGATTCAAGTAGTGTTCTTGACAAAACACGTCCAGTCAATGAACCCAAGGGAAATTTTGGTCTTTTATTTTCTGCAAATCGTTCATATTAGTAGTCAGACCGACACATTCACAAAACACATTTGAGATCTTAGCATCTCTAGTACATCTGCAGTCCAACACACACGTGAGAAAAAGGTCATACATGTTTTTGATGTGCTCAAATTGATAAAATCAATTTAGCAAGAAAACACATTCATATCAACACATTTAAAATGATTTCATCACATTTATATCGTGATTCAAAACTAAGATATTTTTATAAATAATATAAATTCATGAAAATATACTACCTCATCAAGAGATTAGTAACGAAACTCAAACCTACAATTTCAAATTGTATGAGTCTTTCAAGGGTGCATTGTGAACAGTTATATTAACTCTAAATAAAAATTAGAAGCACAGTTAATTATTGAATTAAATGTTAAGGAGCAGAGGTGGACATAGCCCAGTGATATTTGCAATTCAGAGGCGGATCTAAAAAATTTTTTGTTCTATGGTCAACATATAAAAAAATAAAATAAAATATTATTAAAAAAATTTACTAAAAGTCATTTATTAATTTATCACACTTATAATTATACCATTTTGTCTTAATAAATTATTGGAAAAATTACAGTAAAATTTTAAAAGTAAATAAAATTTTAAATGCACAGCATTTTTTTGTCTCAACTAATTTAAAATTTTTATCAAAAAGAGGGTTTAATAATTAAATTTATGAGAAGTCAATGTATATAAATATGTATAGATACAAAGAATATTTAAAAAAAATGAAACAATTAACCCATTTTATATATTAAATCTACAAATGAGTTGTATATATATTGAATCTAAACGATATAATTTCGACTCTCATTTTTCTATATATATAATAAAAAAGTTCAAATTTAAGGATGTATTTAAGTTGATTTGTCACTTTTTCAGATTAAAATTTTCTTTTTTAGAGAGTAGCTTAATACATACATACATATATATATATATATATATATATATAGAGAGAGAGAGAGAGAGAGAGAGAGAGAGAGAGAGAGAGAGAGAGAGGGGTTGAATTTGCCAAAAATATCATTTATTTTTCAAATTAATTATAATTATATTTTTATTATTTAAATTAATTTTAAAGTTTGTATAAATTTTAATTTTTTTAGAGTTCATAAATTTAAAATTTTTAGTCCTACTTATACTTAACTTCAATTAAATATAAAATTTTATAAGAATTAATTAATTAAAATAAGAAACTAATAAGGGAAAGGTAAAAAAATATTAAATAATCAATCGTTAATACTTTTAGTAATAAGTTATTCAATACAAATTCATCACTTAGATGAATTATTCGTTGTTAAATTTATAAATAATTTCAATTTCTAATATTGAATAATTTATATAAATTAAAATTTTAATATTATTTTAATAGTAATTGTAACGGTCAGGCTCCGACCACTAGAGGAATTGTCCGCTTTGGCCGTAAGCCTCACAGTTTTGTCCCATAGGTGAAGTGAAGAACTTCACAAGAGGTCACCCATCCTAAGATTTCTTTCAAGCAAGCATGCTTAACCCTGAAGTTCTTTCAACTCTCCAGGCCATTCCACCAAAAGGCGCCTCTGGTGATTAGTTCCCCCAATTTATATATCATTACTTTCCACTTCCATTTTGATGTGGGACGTGTTTTCCATCTTTCAGGAAGCTTTTCACCGCGTCCAACAGAATCACTGGGGCATTGCCTTAAGGTCTTGTGGCCCACCAGCTTCCGCCACCGCCACAAGTGTCCTCACTTGTCGCACCATACTGAGGGAGCTTTTGACTCTGATCCCAATTGTAACTGTCAGGCTCCAACTACTAGAGGAATTGTCTGCTTTGGCCGTAAGCCTAACTGTTTTGTCCCATAGGTGGAGTGGAGAACTTCACAAGAGGTCACCCATCTTAGGATTTCTCTTTAATCACCAGAGGTACCTTTTGGTGGAATGGCCTGGAGAGTTGAAAGAACTCCAGGGTTAAGCGTGCTCGCTTGAGAGAAATCCTAAGATGGGTGACCTCCTGGGAAGTTCTCCACTCCACCTATGGGATAAAATCGTGAGGCTTATGGCCAAAGCGGACAATTTCTATAGTTGTTGAGCCTCATCACATAAGAATTGTATTTATATTAAAAATCTTATTATAATTCTATATTATTAATTCTATAAGTATTATTAATTCATTAAAATAATTTATTTTATTATTAAATCAAATTAACAAACAACATTAAATGTCGATTCTTATTTATAGTAATTTATTTTTTTAATTATTCTAAATATTTACAAACTTATAATATTAAATTATAAAATTATTATTAAAAAAACTATTTAATTAACATAATTATAGAATTATTATTAAAAATTAACTATTTAAATAAATAAAAAATTTGTATTTATATTGATAGATATAAAATTCTAATCCTATTCAATGACAAATATTTTATTTGTTATAAAGTTGTAACTTTGTTTTTTTTTTTTGCATATTAGTAACGGATAGCTTTTATACATTTACACGCTCTATTTTCGTGTAATAAGACTCAAGCTTAATTGACTTTGGCTTATAATATGATTTTTTTCCTTTCTTCACTATATTTTTGTGTCTTTTTTTTTTCAACAAACAAAATCTATTTGTAAGGTTTTAATTTTTTTGAGTTTTTATATATCAGAGATATTATTTTTATGATGGTAATTGCATGTGAATGTGAATATCATGACCCAATTTTTGAGCCAGATTGACACTAGAACTTAGGTCGGCATAAGGCCCCTGAAGCCTGTAGTAAGTCTAAGCAGTAGACAACCCAACAACAATGCCTAAAAAGGAAGGCCTTGTTAGTAGTATGCCCTAGAGTATATCATGAATTGTATCTTGTAAATATTTATTTTCTTATTAATGGCATATATAGATTTTTCTTTTAAATTTAAATGGTTTAAATTTAATTGAAAATATCCTTTAGTAACTTGTCAGATGTTTCATTCTTAAAGTGTTAAGAATATGAGTGACGAAATATTCTGGTACAAGTACTATAAAGTTATGGTTTACAATTTTAGAATCTTCACAAGATAAGATTTATCCATATAGACAGTCATATTTATTTATTTCCATTATTAGTATGAGATACTAATGATATGGAATGGTGAGTCTCATGCCATATAATAAATAAAATGAGCACTTATGAGATAAGTAGGCCAAATCAATGACGTAAGATGATATGTACACGGAGTGTCAATACATAATCATCTAGATTATAATAGAGCATATAATGATAATCCAATTATCTTGTATATAGGTGGTTTGAGTTTGACATTTTTTTCGTGCTTGTACTGGGTATGAGTATATGGGCATGTGTTGGCTCCGACTAGTTATATATAGAGATAGGTGTTAGTCAAGATGGGAACCATTATCCTAAGTAAATAGGAATAAAATCCTATGTCCATTTGAATTGTTCTTGATAAGTCAAGTTCCTGGCTAGGATAGATAAACTTAGTCAGAAAAGATTTTCTAACTAGAAAGTCTCATTAATCAAGAATTAGAATTAAAATGAGAACATATGATTCTGAGCAACAAAAGTTTGATGTGAACCATGACTCTAGCTAGAATCAAAATTTTGTAATGGAGAGATTTTAGTGCATAGTATGTATGATCAAGGTTTATGAATTAGGGAATAATTCATAATTAATTGGGTAGTTATAGTATATTATCCTAGATGCCAACCATGATTTATAAGAACTTAAATGAAAAAAAGAATTTCATTTTGAGTATTGAATAGTTCCAATAATATTAAAGAGTTAATATTATTCTCATTACGTAATAAACTTAATAAGTCACACACATAAGAATAATATGACCAAATCAAAATTAATTTGATTAATTGATTAATTGGTTTAGTTAATTAATTAAATTAATATATTTAGTTTGCAATTAGATTACAAAGTCTCTAGCATAACTTGAAACTAAATTTATTTATGGAAGTATTCAAGTAAGTATTTAAATTATTTAAATATAAACTTGATTAATTTTCATAAGGTAAAAGAAGTTAATTTTGGTTAATTTGGCTTAGTTTGACTTGGTCAAAGAAGAGAGAAAGTGCTTAATTAATTAGTATTTTTCATATGCTAATTAATCGAAATTTTAATTTCTTTAATTATCTTAACTTGACAAGTGGACTAATTAAGATCCGAAAACACATTTAATCTTTGAATTAAGTGTGGACACTTGTAAGGTTAAAAATAATTAAGGGAAATTAAAATAAATAAAAGGATCTTCCTCTTTCTCTCAAGTTGGCCAAACCACACTTATCTCCATAGCTAAAATTTTCTTCTTTCTTCCTTGCTTGATTCAACAGAATTAGAAGTTGTTACTCTTAAATTAAATGTTGAGAAAGTGTTTCTCTATACTTCCATAGACATAAAACCAAGAAAACCCTAAAAATCTCCTTCTCTTACTTTTGGCCGAATTAAAGGGAACAGAGCTAAGGGTTTTTGGCTCATTAAAAGAAGCTTTGGTCTTCTTGTTTGTGTGGATAAGCTAGAGAATCAACAATTGGTGGTCTTCACTTCCTGGATTGGTGTTTGAATTTAATTCTGCACCTAAGGGGTAAATTTCTCTAAATTTTAACTTGTTAGTTTAATGCAACACGTAAACCATTTATGCTATTATTTGTTAGTTTTAGGGTTTTGGTTTCCTAATAGAAATTAGGCATGTTAGCAATTGAAACAATATTTGTTATTACTAAATTATGTATTTTACAATAGCATAAATAGTTTAAGTGTTGCATGAAACCCCAGGGTTAAGAAAAACCATAAAATTGCTAACTTTGCACCTTTAGGTGCATTAATCTTTCAATTGGTATCAGAGCCATCGTAATTTGCCATTAAGAACTTTAATACATGTTATATGATGTTTGGGTCTCTGGAAAATTGCATGAGATGCAAGTTGAAACAAGAAAAATTCAAGAAAAATTATTGAGTTTGAACCAGCCCCTATTTGTCCAACCTTGTAAAGGTGTTTGATCAATTTTGTTTTGATGGTTTTTTTTTGTGGTTAAAATATTTAATCAAAGTCTCAACATAATTGCAACATGTTTGTGAATGAGATTTATGAGAAATTAATTTAATTTTGTATATTGAATATTTAAAATTAAATTTTATATTCAAGAGTTGGATGTGTGAAAAATGCATGAAGGATGATCATAGACTTAGGAGACCAATGTGATTGGTTTATTCATTTCATTTTATGGGATTGTAATAATTATTTTATTATTTACAAAGGATTGTATCATAAAGTTATTATCATTAGTCATAAGTTGTAAATTTATTTATTTGGGCTTGCATGCTCGATTCTTTTGTATTTTTCGCCTTAGTATGCCAAGGATACATTATGTAATTAGCTTTAGTGGAATTTACAAGAACAAATAGAGTTCAAGATATTGATGAAGATTAGTGGAAGCACAAGACTTTAAGAGTTGATGATTATCGAGGAAAGCTTCAAATAGATGAATGATAATAGATTGTCAAGCAAAACTTCAAATTAGTTTTACATTATAAGAATAGCATTACAGCCACTATAGAGTTCTAGATTTGAATAATAAAATTAATAATTAATATATTAACCATTTCAAGCTCCCTACGAGAAAAAAAAAAGGTTAACTTCAAAACAACATCCACCTCACCTGGGAAAAAATAATTGAACAGGGGGTGAGTGCTCAACTTAAAGAGTTTAGATATTGATTACAATTATAATTTCTATAGCTATCTAAGATTGATGCCTTCATAAGTTTGAAATGCACACCAATCACTTATATCAAGCAATTCACCCAATTTTCACACAAGAAGATAATTTAGAGCTACACATGCGCCTATAATGGCATTTACATACATAACTATGGGAGCTGATCCCTTATCCAGTTATTTTAATTTAAGACCCATCAACGAACTCAACCCAAGCCAAACTTTTGCTTAAATCTAAGTGTGGGGGCCAGCAAGATTAACTCAAAGTTGTGTCTCACCTCGACTTTCCATATTCATAAGGACCGAGTTCCAGCGAGACTAGCTCAAGTCGCAACCACTTGTCCAACCCCTATCCATTATATATATATATATATATATATATATATATATATATATATATATATATATATATATATATATATATATATATATATATATATATATATATATATATATAATGCATGAGCATATATAGAATATAAATAATATTGGAATTATAAGAAATAATCAATATCTAACTCACAGTGCAACTCAATGCTTATTGGTTCTATTGAAAAGAAGAAAATGGTTGATTTAGATCACCTAAGCAAAAATACCAAAGAACTATCAAGAATAGACTAAAAATAATAAATTAAAGAAATAAAAGACTTCCTAGGTTCATGTTGAAAATTCGGCAGAGTTTTCCCTATATTTAGGACCTAACCTCCCTGCATGTAACACCCCTACATGCATGGTCCTATGCAAATCACTGTTACGGTGACTGGTGTCGGTCCGGACAAGTAAGAGGATTAGAATCATATTTAAGTCACTGAGAAAAGCCCTGAATGAAAATAAATAGTGATTACCAGAAGGTCAAGTATAAATAAGAAAAACAGAGCATAAAAAGTTAAATGAGCTAGAGATCACAGCGATGGGTGACCGCATCGGGAAGTGACTGCGAGATCGGTCAAAACCCAAATTTCGTACGGGGCATTGTGACACCGTAGTCGTAGGAAAAATTGCAAAGCTAAGAGAAATGTGAAAATCATAGAAAAAGGTTGAGAACTAGATCAAATAATTAGGTCAGGGTTCCGAAAGAAATACAGTATTATTGGTAAACCGGATCAGACCGGCGAGGGGCAAATTAGTCAATTTATCCTTAGAGGTGACTCATGGCCTAACTGTCTAATAAAATCTGAGAAATGAAAATTTTGAAATATAGATTTAAATTAAAGAAGTACGAAAAAATAAAGGAAAAAGAAAAGAAAAGAAAATTAGATTAATGACATCACATAGATGACATCATGCATGACCTCATAAATATTTTTCCATTTAAGTTATTTTTGACTAAGTCAAAAAGGAGAGAAATAAACATAAAATTAAAACAAATTGGTGATCTACTTTACCCAATATGCCGTTCACCTCTCCTCTCCTCTCTTCACTCTAATTCCTTCATTTGAGCTCAAATTCAAGCTTTGGTAACTCTAAAATTTCCCCATAAATCATTTCTAAAATTTGTAGAAACCTTTAAATTGAACCTAACAAGAAGTTGGGAGGAAGAAAATTGAAGGAAAGTGAAGGAAAATCAAGTTTGGCAATTCAAGAAAATTTGACAAGTGAGGTTAGTACTTGTTTCCCTTTCTTTTCTTCTTTAAGCTTTGAAATTAAGTTGAGATGAGTCTAAATTGTATGAAAATTTAAAGAAAATGATAAGTTATGAAGGGACAAACAATTCGGCAGCCATGAGGGTTGGGGGAAAGTGATATGTTTCACTTCAAAAAATCATGCATGCAAGTCAATCTAAGTGGGTAGGTGTTAGTGCTACACTTTAAATTCATAAAATTGTGCAAATAGGAAATTAGGGTTCTTGGTGCCAATAAACTTTGGGGAAATTTGGTGAAAATAAGAATTTGATGCAATTGCACCTAAATGAGGTTAGAAATGGCCAATTGGGACTAATTGGGGTGTGTTTGAATGGTGAGAAGTTAAGTCAAATTCGGATTGGTAAGGGCCCAATTCTGGATAGCCTGACCTTGGTCCACTTAGGGGACCAAAACTGTAATTCTGCCACTCCAATTGGTGTGAGGCCAATTAGATATGAAAGTAGACACATAATGCCATAATTTTTGTGTAGAAACCCTGCCCTGAAAGTGACACTAAGTTAGTGAACAATTAGGTCAAACTCGGATTAGGTACACTGCCACTGTATAAAAATGACCAAATGTACAACATTTGTTCATTTGGCCATAACTTGGTGTAGGAAGTTCAAAATGACCTGAATTTTATACCTATAGAAAGCTAAGACATAGCACTACAACTTCTATGAAGAAAATAAACTCAAATTCTGACCATAACTCATCCGAAAAGTGAGCTACAGTTGGCACACTAAAACTGCCAGAATTAGAATTGTTCCCAGAATTATGGGTTGTAAACAATATGGCCAGCCTTAGAAAAATGGCCATAACTTGAGCTAAAAAACTCTAAATTGAGTGATTCAAAAGGGGAATTAAAGCTAAGACAATAAAGAACAACTTTGATGAAGGACACTTAGCCAAATTTCCACACTAACTAGACCAATGGAACAGTAGAATATAGTGACCCGAAATTGAAATTTTTGGATTTGTACCTAGGGAAATTAGAAATTGATTTGCCAATTAATACTAACAAAATTGACACCCAAAATGTGATATATGAGTGCAATTAGAATTAATAAACCTATTAAGTATAGAAAAGTCAACATTTTGACTTGAATAGTGCCATGAATAGTGCCACTATACACAAAAATGTGAAAGACCTGAAATTATAAATCGTAATAGGTAGGACAAGTCTGTAAAGAAATTTTTGAAATTTAATTATTAGAAATGAATACTGAAGCACTTTAAATTTATGTGTTTCAGTTAAAAAGGGATATTCGAAGGAGAAACGAAAGGTGGAGTAAATTAGTTAACAAAGAGATTTGTGCACAACTAGTGTTTTTATTGGTTATGTTTCTTTATGTGTCTTTTGACTAAATGATTTCATTTCTTATTGTATTATGTTTATCAAATATTGAATATATCTCAACAATTATTAAAATGTGTTATGGTATGAATGAGTTTAGTTTTAGAAAATGAAATTAGTTATGATTTTATTTTGTTATGAATTGAATAAAGTTAGCTTTGGAAAAATTTTGATTGAAACATACTTGACATGGAAATGGATAAAATTTGTTTTGAATTGTGATGAGCATAAAAATTTTTGGATATTGGAATTGACATTGAATTGAATTGTGTTGTGATTTATGTTCACAAAAAGGATAAAGAGATTTATGATATTGTTTTATATCTCACTATAGATACTTGACTAGGTTGTTACTCGTCTCTCTCATTTGTTGAGGAGACAATAGAGTTAGCTTTGTTTTGTTTTGAATACCATGATATGTGCATAGGCTTAGATTCTCCTCTTATTAGAGGTTAGATCTAAGTTTTTCATTAGTCATTTCGGAAGTTGCATTGTGGTGTGTCCTGTGCACGATGATTCGACCTCCCCGACCATAAGGAGTTAGAATCTAGATTCGACCTCCCCGACCATAGGGAGTTGGAATTGCCCCAAAGATGGCCCTTACGGATTAGTCTTGCATAGTTAGTGAGATAAAGAATGGGTTTTGAATAGTAAGAATTGTGATTTCAAATGAGATTTATGCATAATTGATTTTATTGAAATTAAGATTTGTTTCCATAAATTACTATAATTACTTTAAATGTTCAGTTATGATTTGATAAATTGAAATTCTTGAGCAGAGTCATTTTAACAAATGATTTATTTTATTGGTAATGAATATTTTGATTTTTGGAATGTTGATGAATTTCAAGATTTCCAAATTATTTGCTATAATTTTGTCAATGTATATTGTATAACATTTTAAATTGTAGTTGTGCACCACTGAGTTCACCAATTAGCGATAGCTTTGTATGCTGTCGCAGGTAAAAGTAAAGATAGAGCAGCCGAGTGAGATTTCCGATAGTTGCGCCATGAAGACTCATTGGGATTAGCTTTGGGTATATTAGAGGTATACCCTTGTACATTAGATTTTGATGTATGCATGTAATTATATGTATGTAAATTCTTTGAGCATTTGTACAAGAACTTTTGTAATTTATTTTGGGTATGTAATTAAAATGCAAATTATTGTGATATTCAAATTTATTTCTGAGTTTTGTAATTAATCTAAATAATTAAATTTTTGTATTTTGTGAATAATAAATTATTTCCTTTTCTGAAATGAGATGTTCAGTGTTGGTTCAAAAATATGTTGAATTGATTGTTGCAAATGATTTATTCATTGTTGGGATTGAATTGTGTGAAGAAATGAATTTTATTGGAGTTGTAGTCTAGTAAAAATATTGAGAGTGTGTTTCTTTTCAGGTTTTGAAGAACTATTTTCTCAAAATATAACCGGCACTCTGCGAGGACGCTGAGTCCCAAAAGGGGGGGAGAAAAGTCTCTGAGGCAAATCCCACATCGGCAAAGCACGGAGATGGTCTTGGGCTCAAAAAGTAATGATATATAAAATGGGGGAACTAATCACTAGAGGCGCCTTTTGGTGGAATGGCCTAGAGAGTTGGAAGAACTTCAGGGTTAAGCGTGCTCGCTTGAGAGAAATCCTAGGATGGGTGACCTCCTGGGAAGTTTTCCATTCCACCTATGGGACAAAACCGTGAGGATTATGGCCAAAGCGGACAATTCTTCTAGTGGTTGGAGCCCGATCGTTACACTGCAAGAAAACACAATTTATATATCAACAACCCAAAGGCCTTAGGCCCACAATATAACATAACACAATGCCTATTCGGGTCTCCCAGTAAAACCTAAATTGGTGTCATTATTCCATTCCAGTTCAGATGCGTAAATTCCACCATTGTTCAAAATTATCCAAATTGACTTTGAAAAATTTTATAAATATTCATGGAGGTCCTTAATAGTATTATCTTAATATTACAATTGAAATTACTGCATTTTATATGCCTACGAATATTTTATTAATTATCAAACTACAGATTAACTTAAGGCAAAGAGAGTGAATTTGCTTTCAGGATTACCTACACTAATTCTAACCTACTTTTGATGTAGGTTCCAGAGCCTATGTGTTTGGATCAAAATTGCAATCTCGATAGCCAATGGAATTTTTACAAAACAAAAGTTCATACACAAAGCCTAAGGCATAAAAGGTTAGAAAATAATTTTATTTAACCCAAAAGATGTAACACCCCTATTTGCATAGCCTGGTATATGTTACTATTCCGGTGACCGGTATCGGTCCGGACAATTAAGGGAATTAGAACTATGTTTAAGACAACTAGATAAGCCCTGAAAACAAATAATTAGTAATTGCTAAATAGTTAAGTATAAATAAGAAAAACAGAACATATAAGGTTAAATGAGCCGGGAGTCACAGCGATGGGTGACCTTCCCGGAAAATGACTGCGAGGTCAGTCTAAACTAAAATTTCGAACCGTAAAATGTAACATTGCGGTACTTAGGACTATTGCAAACACAGTGGAAAAGAGAAAATCACGAAAAAGAATTTTTAAGCAGATCAAATAATTAGGTCAGAGATCCGAAAGAAATATCGAATAACTTGCAAACCGAATTAGACCGGCAAGGGGCAATCTGGTCAATTCACCCCTAGAGGTGATTCCTGACCTAACTGTCCAATAAAATCGAAGAAACGAAAAATTTCGGAATTGAAAATTAAATTAAAGAACTATTGAAAAATTAAAGAAAAAGAAAAAGAATAAAAATGGGACTTATTACATCATGATGATGACATCATATATGATGTCAAAATTAATTTTAATTTTCCAACCTTTTTGACCAAGTCAAATAGCCAAATAATTACATAAAAACAAAAAAAAAAGAAAAGAAAATATATATATAGGAATTATGATGTCATAGATGATGCAATAAAGTCAAATTATTAAAATTAGAAAAAAAAGAGATAATTATTAAAAAAATAAAGAAATTTAAAAAGTGGTCTTCTTCCTAAGGTTGCCGTCCCACACACCTCTCTTATCTCTCTCATCTCTTTCCTCTCTCACTCCCAAACTCTATTAAAGCTTAATCTTGAGCTTGAGCAACCCCTTAAACTAGCCCTAAAACCCTTAGTTCTCCTAATTAAAACTTGAAATTTAACCTTGGTAAGAAGATTAGTGAAGGAAGAATTTAAAAAGGGATGTAGAAAAGTGAAGATTTGAAAAGCTACAAAAGGTTAGTAAGAATTCTTTCACTCTCTCTCATGATCATGCTTAGGCACTTCCCTTAAGTTAGAATTGTATAAAATTGAAGGAGTAGAAGCATGAAAAACACAAGTTTATACCATTGAATTCAAAAATTTTCACCTAGGGTCACATGCATCATGCAAGATTTATTTTTATCTATTAGATTTCAATGATAAGCAACATATTAAAACTCTTTTAATATGTTTTTGGATCTTTATTTGCGATTTAAGATTTTAGAATTAATGAGATTAATTTTAGAATCCTAGATTAAATTAAGAACAAATACACTAACCTCTTGATGCACTGCAGCGTATTTGTGCCTTTGGGATGCATCTTCAGGACACCAGATGTTGTCCCTCTAGCTTGTCCACACCAAGTTCACCTATGGCAGCCCTTAAACAGCTTCTAAAGCTTTTTCTATTAATTAGAAAATCAAGTTTTGCCTTTTAAAAGATTAAAGATATAAACAGGACATTAGAAACAATTTCTAGTATTTTTAATTCAAGAGATTGTTTGCTAATCTCTTGGAATTGATGAGAGATGAAGAAGAAGAGAGAATGGGAGCTTCAAGGGTGGCGGCACCAAGGGAGGCATCAGCTGGTTGTTGTTTTTCTTTTCATGACAACACTTATATAGCTAGGTCACCACTTAAAACCCTTGCCACATGTCACCTTCTGATTGGCTCTAGGTTTAATTGACCCAATCACATTGTGCCAAGTGTCAAACCTATATTTAATCTTAATTTTAATCATCTTACATGATTAAAAGACATTTGGCAAGCTTATGTGTAGTGCCATGTGTCACCATCTCATGGTACCACATGTTACCCTGTGAAATGACCAAAATGCCCCTGTGTCTTAATTTTGTGTTCTCAACCCAAAATAATTATTTCTCTTCTTCTAATCAATTTATATCAAATATAAACCAATTAATTAATCTTTATTAATTAATTTCTCATAATTAAATTCATATTTAAACACTTTAAATATAAATTTAACTTATACTATACATCCAATAATCTAGATTTTGTTTCAAGCCATGCTAGGGACTTTGCAATCTAATTGCAAACCAAACCTAGTTAATTAATCAATTAAACTCTTTAATTAATTAATTAAATCATATTTAATTTTGTGATTACTTGTGTATGTGTGTGACTTACTAGGCTCATCACTAATTGGCAATGAGATATGATATCAACTCTTAATATCATTAGAACTCTTTCTTACTATAAATGATTTCTCTAAATCATTTTATGCACCTCATAGACCATGGTTAATACTTAGCATAGCATGCCATGGCCACCCAATCAGTAATAAGGTTTACCTTAAATGAACTTATAATCATATGTTACCATGCACTAGAATCTCTCTGTTACAAAATCCCAACTCAAGCTAGAGTCATGGTTTACGTCAAACCCCATTTGCTATGAATATTATGTTCTCTTTTAATTTTAGTTCTTGATTAAAAATATTTTTCTCATCAGAAACTCTTTTCTGATTAAATCTATCTGTCCTAGCCAAGAACTTGAAACATCAAGAATAATTAAATGAACATAGAATTTTATCTCTATTTACTTAGAGGAATAGATTACATCTTGATCAACACCTACCTCCATATATAACTAGTAGGAGCCAACACATGCCCATATACCCATACACAGTACAAGTATGAAAGCAGTATCAAACTCAAACCACCTATATACAAGATAACTGTACTATCTCAGGTCTAAAGATTATATGCACTGACATGATTTATGACAATACATTGACAAGAGTAAACTCTATGTGCTTGTCATAAGTGTCACTGGTTCGACCTACTTATCATGTATAAGTGCCTATCATGTTTGTCATATGGCATGAGAATCACCATTCCATCTTATTTATATCTCATATAAATAACTTGGGAACAAACATGAATACAATCTTTCTGGATAAGTCATGCCCTTATTATGAAGTATCCTCGATTGTGAACCTAGTTATGATACTTTGTGCTAGAGATACTGTCACTCATATTCTTAACGACTTAACAATAGAATTTCTAACAAAATATCAATGGACCTTTTCTATTACACATAAATATATTATGTAAACGAAAAAGTGAAAATTCCTTTTATTATTAAAAATATGCACAAGATACATACTAAATGATATGCTCTAGGGCATACTACTAACAAAAATTACACTAGAAATTGATAAACTATTGAAATAAATCAAGTATGTGGACTATATATAAATTTCAGCCAGCAGTATGTAGGGTTGAGAATGAATGAATTTGATGCATTTGAATTGTTGTTTAGGTTGAATTATGTGTGTAGACAATGGATAAATGTTGAGAATGCATTAAGTTTGAATTTTATGAATTAGGGTTTGCCACCTAGGGTTTTGGGAGAGAAAAATGTGAGAATTAGCCAAATGATGTGTTTGACCTTATTTGAGTTGAAAAATGGTCATGTATGATCAATTGTGGTGTGTAGGAAGTGTTGGAATTAGGTTTGAATTCGGATTGGTTATGGTCATTCTGCAGGCAGCATGACCAAGGTCCCTTTTAAGGACCAAAACTAAAAATTTACTAACCCAATTGGTGTGAGGCCAATTGAAAATGAAACTAGACACAAAATGGCACATTTTTTATCTAGGAATCATGCCCAGAAAGTGACCATAACATAGTGAACAAATTGGCCAAACACGAAATTGGGCACACTGCCCTGTACAAAAATGACTAAATGAACAGTGTTTGTTTATTTGGCCATAACTTGGGCTAGGCAGGTCCAAATGACCTAAAATTTTACCAGTAGAAATCTGAGACATAGCCCTACAACTTTAATGAGGAACACAAGTCCAAATTATGCCCTTAACCAAGTCATTTAGCCACCCAAAATTAGTGACCTAAAACTGCCAGGATCAAGTTGGTGCCCAGAAAATCTGAGTTAGACCAATCCAGCCAGCCATATTCAAATGGCTATAACTTGAGCTAAAAAACTCCAAATGGAGTGATTCAGAAAGGAAAATAAAGTTAAGACAATAAGGAACAACTTCTATGGAGAAAACTTAGCCAAATTCTAATAGCAACATGATTAATGGAACAGTGCAAAAAATTGCAATTTTGCTTAAAAGACTTAAAATTTGAGAAAAGAACCAAAACCAACAAATTAGGTAATCAAAATGTGGTATTTGGGTGGAATTAGAATTCCCATACCTATTAAGCCCTAGAAAGTCAATAAATTGACTTGAATAGTAACCCTAAAATACAAATTTTAAAGAACGTCAAGTTTAGCATATTAAAGCTAGGTATAAGTAGATTTGAATTTATTTTTGGAGTTATGATAAATTGTGATACCGAAACACTGTGAAACTGTGTGTTTTAGTGGAAAAGAATACTGGAAAAAAACTCGAGACATCGAGTCAAGGCCAAGAGGCGACTCGTATAAAGTTTGTGCACAGCTAACTATTTTGTTACTTTTGACTTCTAAATTGATTTGAACAAGTTTATTTTATGACTTATGATTTTGTTGTGTTGAGAATTTTAACTTATTGAATGAAATTGTATAATTTAAATATAAATTTTCTTATGCATTTAAGGATTTACTGTTTGGTTTTAAGGATTGTAAATTTTAAGTTTGATGTGTTACCAACCTTGAGCATGAATTTATGATGATTCAATATGTTAATGGTTTGTAAACACTTGGTAAATAGAAATTATTTTGAATATGATTTGAAACCATAGTTGACATGGCAATATATGTTGTGAATTCTCATTAGCTTGTCTAGTGAGATATCTCTTCCACTAGATGGGGCGATTTCCTTCCTCTCTGGCTTGCCAGTTGGGGAAGAGTTTGAATGAGTACTCATATATACTAGCTAGTCTTTGTTCCTCCCTTTTAGCCTCGGTTATTGGGAGAGTTTGAAATATCGTGGTGTACAACACGGCATCTATTTGAATTTTGGGTCATGGGTTCAACTGTGTGAATTGTTGGCAACGCCCTTTAAATTATGCATAGTTTGATAAATTATGGTTGAAATAAATAATTTGTCAGTGATTCAAAATATTTTTGTATTGTTTCGAGATTTAAAAGAAATGTAGACAAATAGTTACTGTTTGATCAAAACGTTATTCAAAGGAATAATTTGTATAAATGAAAATATTAATTTATGAATGTCATGGATTTTGAAGAATTTAGAAATTTTAAATTTTTATTTGTTATGAGTTGTCAAGTATAACTTGTATTAAGTTTTAAATTATTAGTTTGTACACCACTGAGTTCACCACCCAGCGATAGCTTTGTATGCTGTTGCAGGTGAAAGGAATAATAAAGTAGTTGAGCAAGATTTCTAAAAAGACATAGTGACCCTTGTACTTTAGATTTTGATGTAATTCTGTAATTATATGTATGAAATTTACTTTGAGGAGTTGTCCCAACTCTTTTGTAATATATTTTTGGATTGTAATCAAATACAAATTATTGTAATATTATCTTGAGATTTTATGTACTTATAAAGTTTTGTACTACTAAATTTTTAATGCTCCCATAAATGTAAATATTAATTTTGTTACCTTAATGAGATATTTCAATGTTGATTTAATTTAAACTGTGTATTGAGTTGCTTGTGCTGATTTATGAAATGAAATTGATTAATGGAGTTGTGGTTGAGAAATGTATTGGGAGTGTCTTTGTTTTCAGGTTTTGAAGAACTATTTTCTCAAAATACAGACGGCACTCTGCCGAAATTTTATAAAAATTGCGGAGATTTTAAATATCTAAAAATTAGATTCATGTTTGGACTTTAAATAAAAGTTTTTAATATCTGAAAAAAATTTTACCCACCAATTTAAAAATGAACGAAAATTGTTTTAAAATCCCTTGTAGTATATTTAGTGGGTTATCGGTAGGCGAAGTACAGCAATTCATTAGGTGTACTACGGAAGCATGTTACATCTTACGAGGAGTAGGGTGTGACATGTTTTAGTAGTATCAGAGCCTAGTTTTTAAAGTAAATTTTGAACTGTGAATTTCAAATATTTTTTGATAAGTACAACTGCTTGAATGTTTAATACATATAGTATATTTACATCATAAATATGAACTAACGGGGAGAAATCTCCTTGTGTTGGTCGTACAGAAAAAAAAATCCTATGAATAGATATGGACAAGGGGATAAAATGGTAGAGCAGTTTGATACAGCTGACGTACAAGGAGAGACCCCCGTTCCGCAGAGCGTTGGAGGTCCAGTTGCACCAGTCCCTCTTATACAAATTACTACACAAATGGCCCAGCACATGGCCATGTTCTTTCAGCAAATGGCTGATAATCTGTCAGCCCAGGCCCAAGTAAAAACCCAACTCCCTCAAGAGCAACATGAAAAAGAGAAAAGAGGGAAATCTATTGGTCAAAGTTCGAGTAGTAATTTGGGAAAGAGAAAAGATTTTGAGGGACCCCGAGCTCTTAAGTATGACAGAGGTGGATCTTCAGGGCGGAAGCAATCAAGAACCATTCGTCAAAGAACTAGAAGTTCCTACCTTATCCGTATCTGTGACGTTTGTGGAAAATTACACGGGGGTATTTGCTATAAGGTTACTAGAGCCTGCTTCAATTGTGGTGGAATCGAACTTTTTGCCTGAGATTGTACTAACGCACGTCGATTTATGCCACATACTACACCAGAGGAACTAGTCCAAGGTTCTGATTTTAGAGGCTCATTAATAGTTAGTAGGGACATAGGTAGAAGTAGAGATAACACTTCGGGTAATCCTAGCACAATGGACTAACCCGAGCAGAGGAATTGTAACATCCTCACTTTAGCTAGTCCATACAGTCTACTGTTTCGGAGACCAATGTTGGTCCGGGCAGCTCGGATGTTTGAAATCATAAATAGACTAGAGTGAGGAGTTATCAAGTAGCTAAATAATGCTCATAAAAATCAAAGAAAAATTTTAGAAATCAAATACACTAAGGTTAAACGAAATAAACACTGCAGATGGGTAACCCGAAGGGAAGTGACGGTGAAGGCCAAGTTAGACCAAGACCGGGGAAAATTATAAAATAATTTTTGAGACTTCAGAGAAGGGTTATTGAGGTTCTTATGGCATTAGAATGCCAAGAAAATACTTAGAAAAATTTTTCTATCGGTACACACAATTTTGGCTCGATAAGCCAAACGGAGGGCATTTTGGTCATTTCGTCTTCAGAGATAATTTTTGACCAACTTGTCCATTTATGTAAATGAATTATATGACATAAAATGTGAACAAATATTAATCAAAAATTGATTTAAAAATGAATAATAAATGAAAGAAAAGTAAATGAGATAATGGGATTTATTACCTCATGCTTATGTAAGCATGAGGTAATTAAAAGTGTATTGGCCAATCAAATTTAAGTAAGACCATTAAAATGAAATAAAAATGGGTAAAGGAGGCAGAATTCTAGAAACCCAAAACCAGCTCCCTATCTTCTTCTTCATGCCGCCCACTCACCCTTACTCATTCCACCATTAACAACCTTCCATTTCTCATTTTTCTTAGCTTTATTCCACTAAAAACCCTAACTACCAACACAAAAATTCATTCTATCATCTTGGTGATTATTGTGGGAGCAAAAAGAAAAAGGAAATCAAGACTTTGAGCAAGGAGAAAAATCACTCCATTAGAGGTTAGTGACTAAAACCTTAAATTTTAATTCAATTTCATGTTTAAGCACTATATTAGTGATTAAATGACAAAGAAACTTGATGAAAGACATTGGTATGCCATCCCTTATTTTTGGCAGCCATGGTTAGGGTTTGATGGTGTTGAATTTAATGAAGTTAAAAGGGTATTAGGGCTGCCCACAATATGTATTTGCTAAGTAGATTGATAAAGTTAAGTAAAAATGCATTTGTGGTAATGTTGAGTTAGGGTTTGGAGTGGGAAATGAGACCTTGATCTTGTGATGATGGAAGTAGGCTTTAATGGTCAATTAGTGACCATTTGGTTTGGTTTGAACCAAAAATGAAGTGAATTGGGTTGTGGGATTTGAGGTTGGAGTGGCTGCCTTGTGTGACCTGCAGGTATGGCTGTGAGTCCAGCCTGTTTGGACAGCCATAACTTGAATTGTAGAGGTTAAATTGGTGTTTGGCCAATTGGACATGAAACTAGACACATAATGGCACAACTTTGATGAAGAAACTATGCCCAGAAAACCAAACCAACTTGACCAAAAGTTTGTCCTAATCCCGGTGACCTGCACTCTGCCTGGGCAAAATGACTAAATGAACAGTATTTGGTCATTTGCCCATAACTCAATATAGAAAGGTCCAATTGACCTGAAATTCTACCAGAAACAAGGTGACATATAGACCAACAACTTTCATGAAGAAACCTGACCCAAATTATGACCATAACCTAATCAAATTTCCAACCAAACTTGAGCTACCAAATCTGGCAGAACCAGTTTTGCCTAGAAATTTGGAATCTGTCCAATCCGGCCAGTTATGGTGTTTAGGCCATAACTTGAGTTACAAAACTCCAAATGGAGTGATTCAAAAAAGGAAACTCATTTAGACAAAATAAGGAACAACTTTCATGTTGATCACTTTTCCAAATTTCCACTGCAAAGATGACTAATGGAACAGTAAAGTTAAAGCATGAAAACTGAAAATTTTGTCTAATTATCATTAAGCTTAGAAATGGTATTGGCATCCAATACCAACAAGTTTTAAATGCAAAATGTGGTTTATTGATGATATTTAAACTAATTTACCTATTATCAATATAAAAGTCAACATTTTGGTTGACTAGTGAAATGAATAGTAGTCATAAAAATTTCAATTTCAAAGAATTTCACAAATTAAAAGTGTTAAATGCCCTAGTAGGCCTAATGTGATTGGTTGGATAGTTTGGCATGCCAATAGGGTTCTCATAGCGATCGCATATGGCTTCATGCCATTCAGATTTCATGGCTTCCCATGCCATTCTATGACATTATAGCCTTTGACTATGATATTGAGTTGTTATACTTGGGTTTAACCCCCGATAAATATTACAGCTTATTAGCTGTTCTGTTGCACACCGGGAGACACAATGTGGCCGATGGTGTGATGGTCCGAGGTACTTAGTACCCAGTGCCAGTTTACCAGTTTATCCAGTCTAGTTGAATAAATTAGGTTACTTGGGCAATGTTAATAAATCTTATCAAACTTAAATCGAATAACACTGCAATAAATATCAGAAACTAAGTCTACTCAGAAATGTAAATATACATTCTGCATATTTTATTTTAATTTATTTTATTTTATTTTATATTGTAACCACTAAGCAGAATTGCTTATCGCGTCGCTTTGCCACGCAGTAATCGGAGACGAATAGGGGAGTCCAGCAGACAGCATATTGGGTGAGCCATCATATCTGCACTCAGAGTTCAGAGTCACCTCACATTGCAGTGCATTTGGTAGGGCATTAGGCCATCTGGGATATTTTGATATTTTGTATTTTGTAAAATTTTTTTTATGTACATTATGAACTCATGTAATAATATTTTTGTTGTAATTATCTATGAACTGTGTTCAGAATTAAATATGAGTATTTATCATTGAATTTGGTGAATATGAGATGAATGTAAATTTTGGAATACTGAATTGATTTGAGAAATGATTGAAAAATATTAGAGGTTGAGTGAGAATAATGTGATGATGTTATTGGGAGTGTTTTTAACAGGTTCAAAAGAGCTGTTTTTCCAATTTATAGCAAGACTCACGATTTTCTATAAAATTTATGAAAAATTTAGATTTATCAAAAATTTTAAATAAATCAATTAAAAGGATTAATTGAAATTGAAACACGAATTGGTATTCGACACACCGAGTGACATAACTTACTCTGGCCACAATCGTAGACGGTAAGGGGTGTCACATTTAGTGGTATCAGAGCCAGGTTTAGGCGTTTCTGGGCCTAGATAGAGTACATACCATTGCATTGCATTTGTAAATGTTGAGGTGACACTGATGCAGTCTGTTTGTCTTCTTATTTTGAATAGGACATGGATCCTGCTTCGCAAAGAGCAGTTGATGAAGAGGTGGAGAGTCATGCTCCACCAAGGGCTGAGTCTGGGGGCAGGGGAGAATCTGCTCCACCAGCAGCTAAGGCGCCTGCTCAACCTTAGTTTGCTCTATTCCAGCAAATGGCTAAGTTTTATCGGCAAATGATGGGGGCAATTCCACCATAACAACCACAGCCACCACCTCCACCAGTGCCACAGAAATCTCATCTGAAGAAATTGAGGAAGCATGGGGCTGTGGACTTCTTTGGGAAGAGGAAGGATGATCCCATGGCTGCAGAAAATTGGTTGGATAGAACCATCAGAGTACTGAAACAACTAAATCGCACTCGAGCGTAACTCGTGGGTGCTGTGTCCCTACTTCAAGATGACGCATATCAGTGGTGGGACACAGTAACCAGTGAGGTGCAATCTGAACGGATCACTTGGGAATTCTTCCTTGCGGAGTTCAGGAAGAAATATATTAGTAAAGTGTATTTAGAGGAGAGAAGAAGGGAATTTATTAGTCTGAGATAGAGACAGTTGTCAGTGGCTGAGTATGAGCGTGAATTTGTCCGACTGAGCTGGTATGGGAGGGAGATAGTCCCTACTGAGGCAGAGAGGTGCAGACGGTTTGAGGAAGGGCTCAATGACAACATCAAAGTCATGATCACAGCACTGGAGATTACGGATTTTTCTAAACTAGTGGATGCTGCATCAAAAGTGGAAAGGGTTAGAATCAATGAACAAAATAGAAGGGAAAGATAGCAGGAGAGAGGTCCGGTCGCCCAAAGGCATTCTCTCGCTCCCAAAGAAGAAGAGTAAGGGTCCTCCCGCTCGAGTTCAGACCACCACAGGTCGGGCTCGTGGTCGATCTCAGGCCTGCACCACGCCTACACCTAGGAGAGGCCGCCTACACCATCAATGGGGCGCTCTCCGTGGAAAGTGTTCAGGGACCAGCCTGCATCTTTCGCTTGTCCATATTGTCGGTGGCATAAGGGGAGTGTTGGCGAGTGATCGTGCATGCTTACAGGTGGATCAACAGAACACTGATCAAGAATTGTCCGAAGAGGACTACTACAGCTTGCTCCAACACAACCGATGCACCGCTCCCGCACCACAAAGAGGTAGGAAGCCCGTAAACTCGACACCGGGTCCATCATCGAGGCCTGCATCCGAGTCACCGAGAGGCCGCACACTAGAATGCCGGCTAGGGCTTATGCCATCGAGCTCAGAGGAGCAAGATGCCCCTGATGTCATTAGGGTGCTTTTCCTCTATAACACTTCAGACATGCATTGGTGGATCCAGATCCACTCATTCCTACATTTGCATCAAACTACCCATCGAGAGGGGAGTTTCAGTAGAGGAGAGTGATCAAGACATTCTGGTTACAAATCCCCTAGGCCACAGTGTAATAGTGAATAAGGTGCATAAAGGTTGCCCGTTGAGGATTCAGTGGTATGAATTCTCGGCAGACCTAATTGAATTGCCCTTCCATGAGTTTGACATGATTTTGGGACTGGACTGGTTGTCACGTCATCGTGCAATAGTTGATTGCAAATTGAAGAGGATTTCTCCAAAACTTCGAGGGTAATGAGATCACTGTTGGGTGAAAGGACAGATTTCTGTCAATGTTATCTCACCATGCTGCAAGAAGATCGATGAGAAGGTCGTGAAGCTTACCTAGCACACGTGGTTGATACTAGGCAAGCTAAGCCGAACTTGTGTGATATACCCACAGTAAGAGACTTCCCATATGTGTTTCCTGAGGAGTTGCCTGGTTTACCACCAGAAAGGGAAATCGAGTTTGCTATTGAGGTAATGCCGGGTACAGCACCCATTTCTATTGCTCCTTATAGGATGGCACCCACTGAATTGAGGGAGTTGAAAATTCAGTTGCAAGAGTTGCTTGATAAGGGGTTCATACGCCTCAGTGTGTCACCATGGGGAGCTCTGATGCTATTTGTGAAGAAGAAGGATGGAACCTTGAGATTGTGTATTGATTACCAGCAGTTGAATAAAGTAACTGTGAAGAATAAATATCCATTGCCCAGAATTGACGATCTGTTTGATCAATTAAAGGAGCCGTGTATTTTCAAAATTGATCTTAGATCGTGGTATCATCGCTGAGGGTAAAGGATGCAGATGTGTCAAAATCGCATTCGTAACCCGGTATGGGCACTATGAATTTCTAGTGATGCCGTTTGGGTTAACAAATGCACCAGCAGCATTTATGGACCTTATGAACCGTATCTTCCATCTATACTTAGATCTGTTTGTAGTAGTTTTTATTGATGATATTCTGGTGTATTCTAAGACCAGGGAAGAACATGATAAACATTTGAGAATTGTTCTGCAAACCCTGCGAGAAAAGAAGCTGTATGCTAAGTTGTCCAAGTGTGATTTTTGGATGAATGAGATCTCCTTTCTTGGACACATAGTGTCAGCTGAGGGGATTAGAGTAGATCCCAAAAAGATAGAAGCAGTGATGGAATGGAAGCCTCCTAGAAATACAACTGAGGTCAGAAGTTTCTTAGGGCTAGCTGGTATTACCAAGATTTGTGAAGGATTTTCCTTAATAGCCGCAATGACCAAGTTATTGCATAAGAATGTGAAATTTGGTCGAACGACAAGTGCCAAGCTAGTTTTGAGAGGCTAAAGGCTATGTTGATGAAGCACTTGTTGACACAAACAAGGTCGTGAAAAGATTTTGTGGTCTATAGTGATGCCTCGCATAATGGGCTAGGGTGTGTATTGATGCAAGAAGGGAAAGTGGTCGCCTATGCTTCCAGGCAGTTAAGGCCACATGAACAGAACTACCCTACTCATGACCTGGAGTTAGCAGCAATTATCTTCGCACTGAAGATATGGAGGCATTACTTATATGGTGAAAAATGCTACATCTATACGGACCACAAGAGCCTAAAATACTTGCCAACCCAAAAGGAGCTCAACCTCAGGCAGAGGCGATGGATTGAGTTCCTGAAGGACTATGACTGTGTGATTGATTATCATCCTGGGAAGGCAAATGTAGTTGCTGATGCTTTAAGCAGGAAGTCCATCACAGCTTTAAGATCGCTAAATGCCTGTCTGTCCTTAGCTCAAGATGGAGCTATTTTGGCTGAGTTGCAAGTGAGGCCAACCCTACTACAGCAAATACAAGATGGGCAGAGGGCAGATGAAAAACTAATGGCCATTGTGGGTAAAATTTCTGAGGGGAAGGAAACTGAATATGAGGTGAAAGCAGATGGGTGTCTATATTACAGAGGAAGAGTGTGTGTACCAGATGATGGGGAACTGAAGACTAATATTCTGAATGAAGCACACACTAGTGTTTATGCTATGCACCCGGGGAGCACAAAAATGTATAATGATTTGAAGCCTCATTATTGGTGGCCTGGTATGAAGAGGGATATAGCTGACTATGTGACTAAATGCTTGACATGTCAGCAAGTTAAGGCAGAACATCAAGTTCCATCGGGTTTGTTACAGCCTATAAACATACCTGAATGGAAATGGGACCGGGTCACTATGGATTTTGTTAGTGGTCTACCCCTCACCCAAAGAAAGCATGATGCAGTATGGGTGATAGTGGATAGATTGACGAAGTCAGAACATTTTCTGCCAGTTAGGACTGACTACTCACTGGAGAAGCTAGCAGAATTGTATATCAGTGAGATAGTTAGACTACATGGAATCCCACTTTCTATCATATCTGACCGAGACCCAAGGTTTACATCAAGATTCTGGAAGAAGTTGCATGAATCCTTGGGTACACAACTCCATTTCAGCACAGCTTTCCATCCTCAGACGAATGGGCAATCAGAAAGAGTAATCCAGGTAAACAACTGAAACCAATTGAACTAATGCAAATATTGAACTAAAATGATAATAATAACTTGAAATATATGTCAGGTCCTTGAGGATATGCTGAGGAGTTATGTCATTGAGTTTGAGGGAAGTTGGGATAGATATCTTCCACTGGTAGAATTTGCATACAACAATAGCTATCAAGCTAGCATCCAAATGGCCCCGTATGAAGCATTGTATGGGAGGAAATGTAGATCTCCAGTGTGCTGGACTGAATCGCGAAGACAGCTGGTAGGGCTGCACTGTGAAACAGACTGAGGAAAAAGTGAAAATAATCAAAGCTAACCTGAAGATTGCCTCCGATAGACAAAAGTCTTATGCTGACCTGAAGAGAAAAGAGATAGAGTATACAGTTGGTGATAAAGTGTTTCTCAAAGTCTCACCATGGAAGAAAATACTGAGGTTTGGAAGAAAGGGTAAATTAAGCCCGGTTCATTGGCCCATATGAAGTCATTGAACATGTGGGACCAAAGAGCCTGTGCTAGCTTTACCACCGTAGTGGACAAGATCCACAATGTGTTCCATGTGTCTATGCTAAGAAGATACCGCTCAGATCCTTCACATGTCATCTCCATAGAAGAAATTGAAGTAGAACCAGATTTGACATATGAAGAGGAATCCATACGATCCTCGGCTCTGGGAAGTAAAAGAGTTGAGGCATAAGCATTCCATCGTGAAAGTGCTTTGGAAGCACCACAACACCGAGGAGGCGACTTGGGAAAGTGAAGAGGTGATGAGGCAACAGTTCCCTCAACTGTTTGCATCAGGTAAATTTCGAGGACGAAATTTTTATTAGAGGGGAAGAGTTGTAACATCCTCACTTTAGCTAGTCCATACAGTCTACTGTTCCGGAGACCAATGTCGGTCCGAGTAGCTCGGATGTTTGAAATCATAAATAGACTAGAGTGAGGAGTTATCAAGTAGCTAAATAATTCTCATAAAAATCAAAGAAAAATTTTAGAAATTAAATACACTAAGGTTAAACGAGCCGAAACACCAGGGATGGGTAACCCGAAAGGGAAGTGAGGGTGAAGGCCGTTAGCAGCCCTAGACCAGGGGGAAAAATTATAAAATAATTTTGAGACTCCAGAGAAGGGTTATTGAGGTTCTTAAGGCATTAGAATGCCAAGAAAATACTTAGAAAAATTTTTCTATCGGTACACACAATTTTGGCTCGGTAAGCCAAACGGAGGGCATTTTGATCATTTCGTCTTCAGAGATAATTTTTGACCAACTTATCCATTTATGTAAATGAATTATATGACATAAAATGTGAACAAATATTAATCAAAAATTGATTTAAAAATGAATAAGAAATGAAAGAAAAGTAAATGAGATAATGGGATTTATTACCTCATGCTAGCATGAGGTAATTAAAAGTGTATTGGCCAATCAAATTTAAGTAAGACCATTAAAATGAAATAAAAATGGGTAAAGGAGGCAGAATTCTAGAAACCCAAAACCAGCTCCCTATCTTCTTCTTCATGCCGCCCACTCACCCTTACTCATTCCACCATTAACAACCTTCCATTTCTCATTTTTCTTAGCTTTCTTCCACTAAAAACCCTAACTACCAACACAAAAATTCATTCTATCATCTTGGTGATTATTGTGGGAGCAAAAAGAAAAAGGAAATCAAGACTTTGAGCAAGGAGAAAAATCACTCCATTAGAAGTTAGTGACTAAAACCTTAAATTTTAATTCAATTTCATGTTTAAGCACTATATTAGTGATTAAATGACAAAGAAACTTGATGAAAGACATTGGTATGCCATCCCTTATTTTTGGCAGCCATGGTTAGGGTTTGATGGTTTTGAATTTAATGAAGTTAAAAGGGTATTAGGGCTGCCCACAATATGTATTTGCTAAGTAGATTGATAAAGTTAAGTAAAAATGCATTTGTGGTAATGTTGAGTTAGGGTTTGGAGTGGGAAATGAGACCTTGATCTTGTGATGATGGAAGTAGGCTTTAATGGTCAATTAGTGACCATTTTGTTTGGTTTGAACCAAAAATGAAGTGAATTGGGTTGTGGGATTTGGGGTTGGAGTGGCTGCCTTGTGTGACCTGCAGGTATGGCTGTGAGTCCAGCCTGTTTGGACAGCCATAACTTGAATTGTAGAGGTTAAATTGGTGTTTGGCCAATTATATATGAAACTAGACACATAATGGCACAACTTTGATGAAGAAACCATGCCCAGAAAACCAAACCAACTTGACCAAAAGTTTGTCCTAATCCGGGTGACCTGCACTCTGCCTGGGCAAAATGACTAAATGAACAGTGTTTGGTCATTTGGCCATAACTCAATATAGAAAGGTCCAATTGACCTGAAATTTTATCAGCAACAAGGTGACATATAGACCAAAAACTTTCATGAAGAAACCTGACCTAAATTATGACCATAACCTAATCAAATTGCCAACCAAACTTGAGCTACCAAATCTGGCAGAACCAGTTTTGCCCAGAAATTTGGAATCTGTCCAATCCGGCCAGTTATGGTGTTTAGGCCATAACTTAAGCTAAAAAACTCCAAATGGAGTGATTCAAAAAAGGAAACTCATCTAGACAAAATAAGGAACAACTTTCATGTTGATCACTTTTCCAAATTTCCACTGCAAAGATGACTAATGGAACAGTAAAGTTAAAGCATAAAAACTGAAAATTTTGTCTAATTATCATTAAGCTTAGAAATGGTATTGGCATCCAATATCAACAAGTTTTAAATGCAAAATGTGGTTTATTGATGATATTTAAACTAATTTACCTATTATCAATATAAAAGTCAACATTTTGGTTGAATAGTGAAATGAATAGTAGTCATAAAAATTTCAATTTCAAAGAATTTCACAAATTAAAAGTGTTAAATGCCCTAGTAGGCCTAATGTGATTGGTTGGATAGTTTGGCATGCCAATAGGGTTCTGTTAGCAGTACTGCATATGGCTTCATGCCATTCTGTATTTCATGGCTTCCCATGCCATTCTGTGACATAATAGCCTTTGACTATGATATTGAGTTGTTATACTTGGGTTTAACCCCCGATAAATATTACAGCTTATTAGCTGTTCTGTTGCACACCGGGAGACACAATGTGACCGATGGTGTGATGGTCCGAGGTACTTAGTACCCAGTGCCAGTTTACCCGTTTATCCAGTCCAGTTGAATAAATTAGGTTACTCGGGCAATGTTAATAAATCTTATCAAACTTAAATCGAATAACACTGCAATAAATATCAGAAACTAAGTCTACTCAGAAATGTAAATATACATTCTGCATATTTTATTTTAATTTAATTTATTTTATTTTATATTGTCACCACTAAGCAGAATTGCTTAGCGCGTCGCTTTTGCCACGCGCAGGTACTGGAGACGTAGCTGGGGAGTCCAGCAGACCGCATACTGGGTGAGCCATCATATCTGCACTCAGAGTTCAGAGTCACCTCACATTGCAGTGCATTTGGTAGGACATTAGGCCATCTGGGATATTTTGATATTTTGTATTTTGTAAAATTTTTTTTATGTACATTATGAACTCATGTAATAATATTTTTGTTGTAATTATCTATGAACTGTGTTCAGAATTAAATATGAGTATTTATCATTGAATTTGGTGAATATGAGATGAATGTAAATTTTGGAATACTGAATTGATTTGAGAAATGATTGAAAAATATTGGAGGTTGAGTGAGAATAATGTGATGATGTTATTGGGAGTGTTTTTAACAGGTTCAGAAGAACTGTTTTTCCAATTTATAGCCGGCACTCTGCCGGATTTTCTATAAAATTTGCGGAAAAATTTAGATTTATCAAAAATTTTAAATAAATCAATTAAAAGGGATTAATTGAAATTGAAACACGAATTGGTGTTCCGACACACTGAGTGACATAACTTACTGGGCTACACTGTAGACGGGTAAGGGGTGTCACAGGAATACACTAGAAAGAGGGAACGCCATGCATCGAGGGGAAAAAGCAGAGACTTCAGATGCAGTTGCCGGTATGTTTTTAACTTTTGAAAGGAATAATTATGTACTATTTGATTCCAACTCTACTTATTTATATGCTAATGCTAAAATTATATGTTCTATTGCTATTTCCTTGCATGGAGATAAATTTTGATGTGTTAGTAATTAGTCTTTTAGGATAAGAATTGCAATAATAAGCGTGATTGGAATTAATTTTGAAAAAGTTTCTAGTGAGAGATATCTCCTAGACTATGATAAATTATAAAGTTAATTAGTAAGCCTAATTAGGTAAGGCAAGAGGACCTAAAAGTAAGTTATAGTCATATAACTACCTTAGATGCGGGTAAGGGTATTACTGCTGATAGATGTCAGTAGGTACCATAATCAAAATAAGTTTAAGATATTAGTGGATTTGAAAGAAATAAGATATAGGGAAGTTTGATCTATTGGGATGTATCGTAGTAACTATGCAATATTCTTGATGTTTGTGCTGTAAGCTGCAGATTACAGTACTGACTTAGGATTTATTATGTAGAGCTACGTACTACCCAATAGTACACAAGGATAAGAATAATTATAAATGGCTTTTGCTCTGGTACAAATATACCAAAATAGAGTTTTATTACTAGAACTAAGTTTGAAAATCCTAATTCGGGATTTAAAACTCTACAATTAGAATATCAAAAGATCATGCTTGCAAGGTAGTGAGAGTTAAAGACTTCGTTACCCTAGCACGAATTACAGTACATCAGGAATTGTTATGGGACTAGAGATTTTAGTATGGTTAAATTTAAAAATAACACCTATAGGGCTAAGTCATCCAGTCTTTGATATTGTCACACCCTACTCCTCCGTAAGATTTTATATGATCCCGTAGTACACCTAATGAATTACCGTATTTCGCCTACCGATAACCCATTAGATATACTACAAGGGATTTTAAAACTCATGAAATTTAAATCATCGATTAAAATCTGGTGTTATAAATTTTTTTTCAAAATTTCGGCAGAGTGCTGGCTGTATTTTGAGAAAACAGTTCTTCCATCCTGCAAAGGAAAATACTCTCAATATGTTTTCTCAAATACAACTCCAATAAACTTCATTTCCTCTCATTACTCAAATCTCAATAATCAAATCAATTCATTTTCAAACCAACCTTATCATAAAAGAGACATTTCATTGATTACAATACTCAAAATTAATATTACAAAACTATTCAAGTAAATGAAATCTCAAATTTACATTTACAATAATTTACATTTAATTACATACCAAAATATTTTATAAGAGTTTTTATACAACTGCTCAAATAATTTACATACATATTATTACATGCATACATCAAAACCTGTGTACATGGGTATACCTATGATAAATCTGGAGCTGATCTGAATGTGTCTTCATAGAAGCTTACTCAATTGCTCTACGCTCTTTTCACCTGCGATAGCATACAAAGCTATCGCTGAGTGGTGAACTCAGTGGTGTACAACTATAATTTAAAACATAGTACAATATACATTGACAAAATTTACAGCAAATAATTTGAAAATCTGAATACTCATCAAATTCCAAAACTCAAAATATTCATTGCCAATAATATAAATCATTTGCATAAAATGACTTTGATTACGAAATTCAATTTATCAAATCATAACTAACCATTTAAGGTAACTCCAACAATTTATTGGAAATAAAGATGAATTCCAACAAAATTAGTTATACATAAATCATAATTGAAATCACAATTCTTTACTATTCAAAAACCATTCTTTATCTTGAAAACCATTCTTTATCTCAAAAACCATTCTTTATCTCACTAACTCTGCAAGACTAATCCGAAAGGGCCATCTTCGGGGTGATTCTAACTCCCTATGGTTGAGGAGGTCGAATCGGATTCTAACTCCCTATGGTCGGGGAGGTTGAATTATCGTGCACAGTACACATCATAATAATGAAACTTCCGAAAGGGCCATAACAAATAAGAACTTAGATCTAACCTCTAATAAGAGGAGAATCGAAGCCTGTGCACGTATCATGGTAATCAAAACACAACTAACTCCATTGTCTTCTCAACAAATGAGAGAGACGGGTAATAACCTAGTCAAGCATCTATAGTGAGATATAAAATAATATTACAATCCTTTTAGTGAGCATAAATCACAATACAATTCGATTCAAAGTCAATTCCAATATCCAATAATTTTTATGCTCATCACAATTCAAATCATAAATTTGCATTTTTCCATGCAAATTGCCAATCACAATTCAAAACATGTTTTATCATAATTTTTCAAAACATAATTTATTCAATCCACAACAATGCTTAATACTTGTGGAAATACCATTTCACAAAGCTAAATTCATACATACTATAATAATTTCAATAATCATTGAATTAAATTCAATGCTTGTTAAACATAATACATAAGAAAAATATGTCATTTAATCATATGAAATATTCAGAACAAAATCAGTTAAAAACTAGTTGTGCACAAACCTCTGATAAATGCCTCTTGGCTCTGACTCAGTGTTCCTTACGCTTCTTAATATCCTTTTCAACTGAAACACACAATTTAAAGTGTTTCAGTACTCAATGAATTTGTTTCTAACAATAAAATCCAATATTTAAATTTTCTTGGTACTATTCCCTTCAATTCATTTCATTAGTCAACCTATAATGTTGACCCTTGATGCACTCTAGGTGAGTCAATTCTAATGTTACCAATATGTCACATTTTATAGCCCTTTAGTGTTGGTATATGTTACCGAATTTCATTTCCAAGTGTATTGTATTTTATTGCAATTTATCGGATTTTGGTGTACTATTTTGACCTAGCCGGACGACCTAGTTCCCTTGGTTTTCGAGTTTTAGTCCAAAATACAAACTTGTAGGTTTATGTCTTATTGCACGCGGGGCAAAATTTTAGGTCATTCCGAGTTGTGTAGACCAAGTTATGGTCAATTTGCCAATGTTGGACAAAATGCATCAAAATGGTAACTTTAGGTCATTTTTAGGTCACTTTTGGTTCGGCTAGTTTTGGTACCTGAACTTGTGCAAGCTATTTGGCTTGGTTTTGGCCTTTTCTATATAACACCCCCGTTTGCATAGCCTGGTAGATTTCACTGTTCCGGTGACCGGTGTCGGTCTGGACAATTAAGGAGATTAGAGCCACACTTAAGACAACTTGAGAAGCCATAAACACAAATAATTAGTAATGTTTAATTAGTTAACTATAAATAAGAAAAACAGAACATAAGAAGTTAAACGAGTCGAGAGTCACAGCGATGAGTGACCTCCTCGGGAACGACTGCGAAGTCGTTTTAAACTCAAATTTCGAACAGTAAAAAGTGACGCTGCGGTCCTTAAGACCCTTATGGACACAAAGATGGAAAAGAAAATCACGAAAAAGAAGCTGTTAAGCCCAAATAATTAGGTCGAGAGCCGGAAGAAATATGGAATTATTTGCAAACCTGATGAACCGGTGAGGGCAATTTGGTCAATTGACCCGAGTGACTCGACCTAACTGTCTAATAAAATCGGAGAAATAAAAATTTTTGAATCAAGGATTAGATTAAAGAACTAATAAGAAATTTAAGAAAATTGAAAAAGAAAAGAAAAAGGTTTATTGCATCATGTGGATGACATCATTGTGATGTCAAAAATCAATTTTAATTTCCCAACTTTTTTGACCAAGTCAAATACATAAAATTTCACTTAAAATACTTAAAAAATTAGAAGGAAAAGTCATTTCTTCTTCTTTAAAAAAATTCAGCCGGCTCCCCTTTCTTTTCTCTTTCTTTTTCTTTTCAATTTCCTCCATTAATGGTCATTTAAGCTTCTTAAACCCTATTATTCCTTCACAAATTTCATACTCACCAAAGTAAGGTCTTGCTCTTTGGCTTTGATAGAGAGATTTGAAATAAGAAGGATCAAAAAGAAGTGAGGATTTGGAATTACAAATTCTGCTCAACAAGTAAGTCCCTCTCTCTAGCTTAATTTGAGTAAAATGCATAGAAATGAGCTTGAATAAGTAGCAAATTACATAGAAACTCAAGAAATCACTCATGTATGAAGCTTTATGAAAGTTGGTCTGCATGGAATTAATTAGGGTTTGATAGAAATTGTTAGAATTAAAGAAGTACTCATGCTTGATTGAGTAAGTAAGTGAGACTTGTACACTTAGAATTCATGAATTGAGGAAATTGAGGAATTAGGGTTCTTGACCCTTAGGGTTTTGGGAGAAAATTTAAGAAATTGGTAAATGATGACTTTGGTTTATTGTGAGATGAAAAATGGTCAATAATGACCAAAAGAGATGTGTGGGAGTTGTTGGAATGAAAACCAAATTCGTAGGTCAATTGGTCATGCTGCTGGCAGCATGACCAAACCCACTTTGAAGGACCAAAACTCAAATTTTACAAGTCCAATTGATATGCCACAAATTGGGGATGAAAATAGACATAAAAGAGCACAATTTTCATTAAGGAACTATGCCCAAAAACTGACCAAAACTGGGTGAACAAATTGACCAAAGTGAAATGAGAGCAAGCTGCCACTGCACCAAACTGTGTTCATTTGGTCATAACTCGAGCTAAGAAGGTCAAATTGAGCTGAAAATTTACCAACAATTAGATAAGGTATAGATCTAAAACTGTTATAAAGAACACCACCCCAAATTATGCCATTAACCCATTCAAATTACTGACTAAAGTTGGATCAAAATCTGCTAGAACCCAAAATCTCAGCATGAACAGTGCACGTGAACAGTAATTTTATTTTGGCCATAACTTGAGCTACAAAACTCCGATTGAGGTGATCCAAAAATGAGAATACACTTAAGACAATAAGGAACATTTTCTATGAAGGAAGTTTTGTCAAATTCCAACAGTAGATCGACCAATGGAATAGTGCAACTTCGGAGCACCAAAATAGAAAATTGGCAATTTTGCCAAAATGACCTAAGCTTTGAGAAAATGACCAAAACCAACAAGTTTAATGACCAAAATGTGGTATGTGGGTGAAGTTGGAGTTCCCATACCTAATAAGCCTTAGAAAGTCAACTATTTGACTTGAATAGTACAGTGAATAGTAACCCAAAAAACAAAATTTAAAGAACGTCGAATTTAGCACGTTAGAGCTAAGTAATTGTGAAGCTAAATTTATTTTCGATTTATGTTAAGTTCTAGTACTGAAACATTGTAAAATTGTGTATTTCAGTTGAAAAGAATATCGGGAAGGAACCCGAGGATCCCAGTCGAGGCTAAGGGACGACTCGTTTGAGGTTTGTGCACAACATCTTCATGCTTTAAAATTCATTGATAAAGTGAACGAAATATGTATTTTACTTGTGATTTGGAATTGTTGAAAGTTTGTTTGTGACATTATTTATGATGTTTTGATTAAACTGTGAAAGTTATTGTGTATATTTAAAATAGCAATGTTTAGCAAATTGTTAAGATAAGTTTTGAAACCACAGTGTCATGACCATATATTTGAACACCTCACTAGCACGACTAGTGGGGGTAATTAGTTTCGAATTTTGATTCCTTCTCTGGAGAAGTGTTGAGGTGTGCCAGTAGAAGAGGATGTGAATGGATATCCATATATTTGAGCTAGCTAGCCTTGTGATATGATTTCTCTTTAGCCTCTGGCTATTGAGATTCTATTTGTTTCGAATGGCATGATCTAACTGTGGGTTTTATGAAATGTGTTTTGATACTTTGAAATGAACTTGGTTTGCATTAAAATCTCACAATTCATGTTTTGTGTTTAATGCTCATGTTTAGTCAAATTTTTGAATAAATGTGATTTTATTTTTGCATAAAGATTATTTTAGTATGTTGTGTACCACTAAGTCCTAGTACTCAGCGATAGCTTCTATTGCTGTCGCAGATACAGGGACTAGAAGAGCAGCAGACTGAGCTGCTGAGGTGTGAGGAGCTATCATCTTGAAGTCTTCGGGTATAATTTATACCATGCCTGTAAATATTTATTTTGATGTATGTATTGCATATAAAGGTATGGACATGTAAATGGGTCTTGAGCAGTTTGTACAAAATTTGTATGAAGTTTGTAATAAAATTTAGTTGTATTTCTTTTGATGTGAATTTTGTAAGAATGTATATAAATTGTTTTGTCTCAAATGAAATGATTGTGGAATTGTTGAAATTGATAGAGTTTGATTGTGAAATTGAAGTTGTGGTTGAGAAAAATTTTTAGAAGTGCTTTTTACAGGTATTTGAAGAACGGTTTTCTTAAAATACAGAGGAAACTCTGTCAAAATTTTTATAGAATTTGCGAAAAATTAAAATGGACAAAAATTTTTACTGGTATTTATACTTGAATAAATGGTTTTTAATTCCTACCAAAATGCTCACCACTTCCAAAATGTAAGAAAATTGTTTTAAAATCCCTTGTAGGATACTTAATGAGTTATCGGTAGGTGAAGTTCGGTAGTTCATTAAGTATTCTACGGGATCATGTTACGCCTTACGGAGGGGTAAGGTGTGACATGTTTTAGTGGTATCAGAGCCTGGTTTTTGAAGTATGTTTTAACTTGTGAATTTGTGTTTTTCCTTGTTAAGTACAACTGCTCAATGTCCATAATTGTTATATACAGTGCATTACATCATAAATATGAACTAATGGAGGGAAATCTTCTTGTGTTTCTTATTCAGGAGATACCCTAACTTCAACCTGAAATGGAAGAAGGGGATCGCTCAGTTGAGCAGTCTGTTGAAGCTGAGGCACAATGGAAAGCCCCAGCTTTACCGAATGTCGATGGGTCAAGACACCGACCCCACAAATGCCGCATTTCTGCCACGATTTGCACAAATGGCGGCAATGTTTCAACAAATGGTGGGGTATGCCTGTTCAAACTCCACCACAACCACCAGGCACAACCATTGCCTCGGCCAGACGGTATGACAAGTTATTGAAGTATGGGTCGAGAATTCAAAGTACAATGGACCCTTTAGAGGCGAAGCAATGGCTTGAAAGAATGGACAGTATTTAAGAAGCTGACCGCCAAGATGAACTAAAGTTTGAGTATTCTGTGTCTCTGCAAGGGGATGTGTATGATTGGTGGAAGACCATCCCCACGGCTTTGAACCACCAGTCTTGACACAGGATGACTTCATCGGAGAGTTCGGACAAAAATACATCCCGGATGCATATGTTGATCGAAGTTACAAGAGTTTCCGAGTTTAAAACAAGGAACCGATCGGTGGCGAGTATGAGAGGGAGTTCTCCCGCCTTAGTCACTATGCGGGGAGTCTCCTTACTACCAGCAAGGCAAGGTTCAAGAGGTTTGAGACGGGTTTGAAGCCCAGCATAATGATGCAAGTTGTGGGATTCGACACGGAACTTCTCGAGCTTATGTCTCAAACACTTGAACCGAGAGAATTGAATCGAAGCAACCCGGTGAAAGAAAAATCGAAAAGCTGAGAAATCAGAAAAAGACACGGTGGAAAAATAATTTGAACAGAGTTCTTGTGCTACATCTGTTAAGAAAAAGAAGTTTTGTGGACCCAGCAGGGTTCGAGGTGGAAGATTTAGTAGAGGCAGATTTTCCGGAAAGAGACCCCTAGGTCCAGTCGTGATCGAGCAGGTTCACATTCGCCCGCCTGAGACTTGTGGCAAGATTCATGGGGAGTGCTCTTTGGGCCACTGAGCTCGCGAATCATGTGGCAAGGGCCATATAGCTAAAGACTGTACTAGTGCTCCGAGATATAGTCCAGCTCCTACTACTGCCAAGGGATCTATTCAGAGTCCTGCTCTCAGAGGTTCACCGTCAATTGGCAGAGGAAGAGGTAGAGGTAGAGGCACTGCTTCAGGTAGTCAGGGCATAGTTGGTCAGTCAGGACAAGGAAGTGCTTCAACCAGAATCTACACAATGAGACAGCGAGAAGAGGCGGAGACTTCTGATGTGGTAGCTGGTATATTTTCTATCTCTGATCAAGAAGTATTTGTGTTGTTTGATCCGGGTTCAACCCATTCATATGTTAGTGCTAGCATAGTTAGTTCACTTGCTGTTCCATGTGTGCAAATGGATTTTGAAGTGCTAGTAACTAGTCCATTAGGACAAGAGGTCCGGGTCAACAGAATTTATAGAGACTATCCTTTGGTGATCCAAGGACATGTTTTCCTGTCAGACTTGATTGAAATGCCCTTTAGAGAGTGTGATATTATCTTGGGCATGGATTGGTTAGCCAGGCATCATGCTATGATTGATTTGTAGATCAAGATACCACTTTTGGTCTCCCTTTGTACGGTGATGTGGTAATACATGGGGAGAGGCATTTACTGCCATCAAACATCATTTCGGCTGCACTAGCTAGAAGAATGATCAGAAAGGGGTGTGAAGCATACTTAGCACATGTGATAGACACCCAAGTGGGGAGTCCAGCACTAAGGGACATCCCTACTGTATGTGATTTTCCGGATGTGTTTCCTGATGAATTGCCAGGATTACCTCCAGAGAGAGAGGTACAGTTTGAGATTGATGTTATGCCTGGTGTGGACCCAATCTCCATAACGCCATATAGAATGGCACCTGCAGAATTAAAAGAGTTAAAAGTACAGTTGCAGGAGTTGCTTGACAAGGGCTTTATCCACCCTAGTGTGTCACCTTGGGGAGCGCCAGTGTTGTTTGTAAAGAAGAAGGATGGCACTCTCTGGTTATGCATTGATTATCGGTAGTTGAATAAGGTGACATTAAAGAATAGATATCCATTGCCCCGTATTGATGACTTGTTTGATCAGTTGAGGGGTGCAGCTGTGTTCTCCAAAATTGACCTAAGATCAGGTTATTATCAGTTGAAAGTACAAGAGCAGAGTATTGCCAAAACTGCCTTCAGAACCCGCTATGGCCATTATGAATTCCTAGTCATGCCATTCGGGTTAACTAATGCTCCTGCTGCTTTTATGGATCTGATGAACACTATCTTCAGACCATACCTCGACCAGTTTGTTGTGGTATTCATAGATGATATATTGGTCTATTCGAGGAATGCAGAAGAGCATGATAGATATCTGTGGATGGTACTGCAGACTTTGAGAGAGAAACAGCTATATGCTAAATTGTCGAAGTGTGAATTTTGGCTGAAGGAGATATCCTTTTTGGGGCATGTAGTATCAGAAGAGGGCATTAAGGTAGATCCAAGTAAGATTGAAGCTGTCCTTAATTGGAGGCCACCCAGAAATGTCACAGAGATTCGTAGTTTTCTGGGTTTAGCTGGATACTACCATAGATTTGTAAAGGGATTCTCCATGTTGGCATCTCCATTGACCAAGCTGCTTAGAAAAGATGTAAAATTTCAGTTGACGGATAAATGCCAACAAAGTTTTGATGAATTGAAGAGATGTTTGTGAGAGGCTCAGTCGACTTTACCCACAGGGTAAAGAATATACGATTCTGACGATGCTTCTCACAACGGGTTAGGCTGTGTGTTGATGCAAGATCGAAATGTCATTGCCTATGCATCACGCCAGCTAAAACCGCATGAGAGAAATTATCCGACACATGATTTGGAGCTTGCAGCTAACGTGTTTGCTCTTAAGATCTGGAGACACTATTTATATGGGGAAAAGTGTTACATCTATACGGATCATAAGAGTTTGAAGTATTTGGGCACCCAGAAAGAGCTGAATTTGAGTCAGAGGTGATGGTTAGATTTGATATAAGACTACGATTGTCCGATAGACTATCACCGAGGAAAGCTAATGTTGTGGTACGCCTAAGTCGCAAGACTATGGCAAGTCTACGGGTTACTCCTTTGTCTTTGGTACATGAGTTAAGATCATTGCATGCCAGCTTAGAGATTGATGATGATGGGCAGACAGCAGTTGCATGGCATGTACAGCCAGTGTTGATTGATCAGATTAGAATGGTCGCCGTAATGATCAGTATCGGTTGATGGAAGAAGTCAAGCGGGGCAAGAAACCGAATTCTCAATCGAGATGATGATCTCTTTGCTACACCGAGGCGAATATGTGTTCCCAATGATGTTGAATTGAGGAAGATCATTTTGAAGGAAGCACATGAGTCTCCTTTGCCATGCACCACAGTGGCACAAAAATGTATAGGGCTAAAGGAGCATTACTGGTGGATGGGTATGAAACGAGATGTGGCAGAGTTTGTATCCAAATGCCTAACTTGTCAGCAAGTGAAGGCAGAGCATCAAGTACCTACTGGGTTGTTACATCTACTATCAGTACCAGAATGGAAATGGGAAAGAATAACAATGGATTTTGTGATGGGACTTCCGAGGACACGTAAGAGTCATGATGCGATGGGTCATTGTCGACAGACTAACTAAGTCTGCTCATTTTCTGCCAGTTCGGATGGATTATAGTTTGGAAAGATTGGCTAAGGTATACATCGATGAGATTGTGAGACTGTATGGAGTGCCACTATCCATCGTGTCAGACAGAGATCCTAGGTTCACTTCTAGATTCTGGGGTAGTCTTCAGAGAGCCCTAGGAACTAGATTAAACTTCAAGATCGCATTTCACCCACGCATGGATGGCCACCGAGAGGGTAATTCAGATCTTAGAGGACATGCTACGGGTTTGTGTGATTGAGTTTGAGGGCAGTTGGGATACACACTTGCCTTTGATTGAGTTTGCTTACAACAACAGCTACCAATCAAGCATTGGAATGCCTCCATATGAAGCTTTGTATGGCAGAAAATGTAGAACCCCGTTGTGTTGGGATGACATGGGTGAAAGAAAGATGATTGGACCCGAAATCGTTCAGCAAATTGAAGAGAAAATCAGGGTGATTAGAGGTCGACTTAAGACTGCATCAGACCGTCAGAAGTCCTACATTGATTTGAAAAGAAGGGATATTCAGTATGCAGTGGGTGAGAAAGTTTTCCTCAAGGTTTCTCCTTGGAAGAGGATTATGAGATTCGGCAGAAAGGGGAAACTAAGTCCTCGTTTTATCGGGCCATATGAGGTATTGGAAAGAGTGGGTCATTTGGCATATCGGTTGGCACTACCTCCAGAGTTGGAGAAGATACATAATGTCTTCCACGTGTCTATGTTGAGGACGTATCAATCAGACCCATCTCATATACTACCAGTAGAAGAAATTGAAGTGAATCCAGACCTCACATATGAGGAAGAACCCATAAAGATTCTGGCTTATGAGGTGAAGCAGCTACGGAACAAGCAAATACCTTCGGTAAAAGTGCTGTGGAACCATCATTCGGGCCAGGAGGCTACTTGGGAACGAGAAGAGGACATGAGGAGACAGCACCCATAGCTATTCAAAGATTAGTACCAGGTAAAATTTCGGGACGAAATTTATTTAAGGGGGGGGGGGGGGAGAGAATTGTAACACTCCCGTTTGCATAGCCTGGTAGATTTCACTGTTCCGGTGACCGGTGTCGGTCCGGACAATTTAGGAGATTAGAGCCACACTTAAGACAACTTGAGAAGCCATAAATACAAATAATTAGTAATGTTTAATTAGTTAACTATAAATAAGAAAAACAGAACATAAGAAGTTAAACGAGTCGAGAGTCACAGCGATGAGTGACCTCCTCGGGAACGACTGCGAAGTCGTTTTAAACTCAAATTTCGAACCGTAAAAAGTGACGCTGCGGTCCTTAAGACCCTTATGGACACAGTGGAAAAGAGAAAATCACGAAAAAGAACTGTTAAGCTAGCCAAATAATTAGGTCAGGGAGCCGGAAGAAATATGGAATTATTTGCAAGCGGGATGAACCGCGAGGGCAATTTGGTCAATTGACCCAGAGTGACTCGACCTAAGCGTCAATAAAATCGGAGAAATAAAAATTTTTGAATCAAGGATTAGATTAAAGAACTAATAAGAAATTTAAGAAAATTGAAAAAGAAAAGAAAAAGGTTTATTGCATCATGTGGATGACATCATTGTGATGTCAAAAATTAATTTTAATTTCCCAACTTTTTTGACCAAGTCAAATACATAAAATTTCACTTAAAATACTTAAAAAATTAGAAGGAAAAGTCATTTCTGATTCTTTAAAAAAATACAGCTAGCTTCCCTTTCTATTCTCTTTCTTTTTCTTTTCAATTTCCTCCATTAATGGTCATTTAAGCTTCTTAAACCCTATTATTCCTTCACAAATTTCATACTTACCAAAGTAAGGTCTTGCTCTTTGGCTTTGATAGAGAGATTTGAAATAAGAAGGATCAAAAAGAAGTGAGGATTTGGAATTACAAATTCTGCTCAACAAGTAAGTCCCTCTCTCTAACTTAATTTGAGTAAAATGCATAGAAATGAGCTTGAATAAGTAGCAAATTACATAGAAACTCAAGAAATCACTCATGTATGAAGCTTTATGAAAGTTGGTCTGCATGGAATTAATTAGGGTTTGATAGAAATTGTTAGAATTAAAGAAGTACTCATGCTTGATTGAGTAAGTAAGTGAGACTTGTACACTTAGAATTCATGAATTGAGGAAATTGAGGAATTAGGGTTCTTGACCCTTAGGGTTTTGGGAGAAAATTTAAGAAATTGGTAAATGATGACTTTGGTTTTTTGTGAGATGAAAAATGGTCAATAATGACCAAAAGAGATGTGTGGGAATTGTTGGAATGAAAACCAAATTCGTAGGTCAATTGGTCATGCTGCTGGCAGCATGACCAAACCTACTTTGAAGGACCAAAACTCAAATTTTACAAGTCCAATTGATATGCCACAAATTGGGGATGAAAATAGACATAAAAGAGCACAATTTTCATTAAGGAACCATGCCCAAAAACTGACCAAAACTGGGTGAACAAATTGACCAAAGTGAAATGAGAGCAGGCTGCCATCACCAAATCGACTAAATGAACAGTAACTGTTCATTTGGTCATAACTCGAGCTAGGAAGGTCAAATTGACCTGAAAGTTTACCATCAATTAGATAAGGTATAGATCTAAAACTTTTATGAAGAACACCACCCCAAATTATGCCATTAACCCATTCAAATTACTGACCAAAATTGGATCAAAATCTGCCAGAACCCAAAATCTCAGCATGAATAGTGCACGTAAACAGTAATTTTATTTTGGTCATAACTTGAGCTACAAAACTCCGATTGAGGTGATCCAAAAATGAGAATACACTTAAGACAATAAGGAACATTTTCTATGAACGATGTTTTGTCAAATTCCAACGGTAGATTGACCAATGGAACAGTACAACTTCGGAGCACGAAAATCGAAAATTGGCAATTTTGCCAAAATGACCTAAGCTTTGAGAAAATGACCAAAACCAAAAAATGACCAAAATGTGGTATGTGGGTGAAGTTGGAGTTCCCATACCTAATAAGCCTTAGAAAGTCAACTATTTGACTTGAATAGTGCAGTGAATAGTAACCCGAAAAACAAAATTTAAAGAACGTCGAATTTAGCACGTTAGAGTTAAGTAATTGTGAAGCTAAATTTATTTTCGATTTATGTTAAGTTCTAGTACTGAAACATTGTAAAATTGTGTATTTCAGTTGAAAAGAATATCGGGAAGGAACCCGAGGAACCCAGTCGAGGCTAAGGGACGACTCGTTTGAGGTTTGTGCACAACATCTTCATGCTTTAAAATTCATTGATAAAGTGAACGAAATATGTATTTTACTTGTGATTTGGAATTGTTGAAAGTTTATTTGTGACATTATTTATGATGTTTTGATTAAACTGTGAAAGTTATTGTGTATATTTAAAATAGCAATGTTTAGCAAATTGTTAAGATAAGTTTTGAAACCACAGTGTCATGACCATATATTTGAACACCTCACTAGCACGACTAGTGGGGGTAATTAGTTTCGAATTTTGATTCCTTCTCTGGAGAAGTGTTGAGGTGTGCCAGTAGAAGAGGATGTGAATGGATATCCATATATTTGAGCTAGCTAGCCTTGTGATATGATTTCTCTTTAGCCTCTGGCTATTGAGATTCTATTTGTTTCGAATGGCATGATCTAACTGTGGGTTTTATGAAATGTGTTTTGATACTTTGAAATGAACTTGGTTTGCATTAAAATCTCACAATTCATGTTTTGTGTTTAATGCTCATGTTTAGTCAAATTTTTGAATAAATGTGATTTTATTTTTGCATAAAGATTATTTTAGTATGTTGTGTACCACTGAGTCCTAGTACTCAATGATAAGCTTATTCTTTGTCATGTGATCTGAGGACTAGAAGAGCACAGACCGAGTCACGAGGTGTGAGGAGCTATCATCTTGAAGTCTTCGGGTATAATTTATACCATGCCTGTAAATATTTATTTTGATGTATGTATTGCATATAAAGGTATGGACATGTAAATGGGTCTTGAGCAGTTTGTACAAAATTTGTATGAAGTTTGTAATAAAATTTAGTTGTATTTCTTTTGATGTGAATTTTGTAAGGATGTATATAAATTGTTTTGTCTCAAATGAAATGATTGTGGAATTGTTGAAATTGATAGAGTTTGATTGTGAAATTGAAGTTGTGGTTGAGAAAAATTTTTAGAAGTGCTTTTTACAGGTATTTGAAGAACGGTTTTCTTAAAATACAGAGGAAACTCTGTCAAAATTTTTATAGAATTTGCGGAAAATTAAAATGGACAAAATTTTTTACTAGTATTTAAACTTGAATAAATGGTTTTTAATTCCTACCAAAATGCTCACCACTTCCAAAATGTAAGAAAATTGTTTTAAAATCTCTTGTAGGGTACTTAATGAGTTATCGGTAGGTGAAGTTCGGTAGTTCATTAAGTATTCTATGGGATCATGTTACGCCTTACGGAGGGGTAAGGTGTGACATTCTAGGCTTTGGTGTCTTCACAAGAATTGTAGATCTATGTTTAAGCTATTCATGGTAAAAATTTTAGGTCATTTGGACCTGTTTTGAGTAAGTTTTGGTCAAAACACTAACTGCTGCCCAATTGGTCAATTTCTAGGCTTTCAAGTCACTAATCCGGATTTGGTCATTTTTCAAGTCACCTTCTAGGCAGAATTTAGGTAAGCTTCCTTCATGAAAGTTGGCACATTTTGTGCCTAGTTTCATCTCCAATTAGCCTCATACCAATTGGAGCCACACACTTAGGGTTATAGGTCCATTTGCACACTGCCCTCTACATGCTTTTCAAACACCAAACCAAACACATGTTTACCAATTACATTTTCAATTCCCATACCATTCTGCATTTGGCACTAACCAAAACCATTCCATTCTCTACATTATAGGTCAACTTGGACAGAATATAACCACTTCAAATACACCAAATGCAGTCATCATTCACAAAGTTCAATCCCAACAATATATACACATAAATACTTCTAATTATCACACAAACTTCCATCATCAAATTACATACCTATCACTACTATTCCACACACATATGTACTGCCATTCTTTTGTACAATATTTCAACAAAATTTCATGAATTTGAACCTTACCAATTTCCATTTTGAGGCTGCCCAAAAATTACACATACACATCAACTTCCATTTTCACTTTTCAAGCTTACAAATCAAACTTTATACATGGAATTCATCTTCAATACAATTAAACATTTAAATCAACACCCCAAATCACCAATTACATGAAGAAAACAAGTTACATATTAAACTTCCATGGCTGCCAAAATGGAGCAGCACCCTAACTTACCAAACTTCAACTTTTCTTCCATATATCAACTTATCTCAACACCCACGCAAACTTTAACAAAGAAAAGTTGAAGAAATTGATACTTGCCCCTTGTGAGCTTGACCAAACTTCACCTATTCCTCTTGAAATCACTATCAAATTCTTGCTTGCAAGGTGGGGATAAACTTTAATGAAGACAAGTTGTGGAAAGCATGGCTTGATCATGGAGATTTGAGCTTGGGAAGTGGGTGGCCATGGATGAAAGCTTGGGAGGATTTTCGGGTGGTTTGTTTGGGAGGTTGAAGATGACAGATTTTCTGTCCCAATATACTATATTATATGTCCATTAACTTCACTTAGTGGAGCACTAAGTATGGTTAAAGTATTAATTAATCCAAAGTTTCCAATTTCCCACATTTTCCTCATATCTTTTACTATTTAGATTATGTACCACTGTTTTAATTTTTCATGAAATTTTCCAAGTGTAATATCATTTATTTTTAGTGGAAATTTAGGTCAAAATGCAACTCGAGATGTCAAATGACCACAATGCCCCTATTCGGGTTGCATTCCCGATTTTTCGGTAACACCGAGTTTTGTCGTTTTCTCGATTTCTCGTTTTTCTTTGTACTAATTAATTAATTTTTCTTTGATATTTCTAATGACATTTATACTTTAATAAGTCTTTAATTATGTCTCGAAACTAAATTCCGAGGGTTCCCTGTGATCCACAGAATTCGGCTATTGCACGTCGTAACTTCCGTCTGCATCACCCATCGTAGTGCTTGGCTTGTTTAACTTAGTTTCATTTTATTGCTATTATTTTTTCTTTGTTTTTCTTGTATTTTTCTTTCTTGTATTTTATTATTTTATGTCTCCTCACTAACAATTAAATGTAGTTCTAGGCATCCTAGCTGTCCGGACCGACACTGGTCACCGGAACAGTAGAATACACTACCGAACATAGGAGTGTTACAGATATGGGGTTTATAGTTGTTCTGGTATTGCAATGGATCTTTTGCTCAAAGTTTTATAAGGAATAGTATTCTAATTATGTAGCAGTAAGACACAAAATATATTTTGTTCCCCTGGAAGAGACAGGATGCTATGGATGATAATTATAACTTATAAAACAGTTAAGAAATGATGTTCTACTGATAACAGTAATTCGATAGAAACTAGTTGGTCAGGTATTCTTTAGGAAGAGCACAATTTTATTGTGCGAATCATAAGGATTAGATTAGAATTAAAGTGAAACTTTTGAATAGCATGAGAAAAAGGAGAGTTTGGTAGACTCCCTTCTTAAGATTGAAGAATTGTTTATGGTTCAAAAAAAAAGGGTAATGATCGCAAACCAGCGGAAAATAAGTTATAGGATAAAGGTAGATAAAAGAAAATATAGAAGTAAAAATTAGAATAGTTGGTACAAATGTAATAAAGAAAAGTTATGAATATTAGTTAAAGTGTTGACTAGAATGGTTAGAGGACCAAATCAAAGTAATATTAAAGTATAGTCGATTTATTAAGGACGATAAGAGGTGCTAAATCATGACTCGATAGTTAAGTTAAGGAAGAAGATAAGATTGAGGAATAAAATAATTAAAGTTAAGTTGTGGAATGGAAAAAAAAAAAGAAGAAACAAATAGAACAGTAAGAAATAAGAAAAACACTAGATGAGGAATTGCCACCAGGGCAAACAACCTACTTAAGACGCGTAACGATATCCCGAACTATTTTATCAAGAAAGAAATAAGTTAAACAAAAGCAAAGAAGATAGTGCAAAATGGCACATAGGCCTTGGTCATAAATGGAGATGGTAAGATAATGGCTATGGACCTATGGCTAATAAAGAGATAAGCAATTCATATATGACCAACAAGGTCATTTAAAAAAAAAAAGACTACAAAGGAAAATAATTGCTAAAACAACAGCTAGAAAAGACTAAAATATTCTAAACTAAACTGAAGGTTGCATCAAATGATCAAGAGATTTGATAAGAAAAGAGTAAAACTAAGCTTTCACCCCTAGGATCATACGAGGTCCTAGAAAGAGTGGATCCACTAGCACACAGATTTGCTTACCTCTAAAATTGAAATGAATTTAAATCTAACTTGTGACAGAAGCTCATAAGAAATTTGGCACACGAGGTGAGCAATCGATGAGTAAATAGTATTGGTTAAAGTGCTAAGGAACCATCATTTAGGCCAGGAAGCTACTTGGGAGCGTGAATAGGACAAGAGGAGACAGCACCCACAACTGTTCAGAGACTGATACCAGGTAAAATTTCAAGGATGAAATTATTTTAAGGTAGGGAGAATTATAACACCCCTATTTGCATTTCCTGGTATATGTTACTGTTCCGGTGACCGGTATCGGTCCAAACAATTAAGGGGATTAGAACTATGTTTAAGACAACTAGATAAGCCCTGAAAACAAATAATTAGTAATTGCCAAATAGTTAAGTATAAATAAGAAAAACAGAACATAAAAGGTTAAATGAGCCGGGAGTCACAACGATGGGTGACCTTCCCGGGAAGTGACTGTGAGGTCAGTCTAAACTCAAATTTCGAATCGTAAAATGTGACGCTGCGGTCCTTAGGACTATTGCGAACACAGTGGAAAAGATAAAATCACGAAAAAGAATTTTTAAACAGGTTAAATAATTAGGTCAGGGATTCGGAAGAAATATCGAATAACTTACAAACCAGATCAGACCGGCGAGGGACAATTTGGTCAACTCACCCCTAGAGGTGATTTCTGACCTAACAGTCTAAGAAAATTGAAAAAATGAAAATTTTGAAATCGAAAATTAAATTAAAGAATTATTGAAAAATTAAAGAAAAAGAAAAAGAATAAAAATGGGGCTTATTACGTCATGATGATGACACATATATGATGTCAAAATTAATTTTAATTTTCCAACCTTTTTTACCAAGTTAAATAGCCAAATAATTACATAAAAACAAAAAAAAAAGAAAAGAAAAAATATATATAGGAATTATGATGTCATAGATGATGCAATAAAGTCAAATTATTAAAATTAGAAAAAAGGAGAATTATTAAAAAAAATTTTACAAAGTGGTCTTCTTCCTAAGGTTTCCATCCCACACACCTCTCTTATCTCTCTCATATCTTTCCTCTCTCACTCCCAAACTCCATTAAAGCTCAATCTTTAGCTTGAGCAACCCCCTAAACTAGCCCTAAAACCCTTAGTTCTCCTAATTAAAACTTGAAATTTAACCTTGGTAAGAAGATTGGTGAAGGAAGAATTTAAAAACGGATGTAGAAAAGTGAAGATTTGAAAAGCTACAAGAGGTTAGTAAGAATTCTTTCACTCTCTCTCTCATGATCATGCTTAGGCACTTCCCTTAAGTTAGAATTGTATAAAATTACACTAGAAATTGATAAACTATTGAAATAAATCAAGTATGTGGACTATATATAAATTTCGGCCAGCAGTATGTAGGGTTGAGAATGAATGAATTTGATGCATTTGAATGGTTGTTTAGGTTGAATTATGTGTGTGGATAATGGATAAATGTTGAGAATGCATTAGGTTTGAATTTTATGAATTAGGGTTTAGCACCTAGGGTTTTGGGAGAGAAAAATGTGAGAATTAGCCAAATGATGTGTTTGACCTTATTTGGGTTGAAAAATGGTCATGTATGACCAATTGTGGTGTGTAGGAAGTGTTGGAATTAGGTTTGAATTTGGATTGGTTATGGTCATTCTATAGGCAGCATGACCAAGGTCCCTTTCAGGGATCAAAAATGAAAATTTACCAACCCAATTGGTGTGAAGCCAATTGAGAATGAAACTAGACACAAAATGGCACATTTTTCATTTCGGAATTATGCCCAGAAAGTGACCATAACATAGTGAACAAATTAGCCAAACCCGGAATTGGGCACACTGCCCTGTACAAAAATGACCAAATAAACAGTATTTGTTTATTTGGCCATAACTCTGGGTAGGTCCAAATAACTTGAAATTTTACTAGTAGAAAGCTGAGATATAGCCCTACAACTTTCATGAAGAACACAATTCCAAATTATGCCCTTAACCAAGTTATTTAGCCACCCAAAGTTAGTGACCTAAAATTGCCAGAACCAAGTTGGTGCCCATAAAATCTGGGTTAGACCAATCCGGCCAGCCATGTTCAAATAGCTATAACTTGAGCTACAAAATTCCAAATGGAGTGATTCATAAAGAAAAATAAAGTTAAGACAATAAGGAACAACTTCTATGAAGAAAATTTAGCCAAATTCTAACAGCAATATGACCAATGGAACAGTGCAAAACAGGATACCAAAACTGAAAAACTACAATTTTGCCTAAAAGACTTAAAATTTGAGAAAAGAACCAAAACCAACAAATTAGGTAATCAAAATGTGGTATGTGGGTGGAATTAGAATTCCCATACCTATTAAGCCTTAGAAAGTCAACAAATTTACTTGAATAGTGTTGTAAATAGTAAGCCCGAAATACAAATTTTAAAGAACGTTAAGCTTAGCATATTAAAGCTAGGTATAAGTAGATTTGAATTTATTTTTGGAGTTATGATAAATTGTGATAATGAAACACTGAGAAACTGTGTGTTTCAGTAGAAAAGAATACCGGGAAAGAACCCGAGACATTGAGTCAAGGCCAAGAGGCGACTCGTATAAGGTTTGTGCACAACTAATTATTTTGTTACTTTTCACTTCTAAATTGATTTGAAAAAGTTTATTTTATGACTTATGATTTTGTTGTGTTGAGAATTTTAACTTATTGAATGAAATTGTATAATTTAAATATAAATTTTCTTATGCATTTAATGATTTACTGTCTGATTTTGAGGATTGTAAATTTTAAGTTTGATGTGTTGCCAACCTTGAGCATGAATTTATGATGATTTAATATGTTAATGGTTTGTAAACACTTGGTAAATAGAAATTGTTTTGAATATGATTTGAAACCACAATTGACATGGCAATATATGTTGTGAATTCTCATTAGCTTGTCTAGTGAGATATCTCCTCCACTAGATGGGGCGAGTTCCTTCCTCTCTGGCTTGCCAGTTGGGGAAGAGTTTGAATGAGTACTCATATATACCGGCTAGTCTTTGCTCCTCCCTTTTAGCCTCGGTTATTGGGAGAGTTTGAAATGTCGTGGTGTACAACACGACATCTATTTGAATTTTGAGTCATGGATTCAACTGTGTGAATTGTTGGCAACGCCCTTTAAATTATGCATAGTTTAATAAATTATGGTTGAAATAAATAATTTGTCAGTAATTCAAAATATTTTTGTATTGTTTCGAGATTTAAAAGAAATGTAGACAAATAGTTACTATTTGATCAAAACGTTATTCAAAGGAATAATTTGTACGAATGAAAATATTGATTTATGAATGTCATGGATTTTGAAGAATTTAAAAATTTTAAATTTTTATTTATTATGAATTTTCAAGTATAACTTGTATTAAGTTTTAAATTATTAGTTTGTGCACCACTGAGTTCACCACTCAACGATAGCTTTGTATGCTGTCATAGGTGAAAGGAATAATAAAGCAGTTGAGCAAGATTTCTGAAAAGACATAGTGAGACTATCTTCGGGTATATCATAGGTATACCCTTGTACTTTAGATTTTGATGTAATTCTGTAATTATATGTATGAAATTTCCTTTGAGCAGTTATACCAACTCTTTTGTAATATATTTTTGGATTGTAATTAAATACAAATTATTGTAATATTATCTTGAGATTTTATGTACTTATAAAGTTTTGTACTACCAAATTTTTAATGCTCCCATAAATATAAATATTAATTTGTTACCTTAATAAGATATTTCAATGTTGATTTAATTTAAATTGTGTATTGAGTTGCTTGTGCTGATTTGTGAAATGAAATTGATTAATGGAGTTGTGATTGAGAAATATATTGGGAGTATCTTTGTTTTTAGGTTTTGAAGAACTGTTTTCTCAAAATACAGACGGCACTCTGTTGAAATTTTTGTAAAAATTATAGAGATTTTAAATATCTAAAAATTAGATTTATGTTTGGACTTTAAATAAAAGTTTTTAATATCTGAAAAAAAAATTTACCCGCTAATTTAAAAATGAACGAAAATTATTTTAAAATCCCTTGTAGCATATTTAATGGGTTATCGGTAGGCAAAGTACGGTAATTCATTAGATGTATTACGGGAGCATGTTACATCTTACGTGGAGTAGGGTGTGACAAAAGATATCTTTAAAGACCTGAAATCTCACCATAAATGTCGTGGGTCTCAAAATTTTTGGTGTTGAAAAATTCTTGAATTGGTATGGTCTCGAAGCTTTCGGAGTGTACAACGCATTGGTATACTCATATTTTTGAGAAAAATTTCAGTTTGGGAGAATTTTATTTGAAAGTCAAAATGGGCTAAAACTTTTGAAGCTCAATCCGCACAAACCAGAAAATAATATCGTGCAAACTTGATATCTACATGATACCCATAAGGAGAGGAGCATTTTGATGCCAAGAACGTCGGAAAAGGTAATCAGAGAAAAAAGTTATGGCTAAAAAAGAAAACAAAAAGAAAAGAGAGAGAGAGAGAGAGAGAGAGTGAGTAAGGAGGGGGTGTTTCCGTAAAAATCAGTTTTTAAGTTTTTTGTTTTGTTTAACTTAAAAGCAAAATTGCAAATAGATCCTTGAACTATCATGATTTTTTCAACTAAATCCAAACTTTTTTTTAAGCAAGTCCAAAACAATAAAATTTATTTTTTTAATTAAACATAATAATTATTATAATAATTAACTGCATATTAATTTAATTGGTTAAAATCAATAATTTCACCCCCAAAATTTTATAGAATCAAACTTCAATTTAATTTAATATAATACTAATAATGGATGTAAATAATTTCCTCTCTCTTTTTTTCATATAAAAAATACCATTATGCAAAAATATAAATTTAACACAATGAATAAAATATTAATAAAATAATACTCTAATTAAAAATATTTTATTAAAAAAATTCAAGTTGTTACAGTGATTACTATGATTTTATTATTATTACAATATCAAACGAAATCAATATCTTTGCAAATTCAATGACATCTACATAGGCTGAGATAATGATTTTTCTATTTTTTTTTAATTTAATATTGATGCATCTTATAATATTTGAAAGGATTAATATAATTTTCACATAAAAGTGCATTTTACATATGATTATATGAGATTTTAATTTTATTGGGTCTATTTAGGTTAAATGTAGACTAGTTATAATTTATTAATATCCATATGTGCATGAATATATATATTTTTTATTTTTAATTTATTAGTCAATCTTAGTTAAATTATTGATTTTGACCATAATCAATCTAATAAGTTTATATTATATTTTTACATATAACAAAAATCTAATTATATTTTTACACATATTCATGTGAAAAATTATGCTCCCCTTAATATTAATTTTAAGTGTTTTTCTTTAAATTTTTAAAATAATAAAAATGAGAGGAAGATACGAAAAGGAAAAAAAAAGAAAAAAAGTTAACTACTTGAGAGTATTAATTATATATTTAATACAAATTAATTAAAAATACATTAGTAAATCTATATTTATATTTTAATCTATAATGTGTTTATAGCATATTTAATATAATTTATAATTTAAAAAATAAAAATACTTATTAATATATTGACTAATATATTAAACAGGTTTTAAAATGATTTGAATTAAACAATATAACAATACAAAATTTTTCGATATCAATTAATATAATGAAAATTTTACAATACGCTAAACTACAAAATATATTTTAAAAATTATCCTATCTTCTAATTTTATAAATAATTTTTTTTTGCATTAATCTACTTATGCAACCTTAAATTAATATTATTTTATCTTATAAAAAAAATAAAATAGGCAAATCAAACTTATTTTTTTTTTAAAATGTAAAATAACAAAATTTGAATAAATTCAATTCATTGAGTTAATTTGCTTTTTTATTAATTTATTTTAATTTTTAAACATATTCACCTATTTATATTTTTAAAACTTCTTTTTATATTATTTTTTTATTATATTACATTTAAGTTTATAATTATGTTATTATTATATATAATACATAGCTTTCATAAGAATATGATTTAATTTTAAATTAATAAATATTTTTATTTATATAATTAATTAAAATAACAACAAAATTAATATTTTAATTTAAATAATTAAATATAATATTTTTAATACTATGATAATATTACATCACATATAAAAATTAATAGAAAATAATATATAAAAAATTAAATTTTACGAGTATATATAGCAAGAATAATAACATGCAATGCACGTTGTAAAAAAAAAAAGGCTATATAATATATAAATGTGGTAAGGGAGAGGAGGAATATTGAATTTATCCAAAATACCCTTTGTTATTTATATTATTTACAAATTATAATTACATAAATTTTATTATTAAATTATTTTTAGTGTTATTATAAATTTAAAATTCTTGACTTATATTTAACTTGTATATAATTCCAAGTAAAATTTTATGAGAAAAAAAGTTAATTAAAATTAAAATATATTTAAAAAAAAAATAATTCGCATGAAAGTTTTGAAAAAATATAATAATTTTATGAAAAATAATTAAAAAAAATCATAAATTCATTTTTTAAAATAAAAATCGTAAGTTTTATAATATTTGGATTGAAACCAAAAATGTTATAAAGATTGATTTTTAATTAATTATTAAAATTTATTACTTTATTACAATATACAAAATATATAAATTTAAATTTTAATTTAGAATTTTATTATAAAAGGAATTTCATATGTGTGAGAAATCCTATTGTTACTAGCTATGCATACTTATTCATAAGTTTTGATTATAGTATATTTTAATCGTTCTACTTATCCGGGCTTGTGCTTAGCTGGTCCCAAGCCCGAATAAAGGAGGAGGGTTGCGGTAGGTGACAACCAGCGTAAAAATTTCGTCACAGCCTATGATATGGATTCAAATGATATAAACGTTGGGGCGTCCTCTACTAACGACGCGCTACATGAGCCGGGTGTAGTGAGAAATATGCAAGGGTGTAGGGCGTTCACCAGCGACGCGCCATCTGCGCCGGGTGTGGTGTTAAGTGAGCAAGGGTTCCCACATCATGGACGGGTGTGGATAAAGAAGTTAGTCCATAGGACAGATAGTAGAATAAATAGCGGAACAGAACACAAGATAGACATAGAAAACAATAGAAGATATCATAGAATGAGACCAATTAGGAAGGAGCAGGATAGGAGGAGGATCAGGGTTGGTACTTGGAATGTTGGATCATTTACAGGAAAATTAATGGAGCTTGTGGATACCTTGGAAAGGAGAAGGGTGAATATTGCTTGCATTCAGGAGACTAAATGGGTAGGAGAGAAAAGTAAGGAAGTGGGTAATTCAGGGTACAAACTGTGGTTTACCGGAAAGGAGAGAAACAAGAACGGAGTGGGCATAATCATAGACAGGACATTGAAAGACTCAGTAATAGCTGTGAAAAGAGTAGGAGATAGAATTATACTAGTAAAGCTAGTACTAGAAGGAGAAACAATAAATATAGTTAGTGCTTATGCCCCTCAAATAGGACTAGACAGTGAGAGTAAACAAAGGTTTTGGGAAGATATGGATGATTTAATGCAAAGCATACCGAATGAAGAGAATGTTTTTATTGGTGGAGATTTGAATGGGCATGTAGGAAGTGATAGACAAGGTTATGAGAATGTTCATGGAGGTTTTGGTTTTGGCAGTCGAAATGAGGAGGGAAAAAGCATCCTGGATTTTGCTATGGCATACGACCTAATACTAGCAAATACCTACTTTATAAAAAGAGAGTCACATTTAGTGACTTTCAAAAGTGGGCAACATAGAAGCCAAATCGACTTCCTCTTAACTAGGAAGACAAATAGAGCTCTATGCAAGGATTGCAAGGTCATTCCAAGAAAGGCTTTAACAAGTCAACATCGGTTGGTGGTCTTGGATGTCAAGTTTAGGAATAATTCAAGTAAGGTCAGAAGAAATAGTGTAGCTCGAACAAAGTGGTGGGAGTTCAAAGGAGTAAATCAAGTGAAGTTCAAAAATGAGCTTCTCGAGTCCGAAGTATGGAAGCTGGATATGGAGGTAAATGATATGTGGATGCAAATGGCATCAAAGATTAGAGAAGTAGCTAGAAAAGTACTTGGAGAGTCTAAAGGACATGGACCACCCTCAAAAGAGAGATGGTGGTGGAATGAGGAAGTACAAAAGGCAGTGAATAGAAAAAGGGAAGGTATAAGAAATTACCTAAATGTGATAATAATGAGGCATATGAACAGTACAAGATAGCAAAGAAAGAGGCAAAAAAGGCAGTTAGTCAAGCAAGAGCATAAGCCTTTGAAAAGTTATATGAGAAACTTGGAACTAAATAAGGGGAGAAAGATATTTATAGATTAGCAAGGAGGAGAGAAAGGAAATGTCAAGATCTCAATCAAGTGAGGTGCATTAAGGATAAATAAGGAAAAGTGTTGGTGAAAGATGAGGACATTAAAGAAATATGGAGAAATTATTTTAATGATCTCTTTAATAATAGTCAAAATGGTAATAGCGTGAACATAGATTATAGAACAATAGAAAAGAATGTGAATTATACTAGAAGGATTAGATCTTTAGAAGTAAAGGAAGCACTTAAGAGAATGAAAATGGGTAAAGCCTGTGGACCCGATGAAATACCAATCGAAGTGTGGAAGTATTTGGGAGATATGGGAGTGGAATGGTTAACTAAATTATTTAATAAGATTCTAAACTCAAAGAAAATGCCTGATGAATGGAGGAAGAGTATTTTAGTACCTATTTTTAAAAATAAGGGAGACATATAGAGTTGCTCAAACTATAGGGGAATTAAACTCATGAGCCACACTATGAAGTTGTGGGAGAGAGTTGTGGAGCATCGACTACGTCATGATACTTCTATCTCTCTCAATCAATTTGGTTTCATGCCCGGTCGTTCTACTATGGAAGCGATCTTTCTCATTAGAAGCTTGATGGAGAAATATAGAGATGTGAAGAAAGATCTACACATGGTTTTTATTGATTTGGAGAAGGCTTACGATAGTGTTCCAAGAGAAGTCTTATGGAATGTGTTAGAATAAAAGAGGGTATCTATTAGGTACATACAAGTATTGAAAGATATGTATGAAGGAGCAATTACTATTGTTCGCACAGTGGGAGGAGACACAAGAGATTTTCCGATCTCAATTGGATTACACCAAGGATCAGCCATAAGCCCTTACCTTTTTACATTAGTTTTAGATGAACTGACGAAACATATACAAGAGAGTATTCCTTGGTGCATGATGTTTGCGGATGATATTGTTCTGATAGATGAGACACGAGAAGGAGTCAATAGAAAGCTAGAACTTTGGAGAAGTACTTTAGAGTCAAAGGGTTTTAAGTTAAGTAGAACGAAGACAGAATACATGCATTGCAGGTTCAGTGAAGGCCAAACTAGTGATAGGGAAGGAGTTAGTTTGAATGGAGTGATACTGCCCCAAAATAATCACTTTAAATATCTAGGCTCAGTCCTTCAAGTAGATGGGGGATGTGAGGAGGATGTTAGTCATAGGATTAAAGCCGGATGGTTGAAGTGGAGACGTGCCACGGGAGTTTTATGTGATCGTAAGATTCCTAATAAATTGAAAGGAAAATTTTACCGTACAGGCATACGACCGGCTATGTTATATGGTAGTGAGTGTTGGGCACTGAAAGAGTCGTATGCATCTAAGTTAAGAGTTGCAGAGATGAGAATGTTAAGGTTGATGAGTGCCCATACTAGACTAGATAAAGTCCGTAATGAGAGTATTAGAGAAAAGGTAGGAGTTGTGCCGATTGAAGATAAGTTGAGAGAAGGGAGATTGAGGTGGTTTGGTCATGTGAAGCGTAGACATACGGAGGCTCCAGTTAGACAAGTAGAGCACATTAGGTTAGAGGATAGAAAGAAAAAAAGGGGTAGACCTAAATTGAGTTGGAGGAGAGTAGTACAACATGACCTATAAGCATTACACATTTCTGAGGATTTAACCCAAAATCGTTCAGAGTGGAGAAAGTGAATCCATATAGCCGACCCTAAATTTTTGGGATAAAGGCTTTGTGACACCCCTTACCCGACTACAGTGTAGCCGAGCAAGTTATGCCACTCAGTGTGCCGAGCACTCTATTTTATCTTAATTCATTTTTATTTTTCCTTTTGAATATAACTTGTGAAATATAATTTATTTAAGTCTTTTATCGAAATTATAATTTATTTGAGGTTCCGAGAATTTTATAGAAAATCCTGATTTGGCTAAATATAGAGAAAACAGTTCTTCGGAACCTGTGAAAAACACTTCCTATGATCATATTCAATCATCTCATCACTCTCAAACTTCAATATCAAAATCTCAACATTTTTCACCATTCATTTCTCAATCATTCATCTCATGTGATAATCATGTACAAGTCACAGTTATGTATTCACTTTTCTTTTCACAAACACAATTTTCTTAACAATTCCTCTATTTGTCATTCATTCATTTCACATCATCATTAGACTCAAATCATAAATAAAGTCTCACATGTGATTTATAATCACAAATTACAAGTACTTACATTAATACAAAATTATATTACATTTGTTTCAAATACACATGATAAAATAAGAGTTTAATTACAAAATTTACAAAAATCTCAAAATACAAAAGGGGACCTAGTGTCCTACCAATGCACTGTGGATGGTGAGGTGACACGGACACTATGCAGAGCTGCAGGATGGACTTACCCAATCTGTGGTCTACCGGGCCCTCTGTCCAAATCTTTAGTACCTACGCGTTGCAAAAGCGACGCGCTAAGCATAAAGCTTAGTGGTGCCAATAATACAAGAAAATATAATATATGCAAATAAAAATAATAATTTCCTTGCTATTGTGTTCATAAGAATTGACTAATTACTAACTTATTGTTTAGTCGATGGCTAATCATGTTTTATGATATTAACTTCTTCATGCATTTCGTTAATTATTTTCTTCATGATCTTGAGTTTCTTTGTATTCTATCGTAATCATTCCTGATATTTAATTTTTCTATTTTCTTTAACAATCAGTTCAATTACAGTTATACTTTTCCATGCCCAAGTAACCTATCTTGAGCATCGGATGGATAACGGGTTATTGGCACCGACACCATGATGCCTCGGGCGTCATACCATGGGGCGAGCGTCAACCATGTATGCAGTCAGTATGGCTAAAAAGCCATGATATTACATAATCGGGCATAAAAGCCATGCATACGGGCATAAAAGCCATGAATACGGCATAAAGCCTTTCGCAGTACTGCTAAAACAATACCCTATTGGCATGCCAATCTATCCAAACCAATCACATTAGGCCTACTGGGGCATTTTGCACTTTTAAGTTTCACAATTTTTGAATTTCAAGTTTTCATGTCACTATTCATTTCATTAGTCAACTAAAATGTTGACTTTTGCATAAACAATAGGTACATTGATTTTAGTACTCCCAACATACCACATTTTGTATTCAAAACGTGTTGGTTTTGGTCACTTTCTCAAAGCTTAGGTCATTTTGGCAAAATTGCCAATTTTTGGTTTTAGTGTCACTATTCACCTCATTGGTCAACAAAAATGTTGACTTTTGGATAGAAAATAGGTGTATTGGTCTTAACACCTCAAACATACCACATTTTGTATTTCAAACTTGTTGGTATTGGTTGCCAATACCATTTTTAAGCTTAATGCTAATTGAGCAAAATTTTCGGTTTTCATGATTCATCTTTACTGTTCCATTTGTTATTTCTACAGTGGGAATTTGAGGAAATGGTAAACATGAAAGTTGTTCCTTATTTTTTCTAGTTGAATTTCCTTTTTTGAATCACTCCATTTGGAGTTTTGTAGCTCAAGTTATGGCCAAAATAAGTTTACTGTTCACGTGCACTGTTTATGCTGCACTTTTGGGTTTTGGCAGATTTTGGTCCAACTTTGGTCAGTAATTTGATCAAGTTAAGTTCATAATTTGGCCTAACTTTCTTCATATGAAATGTTCTAATATGCCTTAGGTTTTCATCGGTTCAAGAATCGCCTAAATCCGAGTTTTCTAGAGGGAGTTATAGCCATCCAAACATTACTGCTCAAATGAAAATTCTGGAAATCTCAGTACAGTAAACTTCACTTTGCTCAATGATTTGATTAGGTTAATGGCATAATTTAGATTGGTGTCCTTCATGAAAGTTGTTTGTCTATATCTTATCTTGTTTCTGTAAAAATTTCAGGTCAATTGACCATATCTACAGTGAGTTATGGCCAAATGAACAGTTACTGTTCATTTGGTCATTTCTGCAGGGGCTGTTTGCAGGGTATCCGGATTGGGGCCAAGTTTTGGTCCTCTTGCTTTGGTCTTTTGGGCATGGTTTCTTCAGAAAAAATGTGCCATTATAAGCCTAGTTTCATGTCCAATTGGCCAAACACCAATTGGACCAACACAGCCCAAGTTATGGCAGTGCAAGTGGACTGAATTTTCAGTCCCTCTGCTGCTGTCCTAGGGCAGCCTACAACTTCACTTTGCAATCCTATTTTTCAGTCCATAATATGGTCAACTTACCTAAAATGGTCAATAATTGACCATTAAAATGTGCTCTAACAATTTCATAAGCCAAATCAATTTTCACTCCCCCAAAACCCTAGCTTCACCTTATGTTTTCTACAAGATGCCTTAGTTAGCATACCAATTTATTATCCTTGTGTATATGTATCTTAAACATCATTTCTAATCCACTCTAAGTCCAACAAAACCCTCATTTCTATTCCTTCAATATAGCTGCCGAAATTCATGGCATTCATACACATGGGTTTGGTTCATTTATTCCACAATTTCTTACCTATTACACATCTCTAACATGGAATTAATGTGTTTTAAATACATATGTGCACTAACCTTGAATGGAGCCACTTCTAAGACTTCAAAACTTCACTTTCTTCCTTTCTTTTTTCTGTCCAAAGCTTGCTCTAGGTGTGAGGACCAAGTTTTATGAAGGCATATAGGGGTTTTATGGTGTAATTGGCTAGGTTTTGGAGCTTAGGTGAGTGCATCAATGGAGGGAGATGGGGAGAAGTCACGTTTTGGTGAAGAAGAAGAAGAATGGCTGCTGTAATTTTTGGTTATTTGGTCTTCATTTAGTCTCTTTATTAGTTAGTCAAATGATGGCTTAATTGTGATTGGTCATAATTTATAAATGACATCATCAAGATGTCATAAATGAGCTTTTCTTTGATTTTTTTTCTTTTCTTCACTACTCAATTTCAATTTAATTTCTAGTAATATTTATTCATATTTTATGTCATATTAATTATTTACTTAACTGGACAAGTCGGCCAAAAATCACCTCTGAAGGCGAAATGACCAAAATGCCCTCCGTTTGGCTTAACGGGTCAAAATCGTCTGTACCGATTTAAAAATTTTTCTAAATATTTTCTTGGCATTCTAATGCCATAGGAACCTCAATGACCCTTCTCTGAAGTCCCAAAAATTATTTTATAATTTTTCCCCCGGGTCTAGGGCTCCTCGTTGAGAGAACCGCAACTTCCCTCTGGTTACCCATCGCTTGGGCACCGGCTCATTTGACTTGGTTGTATTTTATTTCTAAAATTTTTCCTAAATTTTTCTTATTAATATTTGAGTTAATTATGGTTCTTTACCTTAGTTTAAATATTTTTCCGGACGTTCTAGCTGCCCGGACGACCGACACGGTCAGTGAAGATCGTGGAATTGCTACAGTGAGGGTGTTACAATTCTTCCCCTCTCATTTAAATTTCGTCCTCGAAATTTACCCAGTGTAAATAGCCGAGGAGCTACTACCTCTTTATTTCTTTTCCTTTCCGTGTTATCCTACTTCACTTTCTCCTTAGTCTCAATCCTATCATTAAACAGTTCTGTACTCATCCTTTTTCATCTTAAATACAGTCTGCTTCTCATCTCCATTCACTATCTCATTGTCTCTTCACTCTGTTATTCCATACCTTAACCTAAAATAAACAAGAAATACAGATTTGCAATAGTGTCACCTCGACTCATATGAATGCAATGCATGATATGCAATCTATCTAGGTCCAGAAATGCCTAAACTGCGCTCTGATACCACTAAATGTGACACCCCTTACCCGACTACAGTGTAGCCGAGCAAGTTATGCCACTCAGTGTGCGAGCACTCTATTTTATCTTAATTCATTTTTATTCTTCCTTTTGAATATAACTTGTGAAATATAATTTATTTAAGCCTTTTATCGAAATTATAATTTATTTGAGGTTCCGAGAATTTTATAGAAAATACACAGTGATCTGGCTAAAAATAGAGAAAACAGTTCTTCGGAACCTGTGAAAAACACTTCCTATGATCATATTCAATCATCTCATCACTCTCAAACTTCAATATCAAAATCTCAACATTTTTCACCATTCATTTCTCAATCATTCATCTCATGTGATAATCATGTACAAGTCATAGTTATGTATTCACTTTTCCTTTCACAAACACAATTTTCTTAACAATTCCTCTATTTGTCATTCATTCATTTCACATCATCATTAGACTCAAATCATAAATAAATTCTCACATGTGATTTATAATCACAAATTACAAGTACTTACATTAATACAAAATTATATTACATTTGTTTCAAATACACATGATAAAATAAGAGTTTAATTACAAAATTTACAAAAATCTCAAAATACAAAATAGGACCTAGTGTCCTACTAATGCACTGTGGATGGTGAGGTGACACGGACGCTATGCAGAGCTGCAGGATGGACTTACCCAATCTGTGGTCTACCGGGCCCTCTGTCCAAATCTTTAGTACCTTTTGCAACGCGCTAAGCATAAAGCTTAGTGGTGCCAATAATACAAGAAAATATAATATATGCAAATAAAAATAATAATTTCCTTGCTATTGTGTTCATAAGAATTGACTAATTACTAACTTATTGTTTAGTCGATGGCTAATCATGTTTTATGATATTAACTTCTTCATGCATTTCGTTAATTATTTTCTTCATGATCTTGAGTTTCTTTGTATTCTATCGTAATCATTCCTGATATTTAATTTTTCTATTTTCTTTAACAATCAGTTCAATTACAGTTATACTTTTCCATGCCCAAGTAACCTATACTGAACGACTGGACTGGATAACGGGTTATTGGCACTGGACACCGCGGTGCCTCGGGCCGTCATACCATGGGACGCAGAACGTCAACCATGTATGCAGTCAGTATGGCTAAAAAGCCATGATATTACATAATCGGGCATAAAAGCCATGCATACGGGCATAAAAGCCATGAATACGGCATAAAGCCTTTCGCAGTACTGCTAAAACAATACCCTATTGGCATGCCAATCTATCCAAACCAATCACATTAGGCCTACTGGGGCATTTTGCACTTTTAAGTTTCACAATTTTTGAATTTCAAGTTTTCATGTCACTATTCATTTCATTAGTCAACTAAAATATTGACTTTTGCATAAACAATAGGTACATTGGTTTTAGTACTCCCAACATACCACATTTTGTATTCAAAACTTGTTGGTTTTGGTCACTTTCTCAAAGCTTAGGTCATTTTGGCAAAATTACCAATTTTTGGTTTTAGTGTCACTATTCACCTCATTGGTCAACAAAAATGTTGACTTTTGGATAGAAAATAGGTGTATTGGTCTTATCACCTCAAACATACCACATTTTGTATTTCAAACTTGTTGGTATTGGTTGCCAATACCATTTTTAAGCTTAATGCTAATTGAGCAAAATTTTCGGTTTTCATGCTTCATCTTTACTGTTCCATTTGTTATTTCTATAGTGGGAATTTGAGGAAATGGTAAACATGAAAGTTGTTCCTTATTTTGTCTAGTTGAATTTCCTTTTTTGAATCACTCCATTTGGAGTTTTGTAGCTCAAGTTATGGCCAAAATAAGTTTACTGCTCACGTGCACTGTTTATGCTGCACTTTTGGGTTTTGGCAGATTTTGGTCCAACTTTGGTCAGTAATTTGATCAAGTTAATTTCATAATTTGGCCTAACTTTCTTCATATGAAATGTTCTACTATGCCTTAGGTTTTCATCGGTTCAAGAATCGCCTAAATCCGAGTTTTCTAGAGGGAGTTATAGCCATCCAAACATTACTGCTCAAATGAAAATTCTGGAAATCTCAGTACAGTAAACTTCACTTTGCTCAATGATTTGATTAGGTTAATGGCATAATTTAGATTGGTGTCCTTCATGAAAGTTGTTTGTCTATATCTTATCTTGTGTCTGTAAAAATTTCAGGTCAATTGACCATATCTACAGTGAGTTATGGCCAAATGAACAGTTACTGTTCATTTGGTCATTTCTGCAGGGGCTGTTTGCAGGGTATCCGGATTGGGGCCAAGTTTTGGTCCTCTTACTTTGGTCTTTTGGGCATGGTTTCTTCAGCAAAAATGTGCCATTATAAGCCTAGTTTCATGTCCAATTGGCCAAACACCAATTGGACCAACACAGCCCAAGTTATGGCAGTGCAAGTGGACTGAATTTTCAGTCCCTCTGCTGCTGTCCTAGGGCAGCCTACAACTTCACTTTGCAATCCTATTTTTCAGTCCATAATATGGTCAACTTACCTAAAATGGTCACTAATTGACCATTAAAATGTGCTCTAACAATTTCATAAGCCAAATCAATTTTCACTCCCCCAAAACCCTAGCTTCACCTTATGTTTTCTACAAGATGCCTTAGTTAGCATACCAATTTATTATCCTTGTGTATATGTATCTTAAACATCATTTCTAATCCACTCTAAGTCCAACAAAACCCTCATTTCTATTCCTTCAATATGGCTGCCGAAATTCATGGCATTCATACACATGGGTTTGGTTCATTTATTCCACAATTTCTTACCTATTACACATCTCTAACATGGAATTAATGTGTTTTAAATACATATGTGCACTAACCTTGAATGGAGCCACTTCTAAGACTTCAAAACTTCACTTTCTTCCTTTCTTTTTTCTGTCCAAAGCTTGCTCTAGGTGTGAGGACCAAGTTTTATGAAGGCATATAGGGGTTTTATGGTGTAATTGGCTAGGTTTTGGAGCTTGGGTGAGTGCATCAATGGAGGGAGATGGGGAGAAGTCACGTTTTGGTGAAGAAGAAGAAGAATGGCTGCTGTAATTTTTGGTTATTTAGTCTTCATTTAGTCTCTTTATTAGTTAGTCAAATGATGGCTTAATTGTGATTGGTCATAATTTATAAATGACATCATCAAGATGTCATAAATGAGCTTTTCTTTGATTTTTCTTTTCTTTTCTTCACTACTCAATTTCAACTTAATTTCTAGTAATATTTATTCATATTTTATGTCATATTAATTATTTACTTAACTGGACAAGTCGGCCAAAAATCACCTCTGAAGGCGAAATGACCAAAATGCCCTCCGTTTGGCTTAACGGGTCAAAAATGTCTGTACCGATTTAAAAATTTTTCTAAATATTTTCTTGGCATTCTAATGCCATAGGAACCTCAATGACCCTTCTCTGGAGTCCCAAAAATTATTTTATAATTTTTTCCCCGGGTCTAGGGCTCCTCGTTGCGAACCGCAACTTCCCTCAGTTACCCATCGCTTGGCACGGCTCATTTGACTTGGTTGTATTTTATTTCTAAAATTTTTCCTAAATTTTTCTTATTAATATTTGAGTTAATTATGGTTCTTTACCTTAGTTTAAATATTTTTCCGGACGTTCTAACTGTCCGGACCGACACTGGTCACCGGAACAGTAGACTGTGCGGAATTGCTACAGTGAGAGTGTTACAGGCTTAGTTGAGTTGAGTTGAGTTGAGTCATCTAAATTTTTTTAAAAAATTATTAATTTTATGAAAATAATTAACTAAGAAATCATAAATTTATGTTTCTTTTTTAGGAAAAAAATCATAAGTTTTATGTTAAAAAAAAATTAATATAATTTGGATTGAAACTGAAAGTTCTATAAATGCCTTTTTAATTACAAATTTTAATGCACCTAGCTAAATATAGTTATGTCATCTATTAGTTACATTATATATTTATTCACATTAATATTGAATTTTAATGAAATTTTATGAATATTTAATTATATTATTTATAATTATATTCTTTTTTATTATTTAAATTAAGTTTTACAATTTATATGAATTTCATTTTCTTAATTCTACCGGTATTTATCTTTCAAGTTTTGTTTTACAATTCAGTTTCATCTATAATAGATATCCTAAAAGTCTTGTAATAATTGGAGTAAAGTATTTGGTAATAATAACTATAAAAGGTAAGTTGCAATAGTTGTTCATCAAGTGAGGTAAGTTGCAGTTAAAAATAATGTGACTTGTGTTTTACTTTTAGAGATTTAAGTGTTCATCCTGAAAATAACAATCGGCCTTAATAATTTTAAGTTGATTGGTTGGATTAGTTTTCTATTTAAATCTAAATTCTATTCTATTAAGTTGAGTTATAAGTGAATTTTCTAAAATTTAATATAAGATTAAAACCTGTAAATTTAATCGTAAAATAGTTTAGTCAATGATGAAAAATTATATTTATAAAATAAAATTATATAATAAAATTTATTTTATATATTAACTTTTTATTAATTATTTAAAATTAATTAAACTAAAATCTTAAAAATTTTTAATAATTTTATACTTAATAATATATATAATTCAATTTTTTCTTTGATTAGCAAATTCATTTATTTTTTTTTATTTCTTTGCAATTAAATCATATATGTATAATATTTCTATAGTTAATAATATAAATTCTTTAAATTTTTCTATAATTTATAAATACATATAATTTTTTTATATTAACAAAAAATACACAATAAATTTAATATAAAAAATAATATATTTTAGTAATAAGAATTTCATAAAATTAAATAAAAATTTAAAAAACACTCTACAATATTATGAACTTAATAGAATTTTCAAATATTATATCATATATAAAAAAATTTAATTAATGAATTTATGCAGCGGATAAAGCAATGTGAAACGCACATCAAGAAGAAACTTAGTATATATGAATATATGAAGGGTAAACATTAGGATTTTCAAAAATCCAAAAATACCAATCGTAATTTACTATAACAGCAATAAAAAATAAAATTTAATTGGCTATTTAAAATTAATTTATTTTAAATTTTTATTATTTAAATTTGTTATAGAGTTTATAAAAATTTAAAATTTTTAGTCCTACTTGTACTTAAATTTTGTTATAAGTATTTTTTTTCTTTTAATCCAATCTCAATCTCTAAATTTTCTTAATGTTAATAAAATAAAGCCATTATCAATAGTAAATTAAAATAATTAAATGAAAATGAAAAATTTTTGTATTTGAAAAATGAGATGGTTTTAAACAATGTGAAGATTTATCTTATTTGAAGCAAAATTGCTTTCTTGTTTGGAGTGATTACAGAATTAAAAAAATTTAATTTCATAATAATAATAATAATAATAATAATAATAATAATAATAATAATAATAATAATAATGTAATTGATGTTGCTTGGGATTCTTGAGGTGGAATTTGATCGGATTCTCCCTAAAATCAAAGAGAAAGGATGAGGTCGGTGGCCTATGCTAGGCTACCGACGCTCAAGTTAGTAAATGCCTGTCACACCTTACCCTTCTGTAAGGCATAACATGATCCCGTAGAATACCTAATGAACTACCGAACTTCACCTACCGATAATTCATTAAGTACCCTACAAGGGATTTTAAAACAATTTTCTTATCTTTGACAAGTGGTGAGCATTTCTAATAAGTATTAAAAACATTTAGTTGAAATTAAAACTAATTAATATTTTTGGCCATTTTAGTTTTCCGCAAATTTTATAAAAATTTTGACAGAGTTTCCTCTGTATTTTGAGAAAACCGTTCTTCGAATACCTGTAAAAAGCACTTCTAAAAGTTTTTCTCAACCACTACTTCGGTTTCACAATCAAACTCAGTCAATTTCTCAAAATTCACAAGTTCAATAGTTCTCAAAATACTGTCAATCAATATCATTCATATTTCATTAAAAACAAAATAATTTATACACAACCTTACAAATTTATATCAAAAGAAACATAAACTAAACTTTATTACAAACTTCATACAAATTTGTGTACAAGCTGCTCAAGACCCATTTTTACATGTCCATACATTTATGTGCAATATATACATCAAAAGAAGTATTTACAGTTAGGGTATAAATTATACCCGAAGGCTTCAAGCTGATGACTTCACACACTTCAGCAGCTCAGTCTGCTGCTCCTCTAGTCTCTGTATCTGCGACAGCAATAAAAGCTATCGCTGAGTACTAGGACTCAGTGGTGCACAATATACTAAAATAATCTTTATGCAAAGCTTAAAGCACATTCATTCAAAAATTTGGCTAAACATGAAAATTAAATACAATCATGCATTGTGAGATTTTACATGTAAACCAAGTTCATTTCAAAGTATCAAAACACATTTCATAAAACCCACAGTTAGATCACGCCATTCGAAACAAATAGAATCTCAATAGCCAGAGGCTAAAGAGAAATCACATGAATCTCAATAGCCAGAAGCTAAAGAGAAATCATATCACAAGGCTAGCTAGCTCAAATATATGGATATCCATTCACATCCTCTTCTACTGGCACACCTCAACACTTCTCCAGAGAAGGAATCAAAATTCGAAACTAATTACCTCCACTAGTCGTGCTAGTGAGGTGTTCAAATATATGGTCATGATACTGTGGTTTCAAAACTTATCTTAACAATTTGCTAAACATTTTCATTTCAAATATACACAATAACTTTCACAATTTAAATCAAACATCATAAGAATGCCATAATTCAATATTTCACATTATTCAAAACGATATGCAAAAGATGATTATAAAAGTATATGTTGTGCACAAACCTCAAACGAGTCGCCTGTTGGCCTTGACTCGACTCCTCGGGTTCTGTCCCGATATTCTTTTCCACTGAAACACGAAATTTTCCAATGTTTCAGTACTAAAACTTAAAATAAATCCAAAATAAACTTAACTTCACATTTACCTAACTCTAACGTATTAAATTCGATGTTCTCGAAATTTTGTGTTTTGGGTTACTATTCACTGCACTATTCAAGTCAAATTATTGACTTTCTAAGGCTTGATAGGTATGGGAACTCCAACTTCACTCACATACCACATTTTGGTCATCAAACTTGTTGGTTTTGGTCATTTGTTTAAAGCTTAGGTCATTTTGGCAAAATTGCCAATTTTCGGTTTTGGTTCTCCGAAGTTGCACTATTCCATTGGTCGATCTACTATTGGAATTTAACAAAACTTCCTTCATAGAAAATGTTCCTTATTGTCTTAAGTGTATTCTCATTTTTGGATCACCTCAATCGGAGTTTTGTAGCTCAAGTTATGGCCAAAATAAGTTTACTATTCACGTACACTGTTCATGCTGTAATTTTGGGTTCTGGCAGATTTTGATCCAACTTTGGTCAATAATTTGATCAAGTTAAGTTCATAATTTGGTCTCACTTTCTTCATATGAAATGTTCGACTATGTCTTAGGTTTCCATCGATTCAAGAATCGCCTAAATTCGAGTTTTCTAGAGAGAGTTATAGCTATCCAAACATTACTGCCCAAATGAAAATCTGCAGAGTTGCAGGTTTGATAACTCAACTTTGCTCAATAATTTGAATGGGTTAATGGCATAATTTGGGGTGATGTTCTTCATGAAAGTTTTAGATCTATATCTCCTCTAACCCCTGGCCAAATTTCAGGTCAATTTGACTTGTCTAACTCGAGTTATGACCAAATGAACAGTTACTGTTCATTTGGTCAGTTTAGTGCAGTGGCAGCCTGCTATCATTTTACTTTGGTCAATTGTTTCACCAAGTTTTGGTCAGTTTTTTGCCATAGTTCCTTAATGAAAAGTGTGCTCTTTTATGTCTATTTTCATCTCCAATTGGTGGCATATCAATGGGACTTATAAAATTTGAGTTTTGGTCCTTCAAAGTGGGTTTGGTCATGCTGCCAGCAGCTTGACCATTGACCTACGAATTTGGTTTAATTTCCTACCATTCCCACACAGCTTATTTGGTCATAATTGACCATTATTTCATGTCACAATAGGTTAAACATATCATTTATGTATTTCTCCAAAATTTTGCCTCAAAATCCTAACATTCAAATCCTAGCTCTTCCATCTCATGCATTAAATCACAACTAGTGCACTTAACCTCAACCATTCAACTAATCAAAGCTTTTAAACTTATTCTAATGCATCAAATTCATGTAAATCATACTCCTCTCAAGCTGCCCGAATTTCAGTTTGGTCCTTCTCCCATGTTTTTATTTCATTTCATAATTTCTAAGCTCATTTCAATTATCACACATGCATTTAAATGGAAGAATAAGGAGTTTAACATACTAACCTCAACTTAAAGCTTCAAACCTCTCTCTTAGCCCTTCTTTCTTCTTGTAGTCTTCTTCCCAAGTTACAATATCAAGCTCTAATGAAGTTTTTATGAGGTTTATTAAGGTTGGGTAAGGAGAAATTAAGCTTAGTGTAAGCTTAAGGGAAAAACTTTCATGGAGAATTTATGGAGGAAGGTGGGGCGGCACTTGATGGAAGAAGAAGAAGAAAATCCTAATTTTTTTTCCTTTTGTTTTCCTTTACACATTTTTTTTTGCTTATGGAAGACCCCTAAATCCAAATTAATTAATTCAATTTATTAATTTAGTTATGACATCATGCATGATGTCATAACTTTTGACTTTTTTTCATTTTCATCTCTTTTTCTCTTTTTTTTTTTATTTTTCTATTAGTTCTTTAATTTAATTCTCGATTTTGAAATTTTCTTTTCTCCGATTTTATTTGACAGTTAGGTCAGGAGTCAGCTCTCGGGGTCAATTGACCAAATTGCCCCTCGCTGGTTCATCCCGGTTGTAAATAATCCAATATTTCTTCCGGCTCCCTGACCTAATTATTTAACTGGCTTAACAGTTATTTTTCGTGATTTTCTCTTTTCCACTGTGTCCATAAGGGTCCTAAGGACCGCAGCGTCACTTTTTACGGTTGAAATTTGTGTTTAAAAGCGACTTGCGATGCGTTCAGGAGGTCACTCATCGCTTTGACTCTCGGCTCGTTTAACATCTTATGTTCTGTTTTTCTTATTTATAGTTAACTAATTAAACATTACTAATTATTTGTGTTTATGGCTTCTCAAATTGTCTTAAGTGTGGCTCTAATCCCATTAATTGTCTGGACCGACACCGATCACCGGAACAGTGAAATCTACTAGGCTATGCAAACGGGGGTGTTACAATTCTCCCCCTCTTAAATAAATTTTGTCTCGAAATTTTACTTGGTATCAATCTCTGAACAGCTGTGGGTATTGTCTCCTCATGTCCTCCTCTCGTTCCCAAGTAGCTTCTTGGCCCGAATGATGGTTCCACTGCACTTTTACCAACGGTATCTGCTTATTCCGTAGCTGCTTCACCTCATAAGCCAGAATCTTTATGGGTTCTTCTTCATATGTGAGGTCTGGATTCACTTCTATTTCTTCTACTGGTAGTACATGAGATGGGTCTGATCGGTACCTCCTCAACATAGACACATGGAAGACATTATGTATCTTCTCCAACTCTGGAGGTAGTGCCAACCGATATGCCAAAGGACCCACTCTTTCCAGAACCTCATATGGCCCGATAAAACGAGGAATTAGTTTCCCCTTTCGGCCGAATCTCATAATCCTCTTCTAAGGAGAAACCTTGAGGAAAACTTTCTCACCCACTGCATACTCAATATCCCTTCTTTTCAAATCAACATAGGACTTTTGACGGTCTGATGCAGTTTTAAGTCGACCCCTGATCACCTTGATTTTCTCTTCAGTCTGTTGAACAATTTCGGGTCCAATCATTTTTCTTTCACCCATGTCATCCCAACACAACGGGGTTCTACATTTTCTGCCATATAAAGCTTCATATGGAGGCATCCCAATGCTTGATTGATAGCTGTTGTTATAAGCAAACTCAATCAAAGGCAAGTGTGTATCCCAACTACCCTCAAACTCAATCACACAAGCCCGTAGCATGTCCTCCAAGATCTGAATTACCCTCTCAGACTGGCCATGCATGCGTGGGTGGAATGCGATCTTGAAGTTCAATCTAGTTCCTAGGGCTCTCTGAAGACTACCCCAGAATCTAGAAGTGAACCTAGGATCTCTGTCTGACACGATGGATACTGGCACTCCATGCAATCTCACAATCTCATCGATATACAACTTGGCCAATCTTTCTAAACTGTAGTCCATCTGGACTGGCAGAAAATGAGCAGATTTAGTCAGTTTGTCAACAATGACCCAAACTGCATCATGACTCTTCTGTGTCCTCGGAAGTCCCATCACGAAATCCATCGTTATTCTCTCCCATTTCCATTCCGGCACTGGTAGTGGATGTAACAACCCAGTGGGTACTTGATGCTCTGCCTTTACTTGCTAACAAGTTAGGCATTTGGATACAAACTCTGCCACGTCTCTTTTTAAACCCATCCACCAGTAATGCTCCTTTAGCCCTCTATACATTTTTGTGCCACCAGGGTGCATGGCAAAAGGAGACTCATGTGCTTCCTTCAAAATGATCTGCCTCAAATCAACATCATTAGGAACACATATTCTGCCCTGGTGTAGCAGTAACCCATCATCTCTGATTGAGAACTCTGGTTTCTTGCCCTGCCGGACTTCTTGCAATAGCTTCTGATACCTTTCATCATTCTGAGCAGCCATTCTGATCTGGAACAGTAAATATGAGGCTTGAAATCTGAAAATTTTGAATAACTAACACTAAGCTTAGAAATGGCATTGGCAACCAATACCAACAATTTTAAAATGCAAAATGTGGTATGTTGGGAGTATTAGAACCAATATACCTATTGTCTATGCAAAAGTCAACATTTTAGTTGACTAATGAAATGAATAGTAACACCTAAACTTAAATTTCAAGAATTGAAAATTTTAAAAGTGTAACATGCCCTAGTACACCTAGCAAGATTGGTTTGGATAGGTTGGCATGCCAATAGGGTTCAGTTAGCAGTACTGCACATAGCATTATGCCATTCTGTGATTTCATGGCTTTTAGCCATTCTGTCATTATGTTGATACTTGACCTTGTGCCTAATGTTATTACAGCTTATTAGTTGTTCTGTTGCACACCAGGAGATACATATGTGACAGATGGTGTGATGGCCCGAGGTACTTGATACCCAGTGCCAATTTAACCGTTTATCCAGTCCAGTCATCCAGTATAGGTTACTTGGGCAACCAGAAACGAAAGTGGATAAATTTAATGAAATTATGAATATAACAAATATAAAATAATTAAGATTATTAATAATGATTGAAAAATTGTCTGCATAAAACATCAGAACATGCACTGCATATTTATTTTTTGTTATTTCTTTTCATTTTATTATTGGCACCACTAAGCATTATCGCTTAGCGCATTGCTTTTTGCCACACGTAGGTTTTGGAGAGACCGACCGAGAGCCCAGTAAACCACAGACTGGGTGAGACCTTCTGCAGCTCTGCATAGTGTCCGTGTCACCTTACCATCATCAGTGCATTGGTAGGACACTAGGTTTTATTTTGATATTTTGTAATTAATTTTTACTTTCTCGTGTGCAATTAAAACTCATATAATGTATTTTGGTATTAATGTAAATAGTGAGAATTGTATTTATGAATGAAAAAAATTGAATATTTATGTATGACTTGTATATGAATATCATATGAAATGAATAATTGAGAAATGGAAATGTTGTTAAAAAATATTGAGATTTTGATGATGAAATGGAGTTTGGGATTGATTGAGAATTTTGGAAGTGTTTTTCTCAGGTTCCGAAGAACTGTTTTCTCCATTTTTAGTCGGTACTCTGCTGGATTTTCTATAAAATTTGCGGAACCTCAAATAAATTTATGTTCTTCATAAATGATTTAAATGAATTATACTTCACAAATTGTATTTCATAACTATGAAAGAAATAAATAAGAAAGGATAAAAATAATTAAAATGATTGAAAAAAAAAATGGTGTTCCAGTACACTGTGTGGCATATCTTGCTCAGCTACACTGTAGACGGGTAAGGGGTGTCACAATGATTATGACGTATATGGATGAGATTATTATTGGAAATTGTTGTTGAAACTTTCAAACAGGTAAATAGTAAAACACGTCAAATGGTAATGAAATAAGGAAAACTCTGTTAGTTTCTCCTTAGAAAATAATTAATTTTTAAAATATAACAAGTTAAAAATTATTAAAGGAATAAAGTAAGATAAGATAGGGTACTCCGGCACTGAATGTAGAACGCCTTGCTCGGCTATACTGTATATAATAGGACTCTAGCTTTTCTAGCATATTAATAGGGAAAGTAGTCTTGTAGCCACTTTGTCATACTCTTTGTAACACTCTTGAGCTGACTGTTGACTTCCCTGAACTACAGTAACTCCCCCTGTTGCAGGCAACTTCATGCAAAGACAATCCATGTTAATCAAAATCCCATTACTATTTAAAATAGGCCACCCCAATATTACATTATAGTACAAAGGAATGTCAATAACTATAACCTCAACATAAATGTTACTTTAAAAGGTATCATCACCTAACCCCACAGTAAGGTTACCCGTTGCTGCCATCGGGACTATTTTATTTCCTAGTCTGACCAAAGGATAAGCTACTTTACTGAGATTCTTCCTCTGCAATCTGAGCTTTTCATATACTTCAAAAGTGATCAAATTGATCGAACTGCTAGTATCTACTAAAGTTCTCACATTGTACCTGTTTAACAAAATGTTTACTACTAAGAGGTCGAAATGGGGATGTTTTACCTGCTGATAGTCCTCTTTGTTAAAAGTGATCGGATCCAAACATAAAGTTTCTCTTTCCATCGAAAGGACTTTTAATCTCTCATTGTTGTCCACTGGTCTCTTTCCTTAATACTTGTAATCATCTGGTCCTCCCATAATGACATTAATAATGCCCACAGGTTCTTCCTTTATAGCCTTGTTCAACTCCTTATTTGTTGAACCCTTATCTTACTTACTTCGTGAGCAATCATCTCTAGCAAAATTTTTCAAACTGCCATCTCTAACCAATCGTTTGATCTTATTCTTGAGCTGCCTATGCCACTATCATGGAAGCCACAATACATAGATCGATCTCTTCTTCCAGCACTCTTAGGCTTGAGCTTACACAACCACCTAATATCTTGACCTATTTTCTGGATCCACTTAAGTACCCTTTCCCTAAACTCATTGAGAGGTGTGTAAGTGCGATAGTGTTCCATTTCCCATTTAGAATCATGATCCCGATTATAAGATCACCTGTCACCACCATAGCTCCTCTTCTCATACCTCTTATCATTATTCTATGAAGATCGCCTCTCTTCTCTCAAAGTCATTTTCTCATCAATAAGCTTGATATATTTCTAAGCTTGTTCCATTAACTACTGATAATCCCATACTGAATTTTTAATTAGGGAGTCAATAAATTTCACATTCTTAGCCCTTTTTTTAATCTCCTCGCATGCTATTTCATGATTGAGATTCTCGATCTGAATGGCCTTAGTGTTAAATCTAGAGATAAAATCGTGAAAGGATTCCCCTCTATTTGTCGGACATTCCTGAGGTCCAAAGATAGCTGTCTTGGCAGAATACTGCTAATAAACTTGTCCCAGAATGATCTTGCCAGTTGATCAATGTCACAACTTACCCTTCTGTATTGTATAACATGATCCCGCAGTATATCTAATGAATTACCGAACTTCGCCTACTGATAACCTATTAAATATACTATAAGGGATTTTTACTATTTCAAATTCATTTTTAAATCAGGCGTAGTGATAAAAAAGTTATTAAGGTACCTTTAAGTTGGGTATGTACCATAAAATTTATTTAGGAATTAATTTAGCATTTTTAGAATTTTGCAGAAATTTTGCGTGGTGACAGTTAAAAATGTAACAAAACAGTTCTTCTAAACCTGTTGAAAAACAATTTATAAAAATATCTCACACTCAAATTGAATTCAATCAAAGTCAATCATCTCATTTCATTTAGTCAACACCAAACAAAGGTGTTTATCTCATATACAATTCAAAAAGTTGCAACTCAAAAGGATTACAAAATATTATTACAATTTCACTTGTACAACTGGTCATTTGTATTTTTTATACATGTGAACTAATTTACATCAAAATGGATTTACAAAGGGTATAAATAATATACCCGAAAATGATCCAAATGAAACTTCAACTACCGCTACAAGTAGCTCACTCTACTGCTTTGCCTTTCTCCTTATCTATGATAGCAATAAAAAGCTATCGCTGAGTATTTTATCCAATGGTGCACAATTAAAATTTAAAACACAATATAAGACATATTTTATCAAATCATAATAAGGAATTTGAAATATATTCAAATTGACCACAATTCAAGAAACTGAAATCACAAATTTCAATAATTGCAAATCATTCATTTCAATCACATTTTATCCAAAATTTTCACAATTTAGTGGTTTTGCTAACAATTCACATAGTTAGAACCATGACATAATTTTTCAATCAATGTCGTATTGTACATCATGACAAAGCCAATACATCCCAATAACCAAAGGCTAAAAGGGAATACAAAGGCTAGCTAGCAAATATGAGTACTCATCCAATACGTCCTCAACTGGTAAACCAGAGAGGAAAAACTAAACCCCACAAGTGGAGGAGATCATAACCAATAGTCTCACTAGGCAAGCTAATGAGAAACACAAATCATGTTGAAATGCTAACTGTGGTTTCAAAACAATTTCAATAAATTTCCATTCAAAGAGTCACAATCAATGCATCATAAAACCCCAAAAGGGTTGGCAATACACAACTTCATTTCACAAAATTTAAAGTTCTCAAGACAAGGAAAAATCATCATTCATTCATAATAAGCTCATTCAAATCAATTTCAAATTGAAAAATAAAGAAAAAGGTTAGTTGTGCACAAACATTTAATGAGTCTCCTCTTTCCTTAGCTCACTTTTCTTATCCCTCAAGGTCTCCTTTTCTACTGAAAACATATAATTAAAGTGTCTCAATACTCATTCCAATTATCTCTAAAAGTTATTCAATAAATGCCTAATGAATTTCCTAAGTTGACTATGCAATTTCAATAAATTCTGATTCTGAACAGTTTGGAACCCTGACTTATCAACCCCATTTTAACCTAGTTCTAGTTATAATTTAGGAATGTAATCTAAATGAAAGTTGTTCCTCTATGTCTTAGTTTTAATTAATTTGAGAAGATAATTTTTGGCTTTTAATTTTATGTCTTATCTTAGATATATTTATCCCAAAAATGAATTAATTTAAATAATAATTTTAATTGTGTTATGCTTGTCTCATGCTTATGTCATAATTCAATTTAAAATTGAAAATTTCATTTCTTTCTTTTCTTTTCCATACACATTTCTATATTTTTTTATTCTTTTTCAATATTTTAATCTCTTATAATTTAATGGATATTTAGGTCAAAAGTCACCTCTTGAAGTGAATTGACTAAAATGCCCCTCATCAGGTTATAATGTATCTTTTTCCATAACACCCGATGAGTCCTAAAATTCTAATTCACTTAATTGTGCTTGTTCACTTTTTTATTTCTTTGATTTTCTAATTCACAATAATTTCGCAATTAACCCTCAACTAAGGATGTCATGGGGTCCCACACGAATTTAGGGTGGCAACTGAGCTCACAGTCGCTTCCCGGGTCGGTCACCCATCACCGGGACTTTAAACTCATTTAACCGATTTATTCTTCACTTCTATTATCTTCCTCCACCTTTATTTGATCTTTAGTAATTTTATGTCTAATTTCTCTTTGCAATTTAATCATGGTTATAGATACTCTAGCTATCTGAACCGACATTAGTCACCGAAACAGTAGAATGTGCAGGACTACTTAATATGAAGATGTTACAATTCTCCCCTACTTAAAAGAAAATTTAGTCCTGAAATTTTTACCTCGTATCAATCTTTGAAGAGTTATGGGTGTTGTCTCTTCATGTCCTCCTCGCGCTCCCATGTACCCTCTTGGCCTGAATGATGGTTCCACAGTATTTTAACCAGTGGTATCTGCTTGTTCCTTAGCTATTTCACCTCATATGCCAAGATCCTTATGGGCTCTTCATCATAAGTGAGGTATGGATTCGCTTCAATCTCCTCTGCTAGCAAAATGTGAGATGGATCTAATCTGCACCTCCTTAACATGGAGACATAAAAGACATTGTGAATCTTCCCCAACTCTAGAGGTAATACAAGTTTGTAGGCTAACAGACCCACTCTTTCAAGAACCTCATATGATCCAATGAAACGAGGACTCAGTTTCCCCTTTCTGCCAAACCTCATGATCTTCTTCCATATGAAAACCTTTAGGAATACTTTGTCACCCACATTATACTCAATATCCATTCTCTTCAAATCTATGTAGGACTTCTGGGGGAGACCAAAAGTGACTGTCTTTAATTTACAGTCAATCATAGTATGATGCCTGGCTAGCTAATCCATGCCCAAGATGATATCACAATCTCGGAAGGGCATTTCAATCAAATCGAATAGGAATGTATGTCCTTGGATCACCAAAGGACAATCCTTATACAATTTGTTCACCCTAACCTCCTGGCCCAATGGACTAGTCACTAGTACATCAAAATCCATTTTCAAATAAGGCATAGTAGCAAAACACACAATCTTAGCACCAGCATACGAATGTGTGGAGCCAGGATCAAATAGCACATAGACATTTCTACCAAAGATGAAGAAATTACCAGCAACTATGTCTGAGATTTCAGCCTCCTCCCTCTGGCGCTTGGTGTACACCCTAGCTGGTGCACCACTCTTCTCTGGTTGGTTTACTGTGCCTTGGCTGCCCAAGGTACTGTCCCTACCTCTGCCTCTGCCTCTGTCTCTGCCTCTGCCTCTGCTGGCTGACTGTGAACCTCTAGTGGTAGAACCTTGAACAGAACCTTCAGTAGTGGTAGGTGGCCCAGATCTGCGAGCACTAGTAAAATCTTTAGCAAAGTACCCAGTACCACCACAATTATAACAGGCACCTATGGCCTTGAACTCCTGGATGTCTGCTGATTGGATCTAGGTGGCCTCTGTCCTAAGGATCTCCCTCTACCAGATTTTTGAGAACTAGATCCCTCAAAATGTTTTCTTTTTCCCAAACCACCACTTGAAGCTTGTTCCGAAGTCTTTCCACTTTTCTCTTTTTCTCCTGCTCCTTTCTTAGCTACCCCTTCCAATTCTATCCTTTCCAACTCCAGGGCTTGGGATATTAGTTCAAAAAAGTTTTCATGCCGGAACCCAACTACTTATAACCTCAGATTGGGCCTCAATCCTACTTCAAACTGCTTGCATCCGTCTCTACTAGTGGTAAGCAAGTTCCCCACATAGTGGCTTAAGCGGGAGAATTCCCTCTCATACTATGCTATAGTTCTATTCCCCTACTTCAAACCTAAAAACCCTTGAAGCTTCATATTAACCTATGTGTCTGGGACTTACTTCTGCCTGAATTCTTTAAGGAAATCATCCCAGGTCAGAATAGGGGGCTCTGCCAAACTGTTGGGGATGGTCTTCCACCATTCATAAGCATCCCCTTGAAACAAAGAAACTGAGTATTCGAACTTCAAATCATCTATGCAGTGTAGCTTCTTGAATACCCTCTCCATCCATTCTAACCATTGCTCGGCTTCCAATGGGTTTACTGTACCCTTGAACTGTATTACCCCATACATAATCAACTTGTCATATTGTCTTGCTGGGGGTTGGGGTTGCACTACTGGTGCTTGCACTAGAGCTTGAACTAGCACATTGCCAGCCATTTGTTGGAATAACGTAGCCATCCACTGAGCAAACTGATTAGAAAATTACAAGGGGGGGGGGGGGGTTGTTGGTGCAGCTGACCCACCAGCATTCTGAAGAGCTCGGGCCTCCCCTTGTGCCTTAGCCACAATTTATTGCTCTACTGATTGATCCCCTTCTCCATTTCAATTCATAGGGATTTCTACCTCCTGACAACCAACACTAAGAGATTTCTCTCCATTAGTTTATATTCAAGATGTAAATGTACTATATGTATCTATCAATGATAATTGAGCGGTTGTACTAATCAAAAATTAGTTCAAATTCACAGTTCAAAACTCATTTTAAAACATGCTTTAATACCACTAAACATGTCACACCTTACCCCTCTGTAAGGTATAACATGATCCCGTAGTATACCTAATGAATTATCAAACTTCGCCTATCGATAATTCATTAAATATACTACAAGGGATTTTTACTATTTCGAATTCATTTTTAAATCAGGCATAGTGATAAAAAGGTTATAAGGTACCTTTAAGTTGGGTACATGCCACAAAATTTATTTAGGAATTAATTTATCTTTTTTAGAATTTTGTGAAAATTTTGCATGGTGACGGTTAAAAATGTAATAAAACAGTTCTTCTAAACTTATTAAAAAACAATTTATAAAAATATCTCATACCTAAATTGAACTTAATCAAACTCAATCATCTCATTTCATTTAGCCAACACCAAGCAAACGTGTTTATCTCATATACAATTCAAAATAGGTATTCATTTACAAATTTACAACTCAAAAGGACTACAAAATATTATTATAATTTCACTTGTACAACTGCTCATTTGTCTTTTTGATACATGTGAACTAATTTACATCAAAATGGATTTACAAAGGGTTTAAATAATATACCCGAAAATGATCCAAACGAAGCTTCAACCACCGCTACAAGTAGCTAACTCTGCTGCTTTGCCTTTCTCCTTATCTACGACAGCAATAAAAAACTATCACTGAGTATGTTACCTTGTGTTGCACAACTAAAATTTAAAAGACAATATAAGAAATATTTTATCAAATCATAACAAGGAATTTAAAATATATTCAAATTAATCACAATTAAAGAAACTGAAATCACAAATTTCAATAATTGCAAATCGTTCATTTCAATCACATTTTATCCAAAATTTTCACAATTTAGTGGTTTTGCTAACAATTCACACAATTAGAACCATGACACAATTTTTCAATCAATGTCGTGTTGTACACCACAACAAAGCCAATACGTCCCAATAACCAAAGGCTGAAAGGGAATACAGAGGCTAGCTAGCAAATATGAGTACTCATCCAATACGTCATCAACTGGTAAACCAAAGAGGAAAAACTCAACCCCACAAGTGGAGGAGATCATATCCAATGCGTCTCACTAGGCAAGCTAATGAGCAACACAAATCATGTTGCCATGCTAACTATGGTTTCAAAACAATTTCAATAAATTCCCATTCAAAGAGTGACAATTAATTCCTCATAAAACCCCAAAAAGGGTTGGCAACACATAATTTCATTTCACAAAATTTAAAGTTCTCAATAGAAGGAAAAATCATCATTCATTCAAAATAAGCTCATTTAAATCAATTTCAAATTGAAAAACAAAGAAAAAGGTTAGTTGTGCACAAACCTTTAATGAGTCTCCTCTTTCCTTATTTCACTTTTCCTTATCCCTCAAGGTCTTCTTTTCTACCGAAAACATACAATTAAAGTGTCTCAATACTTATTCCAATTATCTCTAAAAGTTATTCAATAAATGCCTAATGAATTTCCTAAGTTGACTATGCAATTTCAATAAATTTTGATTCTGGACAGTTTGGAACCCTGACTTTGCAACCCCATTTTAACCTAATTCTAGTCATAATTTGGGAAGGTGATCTGAATAAAAGTTGTTCCTCTATATCTTAGTTTTATTTTCCTTTGTGAATCACTCAATTTTAAATTCTGGATCTCAAGTTATGGCCAAATTGCTAAACACTGTTCCAAGTGCCATATCCTGAGATTCCAGTTTTTCAATATTTGTATCCCAACTTTGCATTCTATATCCGAGCATCTTAAGGTCATAATTTGGCCCTATTCCCTCAAACAATGTTTTAGGTCTTTCTCTTAGGTTTCAAAATCATTTTGAATCACTTCATTTGGAGTTTTGTAGAGGAAGTTATGGCCTGACAACCATTCGGAGGTCATAAGGCCAATTAGCTAAGGTGCAGGAATTCCAAGTTTGGAATTCCTGAGTGTTCCCAACAATTCCCCTACTTTGCCCTAAGAACTGGGTTTTGGTCAAAATATAAAGTTTTTAGTTCTATGTCTTATGAGAATTTTGGCTTTAGAATTACTACATTTTCAGTTTTGTAGCCCATGTTATGGCAATTTTGCCAAAACTGGTTAGATGCCCAATCCTTCACATTTTCTAGGTTCAGTCTAGCACTAAGGTAGCTTGCTGGACTAAATTTGTCTAGCAATTTGATTAGGTTAGGGTCATAATTTGGTTCTATGGTCTCCATAAGAATTGTTCTCCTATGTCTCAGGTTTATATTGGTTCAAGAATCACCTAATTTGGAGTTTTTTGGAGTGAGTTATGCCTAATTTATTAAGTACTGTTTATTTAGTCACTTTTGGTCAGGTCCAGAATTGTAATCCGGATTCAAGGCTCATTTAGGGCAACCTAAGGTTAATTTCTGGACAAGCTATCTTCATGACATTTCTAGCATTATATCTTAGGTTTCATCTCCAATTGGCCTCATACTAATTGGAGCTATGTAACTCAACTTATACCCATTTAAACCTATTGGACTCAAGGGTCTAGAATTCCTGCAATTCACAACACCACCAATTCATTCATTCCTTTCTTCAATTCACATTAATTCTCAACCAAAACATACCAAATAACCATAATTTGCTCTTAATAACATCAATTGTATCACATACCACAAAAGCCATAATTTTCCATAAATCCTAATTGCTGATCTTTAAAAGTCATGCAAATTCATGCAAGCTCACTACTCCAATCAAATATACAACATCATTTAACTAAGACTTCATGTTTAATTTCAATCAATTACACCAAAACCCTAATCCCCTAGTGCTGGCCAAAATTCCCTTCTCCCATACAACCTGATTTCTTTCATTTTGTTATGTTATTTCTTCATAACAAATCTCAATTTAAAAAATTATAAGGTAATTCAAGCTTGTATGTGACTTACCTCTAATGGTGCTCTTCTCAATCTTCAATTTCTTCAAGTTTCTCCTAATCTTTTAGCTCCTAATCTTATTTTCACGGTCTAAAATCAAGTTTTTGTTCTAGTAGTTATGGTATTTAGGGAGAGAACTCAAGGTTTCTAAGAGTTAGGATGGGCAACAATGGTGGAAGAGGAGTGGAGGAGGAGGTCGGCCAAATGGAAGGTTGAAGAAGATAATTTTTGGCTTTTAATTTATGTCTTTTCTTATATATATTTATCCCAAAAATAAATTAATTTAAATTATAATTTTAATTGTGTCATGCTTGTATCATGTTGATGTCATAATTCAATTTAAAATTGAAAATTTCATTTCTTCTTTTCTTTTCCATACACATTTCTATATTTTTTTATTCTTTTTCAATATTTTAATCTCTTACAATTTAATGGACATTTAGGTAAAAAGTCACCTCTTGAAGTAAATTGACTAAAATGCCCCTCATCAGGTTATAATGTATCTTTTTCCATAACACCCAATGAGTCCTAAGATTCTAATTTGCTTAATTATGCTTGTTTCCTTTTTATTTCTTTGATTTTCTAATTTTTAGTAGTTTCATAATTAACCCTCAACTAAGGATGTCATGGGGTCCCACATGAATTTAGGGTAGCAACTGAGTTCGCAGTCGCTTTTCAGGTTGGTCACCCATCATCGGGACTTCACTTCTATTATCTTCCTCCACCCTTATTTGATCTTTATTAATTTTATGTCTAATTTCTCTCTGCAATTTAATTATGGTTATAGAAACTCCAGCTGTCCGAATAGACATTAATCGCTGAAATAATAGAATGTACAGGACTACTTAATGTGAGGGTGTTACAATCAAAGCTTTCAACTGATCCTACTGGGAGTCGTTGATACCATTTTTAGGCAAGCCATGTTATGGTGGTTGCAAAAACCCTACACAGAATATAACTATTAATGTTTTGTAATAGCATAGTGGTACAAAAATTAGCGAAATGACTTTTAGGGTCAGTGGTGCCATCATATTTGTCTAAAATTGATAATTCAAATTTTAATGGAAAAAATTTAGCTAATATCACCTCATAAAGAGGAGGTCAATCAACCATGCCAAAATCATCATCATTGGGATGCTTTTGGTATTTTTGGATTCCCTGGGCAATCTTTTAACTCAATGCAATATCCTGATTATCGGATTCCTCCTCCTTAGAATATTCTCATTTTGACTTACCCTTATTGCCTCCAGATTTATGTTCCTGAGGATGTTTCCCAGGAAGTGCTATTGGTGGAGGTGGAGGAGGAAATGGTGGTGTTGGAGTTATTGGTGCAATTCCCCCTGTTAGTAGTATGCCCTAGAGCATATCATTTTGTATGTATCTTGTACATATTTTATTAATAAAAAGGCAATTTAACTTTTTTGTTTACATAATATATTTATGTGTAATTGAAAAGGTCCATTGATATTTTGTTAGAAATTCTATTCTTAAGTTGTTAAGAATATGAGTGACAGTATTTCTAGAATAAAGTATCATAAATTGGTTCACAATCGAGGATACTTCACAAAAGACATGACTTATCTAGAAAAATTGTAATCATATTTGTTCCCAAGGTATTTATATGAGATATAAATAAGATAGGGTGGTGAGTCTCGTGCCACATAACAAACATGATAGGCACTTATACATGATAAGTAGGTCGAACCATTGACACATATGACAAGCACATGGAGTTTACTCTTGTCAATGCATTGTCATATATCATATCAGTGTATATAATCTTTAGACCTGAGATAACACAGTTATCTTGTATATAGGTGGTTTGAGTTTGTTACTGTTTTCATACTTGTGCTGTGTATGGGTATATGGGCATGTGTTGGCTCCTACTAGTTATTTATGGAGATAGGTGTAAATCAAGATGGAATCCGTTACCCTAAGTCCTATGTTCATTTAATTGTTCTTGATGTTTCAAGTTCCTGGCCAGGACAGACAGATTTAGTCAGAAAAGAGTTTCTGATAAGAAAATCTAATTAATCAAGAACTGGAATTAAAAGAGAGCATAATGTTCATAGTAAATGGGGTTTGACATTAACCATGACTCCAGCTCAAATTGGTATTTTATAACAGAGAGATTCTAATGCATGGCAACATATGATTAAAGTTTCATTTAAGATATTCCTTATTACTGATTGGGTGGCCATGGCATACTATGCTAGGTATTCACCATGGTCAATGAGATGCCTAAAATGATTTAGAGAAATCATTTACGGTAAGAAAGAGTTCTAATGATATTAAGAGTTAATATCATTTCTCATTGCCAATAAGTAATGAGCTGAAGGAGTGGAAGCGTGAAAAACACAAGTTTATACCATTGAATTCAAAAATTTTCACCCAGGGTCACATGAATCATGCAAGATTTATTTTTATCTATTTGATTTCAATGATAAACAATATATTAAAACTCTTTTAATATGTTTTTGGATCTGTATTTGCCATTTAAGATTTTAAAATTAATCAGATTAATTTTAGAACCCTAGATTAAATCAAGAACAAACACACTAACCTCTTGATGCACTGCAGTGTATTTGCGCCTTTGAGATGCGTCTTCAGGACACCAGATGTTGTCCCTCTAGCTTTTCCACACCAAGAACACCTATGGCAACCCTTGAACAGCTTCTAAAGCTTTTTCTATTATTTAGAAAATCAAGTTCTGCCTTTTAAGAGATTAAAGATGTAAACAGGATACTAGAAACGATTTCTAGTATTTTTAATTCAAGAGATTGTTTGCTAATCTCTTGGAATAGATGAGAGATGAAAAAGGAGAAGTGGCTGCTGGTTGTTTTTTTTCTCTTCATAACAATACTTATATAGCTAGGTTAACACATTAAACCCTTGCCACATGTCACCCTCTGATTGGTTCTAGGTTTAATTGAGCCAATCACATTGTGCCAAGTGTCAAGCCTATATTTAATCTTAATTTTAATCATCTTACATGATTAAAAGATATTTGGCAAGCTTATGTGTAATGCCATGTGTCACCATCTCATGGTGCCGCATGTCACCCTGTGAAATGACCAAAATGCCCCTGTGTCTTAATTTGGAGTTCTCAACCCAAAATAATTATTTCTTTTCTTCTAATCAATTTATATAAAATATAAATCAATTAATTAATCTTTATTAATTAATTTCTCATTAATTAAATTCATATTTAAATACTTTAAATATAAATTTAACTTATACTATATATCCAATAATCTAGATTTGGTTTCAAGTCATGCTAGGGACTTTGCAATCTAATTGCAAATCAAACCTATTTAATTAATCAATTAAACTCTTTAATTAATTAATTAAATCATATTTAATTAGGTGATTACTTGTGTATGTGTGTGACTTACTAAGCTCATCACTAATTGGCAATGAGATATGATATCAACTCTTAATATCATCAGAACTCTTTCTTACCATAAATGATTTCTCTAAATCATTTATGCACCTCATAGATAATGGTTAACACCTAGCATAGCATGCAATGGCCACCCAATTAGTAATAAGGTTTACCTTAAATGAACCTATAATCATATGTTACCATGCACTAGAATCTCTCTGTTACAAAATCCCAACTCCAGCTGGAGTCATGGTTTATGTCAAACTCCATTTACTATGAATATTATGTTCTCTTTTAATTCCAGTTCTTGATTAAAAAGATTTTCTCATCAGAAACTCTTTTCTGATTAAATCTATCTGTCTTGGCCAGGAACTTGAAACATCAAGAACAATTAAATGAACATAGGATTTTATCTCTATTTACTTAGAGGAACAGATTCCATCTTGATCAACACCTACCTCCATATATAACTAGTAGGAGCCAACACACGTCCATATACCCATACACAGTACAAGTATGAAAGCAGTATCAAACTCAAACTACCTATATACAAGATAACTGTGCTATCTCAAGTCTAAAGATTATATGCACTGATATGATTTATGACAAAACATTGACAAGAGTAAACTTCATGTGCTTGTCATAACTGTCACTGGCTCGGCCTACTTATCATTTATAAGTGCCTATCATGTTTGTCATATGGCATGAGACTCACCATTCCATCTTATTTATATCTCATATAAATAACTTGGAAACAAACATGAATACAATCTTTCTGGATAATTCATGTCCTTATTATGAAGTATCCTCGATTGTGAACCTATTTATGATACTTTGTACTAGAAATACTGTCACTCATATTCTTAACAACTTAAGAATAGAATTTCTAACAAAATATCAATGGACCTTTTCTATTACACATAAATATCTTATGTAAATAGAAAAGTGAAAATGCCTTTTATTAATAAAAACATGTACAAGATACATACTAAATGATATGCTCTAGGACATACTACTAACATGAGCCTAGTAAGTCAAACATCTACACAAGCTAATCACCATTTAAAATGTGATTTAATTGATTAATTAAAGAGTTTAATTAATTAATTAAAGAGGTTTGGTTTGCAATAAGATTGCAAAGTCCCTAGCATGACTTGAAACTAAATCTAGGTTATTTGATGTATAGTATAAATTAAATTTATATTTAATTTGATTAAATATGAATTTAATTATGAGAAATTAATTAATGAAGATTAATTAATTTATTTATTTATTTATATTTGATATAAATTGATTTAAAGAAGAGAAATTAAAATTTTGGAAATAAAACTCAAATTAAAAAGTAAGGGCAAATTGGTCTTTTCACATGGTGACATGTGGCACCATGAGATGGTGACATGTGGCACCATGAGATGGTGACATATGGCACCATATGATTTGCCCACTTGTCTTCCTATGATGGAAGACCACATGTCATGATTTAAATGAAGCTTGACACTTGGCTTCATAGGATTAAATCAAACAATAACAAGATGAGACCTTGTGATGACATGTGGCAAGGGAGTTAATGAGGGTTTGACCTAAGTATATAAAGAAAAGTAATAAAGAAAAAGTCACTCCTCTCTTTTTCTCTCAAGTTGTCGTCACTTTTGGTGTCTCCTTCTCCTCTTCAATTTCTCAATTGATTCAAAGGAAAAACTTTGATTTCCTCTTAAATTAAAATTATTAGAAAGTGTTTCTAACTCCCAATACATTCATACAACCTTCACAAAGTATAAACCCCATCTCAAAATTGGTTGACAAGGCTTGAGAAGCCAATCTAGGGGCTGCCATTGCAACTTTGGTGTGTGCTTGTGGTGGACAAACTAGAGGAACAATATTTGGGTTCCTAAGAACATCCTAAGAGTCGGATTTACATCAATTGTGCATCAAGAGGTTAGTACCTAAAAATTCCTCTTTTAGTTAGGGTTTAATTGAATTAAATATTAATTCATAATCTTTAGTGGCAAATGAAATTTTAATACATGCTAAAATATGTTTTGGTATGCAATTGGGCTTTGAAAATTGATTAGGATCATAAGACACTTGACATAGTGCATGTAACCTTAGAAATAATTTTTTGAAATTCAAGGTTCTAATGCCCTTTAATCTACGCTTCCAATCCTTCAATTGGTATCAAAGCCACTATATTTGCCATTAAGATTGTTTATGAGGCTTAATTGTGTGATTGGATCAAATTTGGATTGATTTGAAGATGGTTTGGGTGCTTTAGGGGAGTGTTGGACAAGATACACGGCCCATGGGCGTGTTGGTTTTTGGGCTTGGTTTTTGGGCCCATTATGCAATTGTTGTATATCTTAAGGACCATAATTAAGCCTATACATAATTAAATTATTTAATTAGAAATTTTAATCACACAATTAATTTTTGAAAATTATTTTCAAGGTATTAAATTTGGAAAAGGGTTTCTAAATTTAAAATTATTTGAATGAGATTCAAATTTAATTTTAGTTAAATATGTGATATTCAATTTAATTTTTAGTATGTATGTTTTATTTAATTGTTAAATTTTAAATATGCATGATGGATGATCAAGGACAATAAAAGACCAATGTGATTGGATTTATTTCTTTATTTTTCTTTGGGATGTAAAATAATTAATTTTATTTTAGAGGCATATATTATAAATGTTGTAATAATTTAGGTTGTAATTTCATTTATTTGAGGACTTTAAAATCCATATTCTTGTAAACTCGCCTTGGTATGCCAAGGATTACAATGTAATTGGATTGCAAGAAGAACAAAGAGGTCAAGAGCATTGGTGGGACCAGTGGGATGAAATCAAGATCAAAGGGTTGATTATGTACTCCTTCAGCAACTCTTGTAAAATGAATGAATGAAATGTAACACCCTCCCGGTAGCAACTCCGTACATTCTACTGTTCCAGTGACCGGTGTCGGTCCGGACAGCTAGAACATCCGGAAAAATATTTAATCTAAAGTCTGGAAGTAAAATTTACTCAAATATTAACAAGAAAAATTTAGTAAAAATTTTAGAAATAAAATACAACCAAGTTAAATTAGCCGGTGCCCTAGCGAGGGGTAACCAGAGGGAAGTTGCGGTTCTCGCAACGAGGAGCCCTAGACCCGGGGGAAAAATTATAAAATAATTTTTGGGACTCCAGAGAAGGGTCATTGAGGTTCCTATGGCATTAGAATGCCAAGAAAATATTTAGAAAAATTTTTCAATCGGTACAGCCAATTTTGACCCGTTAAGCCAAACGGAGGGCATTTCGGTCATTTCGCCTTCAGAGGTGATTTTTGGTCGACTTGTCCAGTTAAGTAAATAATTATTATGACTCAAAATATGAATAAATATTGCTAAAAATTAAATTGAAATGTGGTAGAAAAGAAAAGAAAAGAAAAATAAAAAATTAAGCAAATTATGACATATTATGATGTCACTCACTTACTTCCAACCAATCACAATTAAACAACCTATTAATTAATAAATAAAAAGAGATAAATATGGCCAAAAACAAAAGAAATCAGCAGCCCTTCTTCTCCTTAGAAAAACGTTTTACACCCCCTCCCCTCTTCCTCCATTGAATCTCAACCAAAGCTCCATTTTCATCCTTATTTCATCACAAACTCTCCTAAGTCCTTTCACTAAAAACTTGTCTATACCTCTTGGAAAGTGTTTGGCAGCCAAGAAGAAGAAAGAAAGTGAAGATTGGGACTTGGAAAAATCTGCCTACAAGAGGTTAAAGTGAGGTTAGTGCACTATATACCTAAAACTCTTTAATTTCATGAAATGGAACTTGAATTTAGTAAGAAAATGTAATTTAAATGAACAAAATTCATGTGTATGTGTACATGAGTTTTGGCTGCCCTAGTGAAGGAATAGGAAGGAGTGTTTTTTATGAGCTTGAAGTGAACTAGAATCATGTAGGAAGTTTATAAACATAAGAATAATAAGTTGGTATGCTAACTAAGGCATTTTGTAGAAAACCTAATGTGAAGCTAGGGTTTTTGGGAGTGAAAATTGACTTGGCTTAGGAAATTGTTAGAGCACATTTTAATGGTCAATTAGTGACCATTTTAGGTAAGTTGACCATATTATGGACTGAAAAATAGGATTGCAAAGTGAAGTTGTAGGCTGCCCTAGGACAGCAGCAGAGGGACTGAAAATTCAGTCCACTTACACAGCCATAACTTTGGCTGTGTTGATCCAATTGGTGTTTGGCCAATTGGACATGAAACTAGGCTTATAATGGCACATTTTTACCGAAGAAACCATGCCCAAAAGACCAAAGCAAGAGGACCAAAACTTGGCCCCAATCCGGATCCCCTGCAACAGCCCCTGCAGAAATGACCAAATGAACAGTAACTGTTCATTTGGCCATAACTCACTGTAGATTTGGTCAATTGACCTGAAATTTTAACAGCAACAAGTTAAGACATAGACAAACAACTTTCATGAAGAAACCTACCCCAAATTATGACCAGAACCTAACCCAAATGGCAGTCATAGTTACTGTTCAAACCTGCAACTCTGCAGATTTTCATTTGAGCAGTAATGTTTGGATGGCTATAACTCGGATTTAGACCAAATTAGGCGATTCTTGAACCGATGAAAACCTAAGGCATAGTAGAACATTTCATATGAAGAAAGTTAGACCAAATTATGAACTTAACTTGATCAAATTACTGACCAAAGTTGGACCAAAAATCTGCCAGACCCAAAATCTCAGCATGAGCGATTGCGTGAGCGATAAACTTATTTTGGCCATAACTTGAGCTACAAAACTCCAAATGGAGTGATTCAAAAAAAGAAATTCAACTAGACAAAATAAGGAACATTTTCTATGAAGGAAGTTTTGTCAAATTCCAACAGTAAATCGACCAATGAAACAGTGCAACTTCGGAGCACCAAAACCGAAAATTGGCAATTTTGCCAAAATGACCTAAGTTTTGAGAAAGTGACCAAAACCAACAAGTTTTAAATGAAAAATGTAGTATGTTTGAAGAGCCAAAGTCAATGTACATATTTTCTATGCAAAAGTCAACATTTTAGTTGACTAATGAAGTGAATAGTGACATGAAAACTTGAAATAAGCTTGGAAATGGATTTGGTAATTGATTCCAACAAGTTTTAAATGCAAAATGTGGTACATCGGGAGTGTTAAAACCAATGTACCTATTGTCTATGCAAAAGTCAACATTTTTCTTGACCAATGAGGTAAATAGTGACACCAAAACTTGAAATTCAAAATTTGAAATTAGAAATGCATCTAGGGGACTTTAAATTGCAATTGGCAATTAATACTAGTAAATGTAAAACTCAAAATATGGGATCTTGGTGTAATTAGAATTAATATATCCATTAAGTATAAAAAGGTCAACATTTTGGTTGAGTAGTATGGTGAATAGTAATCAAAATGATTAGTGAATTAAGATGAAGACCTAGAACCAATTCTAAGCTTAAATGCTTAGAATTGTATGACAAATATGGACTATGCATCCTAGTCAAAATTGTTAAAAAGAAATTTAGACCATAAATTTGAAATCCATGAAATATTCATGGATTACTTGAAACATGAAAAATAAGTCACCTAATTGATGTGAATAGATAGTTAGGGCATATATGCCCATCACAAATGGAATTCATAAAATATTAGTAACTCAACTTGAAATATAAAATTTGTAATTACATAAGTAGATTCTTGAATGTATAAATGAGAAAGGAAAAATGTTTTGAATACAATGGTACATGTGAACCATTGTTTAGAATTGTGATCAATATGAATAACATAATGAATGGATAAATAAACCATATTAATGTATGAATGAGACATTAGTTCTCATTATTGTAAAGAGGAGAAGTATTTTGAGTACAATGGTATAAAAGAATAATTGATGTGAATTGTGATCATATAAATGATCAAATGAATGTATGAATTATGATTGAAATTTATCATGAAATAATGAAGTCATAAAGCACAATATATTAACATTTTAAAATATCAAATGCCCTAGTATACCTAACAAGATTGGTTTGGATAGTTTGGCATGCCAATAGGGTATTGTTTTAGCGATCACGAAAGGAAAGGCTTTATGCTGTATTCATGGCTTTATGCCCGTATTCATGGCTTTTATGCCCATATTCATGGCTTTTATGCCGATTATGTGATATCATGGCTTTTTAGCCATCTTGATCATACATGGTAGGCGTTCTGCGTCCCATGGTATGACGGCCCGAGGCACCGCGGTGTCGGTGCCAACGACCCGTTATCGATCCGATCGTCTAGTATAGGTTACTTGGGCAGTCAATTAAAGTATTATTCAATTCAAGCAGCTAAGTTAAGTTAAGTATAATGAAAATCCAGTACAATTAAATTAAGTATTGAATGAATAAGCAAAAGAGATTAGCAAAAGAAACATAACAAAAATATAAATTGCGGACAATGCAGACTTGAAATACAATACAGATAGAATAAATTATATACCTGCTAGTATTACTGAAAAGTTATAAACTAAGCACTTCCAAAGAGGAACAAACTAGTATATAAGATCGTTGATACTAGAAATACCATACCAAATTAAATTGATTCTTGAGTATCTGAATTATCATTTATTTCTTTCTTTACTTGTATATATTATTTCTGGTTATATTATTGCACCACTAAGCAGAAATGCTTAGCGCGATGGAATTGCTTCCTCACAGTCTTGAAGGTAAAACCGATGGTATCGATGAGATTTTGGAGTCCAGATCTGCAAAAGTGTCAGAAGAGTTCAAGATTGTCACATCCTCAGCAATGCATGTAGATAGGGCTCATTTTATACATGTTATGTATATTGTTCATTCCTAGCACATTGTAAATTATTTGTATATCTTGTACAAAATAAACTCATGTAATTAACCTATGAATTGTGGAAGCTATTCAAAGTAAGTATTTTAGTATGTGAATTGAATTTGAGTTATAATGAGATTATACTTGTGAATATTGAGATATTGAAAATCTAATGAGATTTCTGAGAAATCTGGATACTGTATTGAGATACATTATGTTTGAAAATTTTTGAGACTATTAAGTTTGAGAAATTGAGTATATATTGAAATTGTCTTTGGCAGGTTCAGAAGAACTGTTAGTCCAAATTACAGCCGACACTTTGTCGGATTATCGTTAAAATTTTTGAAATTTCCAATTTAGTTAGATTTTGATAAAAGTAAAAATAGCCAAAATCTTCAATAAAGTTTTTGAATAAATAAATCAAGAACTGTAATGAAATCAGATAAAATAGAGTACTCCGGCACACTGAGTGACATAACTTGCTCCTACACACCGTAGTCGGGGGGTGTCACATTTAGTGGTATCAGAGCCTGGTTTAGGCGTTTCTGGACCTAGATAGATTGCATATCATGCATTGCATTCATAAGAGTCGAGGTGACACTATTGCAGATCTGTATTTCCTGTTTATTTTAGGTTAAGGTATGGAATAAGAGAGTGAAGAGACAGTGAGATAGCGAATGGAGATGAGAAGGAGACTGTATTTAAGATGAAAAGGATGAGTACATAATTGTTTGAGGATGAGATTGAGACTAAGGAGAAAGTGAAGTAGGATAACACGGAAAGGTGAAGAAATAAAGAGGTAGTAGCTCCTCGGCTATTTACACTGGATAAATTTCGAGGACGAAATTTAAATTAGAGGGGAAGAATTGTAACACCCTCCCGGTAGCAACTCCGTACATTCTACTGTTCCAGTGACCGGTGTTGGTCTGGACAGCTAGAACGTCCGGAAAAATATTTAATCTAAAGTCAGGAAGTAAAATTTACTCAAATATTAACAAGAAAAATTTAGTAAAAATTTTAGAAATAAAATACAACCAAGTTAAATGAGCCGGTGCCCTAGCGAGGGGTAACCAGAGGGAAGTTGCGGTTCTCGCAACGAGGAGCCCTAGACCCGGGGGAAAAATTATAAAATAATTTTTGGGACTCCAGAGAAGGGTCATTGAGGTTCCTATGGCATTAGAATGCCAAGAAAATATTTAGAAAAATTTTTCAATCGGTACAGCCAATTTTGACCCGTTAAGCCAAACGGAGGGCATTTCGGTCATTTCGCCTTCAGAGGTATTTTTGGTCGACTTGTCCAGTTAAGTAAATAATTATTATGACTCAAAATATGAATAAATATTGCTAAAAATTAAATTGAAATGTGGTAGAAAAGAAAAGAAAAGAAAAATAAAAAATTAAGCAAATTATGACATATTATGATGTCACTCACTTACTTCCAACCAATCACAATTAAACAACCTATTAATTAATAAATAAAAAGAGATAAATATGGCCAAAAACAAAAGAAATCAGCAGCCCTTCTTCTCCTTAGAAAAACGTTTTACACCCCCTCCCCTCTTCCTCCATTGAATCTCAACCAAAGCTCCATTTTCATCCTTATTTCATCACAAACTCTCCTAAGTCCTTTCACTAAAAACTTGTCTATACCTCTTGGAAAGTGTTTGGCAGCCAAGAAGAAGAAATAAAGTGAAGATTGGGACTTGGAAAAATCTGCCTACAAGAGGTTAAAGTGAGGTTAGTGCACTATATACCTAAAACTCTTTAATTTCATGAAATGGAACTTGAATTTAGTAAGAAAATGTAATTTAAATGAACAAAATTCATGTGTATGTGTACATGAGTTTTGGCTGCCCTAGTGAAGGAATAGGAAGGAGTGTTTTTTATGAGCTTGAAGTGAACTAGAATCATGTAGGAAGTTTATAAACATAAGAATAATAAGTTGGTATGCTAACTAAGGCATTTTGTAGAAAACCTAATGTGAAGCTAGGGTTTTTGGGAGTGAAAATTGACTTGGCTTAGGAAATTGTTAGAGCACATTTTAATGGTCAATTAGTGACCATTTTAGGTAAGTTGACCATATTATGGACTGAAAAATAGGATTGCAAAGTGAAGTTGTAGGCTGCCCTAGGACAGCAGTAGAGGGACTGAAAATTCAGTCCACTTACACAGCCATAACTTTGGCTGTGTTGATCCAATTGGTGTTTGGCCAATTGGACATGAAACTAGGCTTATAATGGCACATTTTTTCTGAAGAAACCATGCCCAAAAGACCAAAGCAAGAGGACCAAAACTTGGCCCCAATCCGGATCCCCTGCAACAGCCCCTGCAGAAATGACCAAATGAACAGTAACTGTTCATTTGGCCATAACTCACTGTAGATTTGGTCAATTGACCTGAAATTTTTACAGAAACAAGTTAAGACATAGACAAACAACTTTCATGAAGAAACCTACCCCAAATTATGACCAGAACCTAACACAAATGGCAGTCACAGTTACTGTTCAAACCTGCAACTCTTCAGATTTTCATTTGAGCAGTAATGTTTGGATGGCTATAACTCTCTCTAGAAAACTCGGATTTAGGCGATTCTTGAACCGATGAAAACCTAAGGCATAGTAGAACATTTCATATGAAGAAAGTTAGACCAAATTATGAACTTAACTTGATCAAATTACTGACCAAATTTGGACCAAAAATCTGCCAGACCCAAAATCTCAGCATGAACAGTAAACTTATTTTGGCCATAACTTGAGCTACAAAACTCCAAATGGAGTGATTCAAAAAAAGAAATTCAACTAGACAAAATAAGGAACATTTTCTATGAAGGAAGTTTTGTCAAATTCCAACAGTAAATCGACCAATGAAACAGTGCAACTGGAGCACCAAAGCGAAAATTGGCAATTTTGCCAAAATGACCTAAGCTTTGAGAAAGTGACCAAAACCAACAAGTTTTAAATGAAAAATGTAGTATGTTTGAAGAGCCAAAGTCAATGTACATATTTTCTATGCAAAAGTCAACATTTTAGTTGACTAATGAAGTGAATAGTGACATGAAAACTTGAAATAAGCTTGGAAATGGATTTGGTAATTGATTCCAACAAGTTTTAAATGCAAAATGTGGTACATCGGGAGTGTTAAAACCAATGTACCTATTGTCTATGCAAAAGTCAACATTTTTGTTGACCAATGAGGTGAATAGTGACACCAAAACTTGAAATTCAAAATTTGAAATTAGAAATGCATCTAGGGGACTTTAAATTGCAATTGGCAATTAATACTAGTAAATGTAAAACTCAAAATATGGGATCTTGGTGTAATTAGAATTAATATATCCATTAAGTATAAAAAGGTCAACATTTTGGTTGAGTAGTATGGTGAATAGTAATCAAAATGATTTGTGAATTAAGATGAAGACCTAGAACCAATTCTAAGCTTAAATGCTTAGAATTGTATGACAAATATGGACTATGCATCCTAGTCAAAATTGTTAAAAAGAAATTTAGGCCATAAATTTGAAATCCATGAAATATTCATGGATTACTTGAAACATGAAAAATAAGTCACCTAATTGATGTGAATAGATAGTTAGGGCATATATGCCCATCACAAATGGAATTCATAAAATATTAGTAACTCAACTTGAAATATAAAATTTGTAATTACATAAGTAGATTCTTGAATGTATAAATGAGAAAGGAAAAATGTTTTGAATACAATGGTACATGTGAACCATTGTTTAGAATTGTGATCAATATGAATAACATAATGAATGGATAAATAAACCATATTAATGTATGAATGAGACATTAGTTCTCATTATTGTAAAGAGGAGAAGCATTTTGAGTACAATAGTATAAAAGAATAATTGATGTGAATTGTGATCATATAAATGATCAAATGAATGTATGAATTATGATTGAAATTTATCATGAAATAATGAAGTCATAAAGCACAATATATTAACATTTTAAAATATCAAATGCCCTAGTATACCTGACAAGATTGGTTTGGATAGTTTGGCATGCCAATAGGGTATTGTTTTAGCGATCTTGCGAAAGGAAAGTCTTTATGACTGTATTCATGGCTTTATGCCAGTATTCATGGCTTTTATGCCTGTATTCATGGCTTTTATGCCGATTATGTGATATCATGGCTTTTAGCCATACGATCGCATACATGGTAGGCGTTCTGCGTCCCATGGTATGACGCCCGAGGCACCGCGGTGTCGGTGCCAACGACGTTATCGATCGATCGTCTAGTATAGGTTACTTGGGCAGTCAATTAAAGTATTATTCAATTCAAGCAGCTAAGTTAAGTTAAGTATAATGAAAATCCAGTACAATTAAATTAAGTATTGAATGAATAAGCAAAAGAGATTAGCAAAAGAAACATAACAAAAATATAAATTGCGGACCGCATGCACTTGAAATACAATACAGATAGAATAAATTATATACCTGCTAGTATTACTAAAAAGTTATAAACTAAGCACTTCCAAAGAGGAACAAACTAGTATATAAGATCGTTGATACTAGAAATACCATACCAAATTAAATTGCTTCTTGAGTATCTGAATGATCATTTATGTCTTTCTTTACTTGTATATATTATTTACGGTTATATTATTGCACCACTAAGTAGAAATGCTTAGCGCGATGGAATTGCTTCCTCACGCAGTCTTGAAGGTAAAACCAGTGATCGTCGATCGAGATTTTTGGAGTCGGATCTGCGAAGTGTCGAGAAGAGTTCAAGATTGTCACCTCCTCGGAATGCTTGTAGATAGGGCTCTTTGTATACATGTTAGTTATATTGTTCATTCGTTTCACATTGTAAATTATTTGTATATCTTGTACAAAATAAACTCATGTAATTAACCTATGAATTATGGAAGCTATTCAAAGTAAGTATTTTAGTATGTGAATTGAATTTGAGTTATAATGAGATTATACTTGTGAATATTGAGATATTGAAAATCTAATGAGATTTCGAGAAACTGGATAATCGTATTGAGATACATTATGTTTGAAAATTTTGAGACTATTAAGTTTGAGAAATTGAGTATATTTTGAAATTGTCTTTGGCGGTGTTCGTAACAACTGTTAGTCAAATTACAGTGACACTTTATCGGCTTATCGTTAAAATTTTTGAAATTTCCAATTTAGTTAGATTTTGATAAAAGTAAAAATAGCCTAAATCTTAAATAAAGTTTTGAATAAATAAATCAAGAAGCAGAATGAAATCAGATAAAATAGAGTGCTCAGACATCGAGTGGCATAACTTGCTCGGCTACAATCGTAGTCGGGTAAGAGTGTCACATTTAGTGGTATCGAGCGCGGTTTAGGCGTTCTAGACCTAGATAGATTGCATATCATGCATTGCATTCATAAGAGTCGAGGTGACACTATTGCAGATCTGTATTTCCTGTTTATTTTAGGTTAAGGTATGGAATAAGAGAGTGAAGAGAAAATGAGATAGCGAATGGAGATGAGAAGGAGACTGTATTTAAGATGAAAAGGATGAGTACATAATTGTTTGAGGATGAGATTGAGACTAAGGAGAAAGTGAAGTAGGATAACACGGAAAGGTGAAGAAATAAAGAGGTAGTAACTCCTCGGCTATTTACACTGGATAAATTTCGAGGACGAAATTTAAATTAGAGGAAGAATTGTAACACCCTCCGTAGCAACTCAGTACATTCTCTTGTTCCAAGGATCCGGTGTCGGTCCGGACAGCTAGAACATCCGGAAAAATATTTAATCTAAAGTCTGGAAGTAAAATTTACTCAAATATTAACAAGAAAAATTTAGTAAAAATTTTAGAAATAAAATACAACCAAGTTAAATGAGCCGGTGCCCTCGCGAGGTAACTGGAGGAAGTTGCGGTTCTACAACGAGGAGCCCTAGACCGGGAAAAATTATAAAATAATTTTGGGACTCCAGAGAAGGGTCATTGAGGTTCCTATGGCATTAGAATGCCAAGAAAATATTTAGAAAAATTTTTCAATCGGTACAGCCAATTTTGACCCGTTAAGCCAAACGGAGGGCATTTCGGTCATTTCGCCTTCAGAGGTATTTTTGGTCGACTTGTCCAGTTAAGTAAATAATTATTATGACTCAAAATATGAATAAATATTGCTAAAAATTAAATTGAAATGTGGTAGAAAAGAAAAGAAAAGAAAAATAAAAAATTAAGCAAATTATGACATATTATGATGTCACTCACTTACTTCAACCAATCACAATTAAACAACCTATTAATTAATAAATAAAAAGAGATAAATATGGCCAAAAACAAAAGAAATCAGCAGCCCTTCTTCTCCTTAGAAAAACGTTTTACACCTCCTCTCTTCCTCCATTGAATCTCAACCAAAGCTCCATTTTCATCCTTATTTCATCACAAACTCTCCTAAGTCCTTTCACTAAAAACTTGTCTATACCTCTTGGAAAGTGTTTGGCAGCCAAGAAGAAGAAATAAAGTGAAGATTGGAACTTGGAAAAATCTGCCTACAAGAGGTTAAAGTGAGGTTAGTGCACTATATACCTAAAACTCTTTAATTTCATGAAATGGAACTTGAATTTAGTAAGAAAATGTAATTTAAATGAACAAAATTCATGTGTATGTGTACATGAGTTTTGGCTGCCCTAGTGAAGGAATAGGAAGGAGTGTTTTTTATGAGCTTGAAGTGAACTAGAATCATGTAGGAAGTTTATAAACATAAGAATAATAAGTTGGTATGCTAACTAAGGCATTTTGTAGAAAACCTAATGTGAAGCTAGGGTTTTTGGGAGTGAAAATTGACTTGGCTTAGGAAATTGTTAGAGCACATTTTAATGGTCAATTAGTGACCATTTTAGGTAAGTTGACCATATTATGGACTGAAAAATAGGATTGCAAAGTGAAGTTGTAGGCTGCCCTAGGACAGCAGTAGAGGGACTAAACATTCAGTCCACTTACACAACCATAACTTTGGCTGTGTTGATCCAATTGGTGTTTGGACAAATGGACATGAAACTAGGCTTATAATGGCACATTTTTGCTGAAGAAACCATGCCCAAAAGACCAAAGAAAGAGGACCAAAACTTGGCCCCAATCCGGATCCCCTGCAACAGCCCCTGCAGAAATGACCAAATGAACAGTAACTGTTCATTTGGCCATAACTCACTGTAGATTTGGTCAATTGACCTGAAATTTTAACAGCAACAAGTTAAGACATAGACAAACAACTTTCATGAAGAAACCTACCCCAAATTATGACCATAACCTAACCCAAATGGCAGTCACAGTTACTGTTCAAACCTGCAACTCTGCAGATTTTCATTTGAGCAGTAATGTTTGGATGGCTATAACTCTCTCTAGAAAACTCGGATTTAGGCGATTCTTGAACCGATGAAAACCTAAGGCATAGTAGAACATTTCATATGAAGAAAGTTAGACCAAATTATGAACTTAACTTGATCAAATTACTAACCAAAGTTGGACCAAAAATCTGCCAGACCCAAAATCTCAGCATGAACAGTGCACGTGAACAGTAAACTTATTTTGGCCATAACTTGAGCTACAAAACTCCAAATGGAGTGATTCAAAAAAATAAATTCAACTAGACAAAATAAGGAACATTTTCTATGAAGGAAGTTTTGTCAAATTCTAACAGTAAATCGACCAATGAAACAGTGCAACTTCGGAGCACCAAAACCGAAAATTGGCAATTTTGCCAAAATGACCTAAGCTTTGAGAAAGTGACCAAAACCAACAAGTTTTAAATGAAAAATGTAGTATGTTTGAAGAGCCAAAGTCAATGTACATATTTTCTATGCAAAAGTCAACATTTTAGTTGACTAATGAAGTGAATAGTGACATAAAAACTTGAAATAAGCTTGGAAATGGATTTGGTAATTGATTCCAACAAGTTTTAAATGAAAAATGTGGTACATCGGGAGTGTTAAAACCAATGTACCTATTGTCTATGCAAAAGTCAACATTTTTGTTGACCAATGAGGTGAATAGTGACACCAAAACTTGAAATTCAAAATTTGAAATTAGAAATGCATCTGGGGGACTTTAAATTGCAATTGGCAATTAATACTAGTAAATGTAAAACTCAAATTATGGGATCTTGGTGTAATTAGAATTAATATATCCATTAAGTATAAAAAGGTCAACATTTTGGTTGACTAGTATGGTGAATAGTAATCAAAATGATTAGTGAATTAAGATGAAGACCTAGAACCAATTCTAAGCTTAAATGCTTAGAATTGTATGACAAATATGGACTATGCATCCTAGTCAAAATTGTTAAAAAGAAATTTAGGCCATAAATTTGAAATCCATGAAATATTCATGGATTACTTGAAACATGAAAAATAAGTCACCTAATTGATGTGAATAGATAGTTAGGGCATATATGCCCATCACAAATGGAATTCATAAAATATTAGTAACTTAACTTGAAATATAAAATTTGTAATTACATAAGTAGATTCTTGAATGTATAAATGAGAAAGGAAAAATGTTTTGAATACAATGGTACATGTGAACCATTGTTTAGAATTGTGATCAATATGAATAACATAATGAATGGATAAATAAACCATATTAATGTATGAATGAGACATTAGTTCTCATTATTGTAAAGAGGAGAAGTATTTTGAGTACAATGGTATAAAAGAATAATTGATGTGAATTGTGATCATATAAATGATCAAATGAATGTATGAATTATGATTGAAATTTATCATGAAATAATGAAGTCATAAAGCACAATATATTAACATTTTAAAATATCAAATGCCCTAGTATACCTAACAAGATTGGTTTGGATAGTTTGGCATGCCAATAGTGTATTGTTTTAGCAGTACTGCGAAAGGAAAGGCTTTATGCCTGTATTCATGGCTTTATGCCCGTATTCATGGCTTTTATGCCCGCATTCATGGCTTTTATTCCGATTATGTGATATCATGGCTTTTTAGCCATCTTTGCATACATGGTAGGCGTTACCGTCCCATGGTATGACGCCCGAGGCAACTGCGGTGTCGGTGCCAACGACACATTATCCGATCCGATGCGTCTAGTATAGGTTACTTGGGCAGTCAATTAAAGTATTATTCAATTCAAGCAGCTAAGTTAAGTTAAGTATAATGAAAATCCAGTACAATTAAATTAAGTATTGAATGAATAAGCAAAAGAGATTAGCAAAAGAAACATAACAAAAATATAAATTGCGGGATCGCATGCACTTGAAATACAATACAGATAGAATAAATTATATACTGCTAGTATTCTTGAAAAGTTATAAACTAAGCACTTCCAAAGAGGAACAAACTAGTATATAAGATCGTTGATACTAGAAATACCATACCAAATTAAATTGATTCTTGAGTATCCGAATTATCATTTATTTCTTTCTTTACTTGTATATATTATTTAGTTATATTATTGCACCACTAAGTAGAAATGCTTAGCGCGATGGAATTGCTTCCTCACGCAGTATCAAGGTAAAACCAGAGACTATCGATTGAGATTTTTGGAGTCGGATCTGCGAAGTGTCGTAAGAGTTCAAGATTGTCACCTCCTCAAAGAATGCATGTAGATAGGGCTCATTTTATACATGTTATGTATATTGTTCATTCCTAGCACATTGTAAATTATTTGTATATCTTGTACAAAATAAACTCATGTAATTAACCTATGAATTATGGAAGCTATTCAAAGTAAGTATTTTAGTATGTGAATTGAATTTGAGTTATAATGAGATTATACTTGTGAATATTGAGATATTGAAAATCTAATGAGATTTCTGAGAAATCTGGATACTGTATTGAGATACATTATGTTTGAAAATTTTTAAGACTATTAAGTTTGAGAAATTGAGTATATTTTGAAATTGTCTTTGGCAGGTTCAGAACAACTGTTAGTCCAAATTACAGCCGACACTTTGTCGGCTTATCGTTAAAATTTTTGAAATTTCCAATTTAGTTAGATTTTGATAAAAGTAAAATAGCCTAAATCTTAAATAAAGTTTTTGAATAAATAAATCAAGAACTGTAATGAAATCAGATAAAATAGAGTGCTCCGGCACACTGAGTGGCATAACTTGCTCGGCTACACTGTAGTCGGGTAAGGGGTGTCACATGAAATATACCTAGAAATGCCCTAATTCAATTCTTGGTGGCTCAGAATTGAATCCCTTAGAAAGTTCATGATCGTACCATATTATTTGTTTATCCATGTATGCATGAGATGGGTATGAATGTATACAAGTATATGATATATGCATGCCAATTGGATAATGTGCAAAGTGAGACCATAATAGTAATTAGGCCGACCACAAAATCTTCCAAACAAATGATTAAGTTGTAATTGGTATAATTATGGTAATTATATCATGGCCCTCCATTGAGGCAATTATTTTAAGAAATTTTAAATACTTGCATGTGATGCATTTATTTAAGAGATTTTCCTAAGAATAATTGTTAAGCATAAGATGTTGTAAGTATGTAAATAGTTGGTGGCCAATAATGGATGAGCCTGAGGACATTAAAATTATTTGCATGTTTGCTGACTCAATGGGATCAACTTAACTAATGCAAGATAAATCAATAATGGATGTGCCTGCGATTTTGAGCATTAGGGGCTAAATAAATTATTGAACCTCACATGAAATGTGAGGGGCAAGGAGTTGCTCACTTATAGTTTATTGTAATTCCAATAATGGATGTGCCTGAGGATAATCAATAAGACTATAAGAATTCAATCACCCACTAGAAATCCATCCAACTAGGATTTTCGTTTCCTACTTTGGAAGTGTAGGATTCGCCAAGTTAGTGGGAGGACCAATTTGATTAAAAGATCATAATCATTTTGGTTAATTACTTGATACATTTACTAATTAATTTAGTTATTTTCTGTAGTTAATTTTTCTGATAATAATGAGCACACAACAACCACCGCCATCCAATATCCTTGCGAGCATACTTGATCACAATAGGTTGATGGGACTTAATCTTTCAAATGAGTTGTCCTGAACCTAGAATGTATTGGATATATTTTAAACTTAAAGGTTCCTGGTCCCTTACCTCCAGAGGCCACTCAAGACGAACTAGACACTTTGGACAAGTGGAAGGAGCATGATATGAGAGCCAAATGTTACATGCTTGCTTCTATGACTAATGAGTTACAAAAGTAGCATGAAAATATGCAGAATGCAAGTGAGATCCTCCTTCACCTGCAAGAGTTGTATGGTAAGCATAGTAGGAATGTTAGGTATGAGATATCTAGATAGCTATTCTGCATGAGGATGTCTAAGGGACAGAATGTAGGAGATCATATCCACAAGATGATTCAGCTTATTGAGCAGCTGGAACATCTTGATTTTCACATAGATTTCCAACTGCAGACGAATCTGATCCTTCAATCCCTGCCTGAGTCATTTGGGAATTTTGTGACAAATTTTCATATGACAAAGCAAGAGTGTACTTTGGCTGGGTTGCTTAACATGCTGGTTATTGCCCAAAAGAGTATGCCAGGCAATAGAGGAAAAGAGGTGGCTTTGATTGCATCTTCTTCTTCTGCTAGAAAGTCCAAAAGGAAGAAGGGCAATAAGAATAAGCAACCTCAAATTCCTAGACCTTCCAAGAAGATAGCCAAACAGAAGGGCAAGACCGAAGCTGGAAAGTGTTTCCACTGTCAGAAGGATGGGCACTAGAAAAGGAACTGCCCAAAGTATCTTGCTTCTTTGAAGGACAAGAAGGATACACCTTCAGAAGGTATGTCTATGTTTTGTTATTTAGATTCTGATTATACTCATAGTTCATCTACAGCTTAGGTTCTAGATAATGGTGCTAGTTCTCAAATTACTTTTAATATGCAGGAACTAGTAAGTAGTAGCAGCTTGCAGTCACGAGATATTAGACTCCAGATTGGCAATGGCTCAACTGTTGAAGCTTTAGCCATAGGATCTAAATCTTTATACATGAATGGACAATTTTTGTATTTAAATAATGTTTTACATGCACCTGATGCTTTTAAGAACATTATTTCTATATCTAGTTTGACTAGAAATGGAAATGAATTTCAGTTCACAAATGATATTTGCAATATTTATTTTAGAAATAAATATGTTGGCTCAGGTTATATGCATGATGGACTTTATTATTTAGATAATAATGTTAAATACAAATCTAATGCAAGCAATCTAAATGAATGTAATACCATGATGAAAATTAACTCAAGTTCAAAATATATTTGGCACTTAAGATTAGGTCATGTTGCAGAAGATAGGATTGCAAAACTGGAGAAAATGGGGATTTTATCCTCATTGGGTCCTGAACCTACTCCAACTTGTGAATCCTGCCTTCAAGGTAAAATGACTAGATCACTTTTTATTGGACTAGGGTTAAGAGCTGAAAATATTTTGAAATTGATACATAGTGATGTATGTGGTCCATTTAAGGAAATGGCTAGAGGCGGTTTTCATTACTTTATTACCTTTACTGATAATAAATCAAGGTTTTGGTATTTGTATTTGATGAAATACAAATATAAATCCTTTGAAAAGTTCAAAGAATTTAAATGTGAAGTAGAAAATCAAACAGGAAAAAGTATTAAAATTCTTCGATCAGATCGTGGAGGTGAATACTTAAGTACTGAATTTGATGAATACTTGAAAGAGCATGGCATTGTCTCCCAACTGACTCCTCCAGGAACGCCACAACTGAATGATATCTGAAAGGAGAAATCGTACCCTATTAGATACGATACGCAGTATGATGAGCTATACTAATATGCCAGTCTCCTTTTGGGGATTTGCATTAGAATCAGCTTTGCATATTCTGAATAGGATTCCATCAAAATCAATCTCTTCCACACCTTATGAGATATGACATGGAAGAAAATCGAGTCTTAAGCATGTTAAGATTTGGGGTTGTCTAGCTTATATTAAAAAGTTGAACACTGATAAATTGAAAACCAGATCAGAAAAAGGTTGATTTGTTGGATATCCAAAAGAAAGTTTTGGATATTATTTTTATTTGCCTACATCACAAAAGGTTGTGGTAAGCAGAGATGCCATATTTCTTAAACAATAGTTTATTCAAGAAGGTGGCAAAGGAAGGCAAATAGAGTTAGAATTGGAGAATTTTAAGCAACCAATAGATCAAATGGATATAGATCCATCTAGTCAACCTACACCTATTGATGAAACATCTACAGTAATTCCTCGTAGATCGACCAAGATATCTCACCCACCAGTGAGATATGGTTTTCTTCATGAAGATGAATAAGAGTTATTTACTCATGAAGAAATAGATCATAGAGATGATCCTCTTACCTATAAAAAAGCTATATCAGATATAGATTCTTTAAAATGGATTGAAGCTATGAAATCCAAAATTGATTTCATGCATAAGAACTAAGTTTGGGACCTTATTGACCCACCTGAAGGTATTGTACTTATAAGGAATAAATGGGGTTTCAAGAAAAAAATTGGTTCTGATGGAAAGGTAGAGACCTATAAAGCAAGGCTAGTTACGAAAGGGTTTTGCTAAAGGCAAGGAATCGACTATGATGAGACTTTCTCGCCCATTACTATGCTTAAATAAATTACGATTTTATTAGCAATAGCTGCATACTATGATTATGAGATTTGGCAAATGGATGTCAAAATAGCTTTTCTCAATGGAAATATTGATGAAAACATTTTCATGGAACAACCTAGGGGTTTTGAATCCCAAGATGGTTCCAAGGTATGCAAGCTAAAACGATCTATTTATGGGTTGAAACAAGCTTCAAGCAGTTGGAACATCCTTTTTGATGAAGTCATTAAATCATTTGGTTTTATCAAAAAAATTGATGAGCCATGTGTATATAAAAAGGTTAGTGAGAGTGTTGTCACTTTCCTTGTTTTATATATAGATGACATTTTATTGATAGGTAATGACATAGGTATGTTGACAACTGTCAAGGTATGGTTGTCAAATACATTCTCCATGAAAGACTTAGGGGAGGCAACCTATATTCTTGGAATTCACATCTATAGATATAGAGCGAAAAGAATATTTGGTTTATCCTAAAATCTATACTTAGAAAATGTATTAAAGAGGTTTAACATGCTTGATTCCAAGAGAGGATTATTACCAGTAAGACATAGTATCCACCTTTCTAAAGAGATATCTCCAAAGACAACAGAAGAAAGAGATAAAATGGTCAGGATTCCAAATGCTTCGGCTATTGGAAGTTTAATGTATGTAATGTTCTGTACTAGGCCGGATACTGTCAAGAATATCTTTAAGTACTTAAGAAGAACTAAGGATTTATTCTTGATTTATGGAGGTGGTGACTTGTAATTGGATGGTTATACTGATTCTAATTTTCAATCAGATATCAATGATAGAAAGTCTACCTCTAGGTTTATGTTCATTTGTAATAGAGGTGCAGTTAGTTGGAAGAGTTCTAAATAGAGTACGACTGCTGATTTCACTACAGAAGCTGAGTATATTACTGTATCAGATGCTGCAAAAGAGGCTGTTTGGATAAATAAGTTCGTGACAAAACTTGCAGTAGTTTCTTCCATTGAGTTAGCAGTTCCTCTCTATTGTAATAACAATGGAGCGGTCATATAGGCTAAGGAACCCCGGTCTCACCAGAAATCCAAACACATAGAAAGGTACTACCACATTATCAGAGAGATAGTTGGGCGAAGCGATGTAGCCATGTAGAAAATAGCATCAGTCGAAAATCCAGCTGCTCCATTCACAAAGCCTATGTCACAAACTCAGTTAGACCGATATCTTGAGAAGATGGGTCTAAGATATTATAATGAATGGCTCTAGTTCTAGTAAGAGATTATTAGTAGTATGTCCTAGAGCATATCATTTTGCATGTATCTTGTACATATTTTATTAATAAAAAGGCAATTTCGATTTTTTATTTACATAATATATTTATGTGTAATTGAAAAGTTCCATTGATATTTTGTTAGAAATTCTATTCTTAAGTTATTAAGAATATGAGTGACAGTATTTCTAGAACAAAGTATCATAAATTGGTTCACAATCGAGGATACTTCACAAAGGACATGACTTATTTAGAAAGATTGTAATCATGTTTGTTCCCAAGGTATTTATATGAGATATAAATAAGATGGAGTGGTGAGTCTCATGCCACATAATAAACATGATAGGCACTTATACATGATAAGTAAGCCGAACCAGTGATGCATATGACAAGCACATGGAGTTTACTCTTGTCAATGCATTGTCATATATCATATCAATACATATAATCTTTAGATCTGAGATAACATAGTTATCTTGTGTATAGGTGGTTTGAGTTTGATACTGCTTTCAAACTTATACTGTGTATGGGTATATGGGCATGTGTTGGCTCCTACTAGTTATATATGGAGATAGGTTTTGATCAAGATGGAATCTGTTACCCTAAGTAAATAGGGATAAAATCATATATTCATTTAATTGTTCTTGATGTTTCAAGTTCCTGGCCAGGACAGACAGATTTAGTCAGAAAAGAGTTTCTGATAAGAAAATCTAATTAATCAAGAACTGGAATTAAAAGAGAACATAATGTTCATAGCAAATGGGATTTGACATTAACCATGACTCCAGCTCGAATTGGAATTTTGTAACGGAGAGATTCTAGTGCATGGTAACATATGATTAAAGGTTCATTTATGGTATTTCTTATTACTGATTGGGTGGCCATGGCATACTATAATAGGTGTCAACCATGGTCTATGAGATGTCTAAAATGCTTTAGAGAAATCATTTACGGTAAGAAAGAGTTCTAATTATATTAAAGAGTTAATATCATTTCTCATTGCCAATAAGTAATAAGCCTAGTAAGTCACACATCTACACAAGCTAATCACCATTTAAAATTTGATTTAATTGATTAATTAAAGAGTTTAATTAATTAATTAAAGAGGTTTGGTTTGCAATAAGACTGTAAAATCCCTAGCATGACTTGAAACCAAATCTAGATTATTTGATGTATAGTATAAATTAAATTTATATTTAATTTGATTAAATATGAATTTAATTATGAGAAATTAATTAATAAAAATTAATTAATTAATTAATTTAAATTTGATATAAATTGATTTAAAGAGGAGAAATTATAATTTTGGATTGAGAACTCAAATTAAAAAGTAAGGGCAAATTGGTCTTTTCACATGGTGACATGTGACACCATGAGATGGTGACACATGGCACCATATTATCTTGTCACTTGTCTTCCTATGATGGAAGACCACATGTCATGATTTAAATGGAGCTTGACACTTGGCTTCATAGGATTAAATCAAACAATAACAAGATGGAATCTTGTGATGACATGTGGCAAGGGAGTTTGTGAGGGTTTGACCTAAGTTTATAAAGAAAAGTAATAAAGAAAAAATCACTCGTTTCTTTTTCTCTCAAGTTGCCATCACTTTTGGTATGTCCTTCTCTTTTTCAATTTCTCAATTGATTCAAAGGAAAAACTTTGATTTCCTTTTGAATTAAAATTATTAGAAAGTGTTTCTAACTCCTAATACATTCATACAACCTTCACAAAGCATAAACCCCATCTTAAAATTGGTTGACAAGGCTTGAGAAGCCAATCTAGGGGCTGTCATTGCAACTTTTGTGTGTGCTTGTGGTGGACAAACTAGAGGGATAACATTTGGGGTCCTAAGAACATCCTAAGAGTCAGATTTACATCAATTGTGCATCAAGAGGTTAGTGCCTAAAAATCCCTCTTTTAGTTAGGGTTTAATTGAATTAAATGTTAATTCATAATCTTTAATGGCAAATGAAATTTTAATGCATGCTAAAATATGTTTTGGTATGCAATTAGGCATTGGAAATTGATTAGGATCATAAGACACTTAGTATGGTGCATGTAATCTTAAAAATAATTTTTTGAAATTCAAGGTTCTAATGCCCTTTAATCCACACTTCCACTCCTTCACCCCCATTAGGTTGTTCATATTCTTTTCTTAAAACTGCCAACATTGCCTCCATCTCTTTAATTTTCAAGAAATGGGATCATGAGAGGAGTCTGTGTTTCCCCCTACTAGAACTTCTTGATTATGGACCATTAATGGAGCTTCTCCACCTTGAGTCTAGGTCCCCACATTGTTAGCAACGGCCTCAGAGCTTGCTCTTTTGGAATGCATGCCTATCTTAGCCATTAGAAATTGACAAAACTAGTTAACAAAAAATGACAAAACTCAAGAAAACAAGCAATAAAAACAAAATGATTGAAGATAAAGAGTTAGCCAAGATGAATGGCATTTTTCCCACAGACAACGCTACTGATGTTGCTTAGGATTCTTGAGCTAGAACCTAATTAGATTCTGCCTGAAATCAAAGAGAAAGGATGAGGTTGGTGGCCTGAGCTAGGCCACTCTGACGCTCAAGTTAGTAAATGGCAACAGTAAATGCCAATCAGAAAATAATATAAAGAATTGCGTACCTTTGATATTTTTATGAGCCCTTTTTATGGTATAAAAAATAGTACCTTTTCTAGATTAATCGAGATTTTATGCCAGCTTATTCCACTTTTTACAAAGGTGTCAACAAACATGTCTTATATTCATAGCTATAATAAAGGACATGCTTTTGTACTGTGCCTCTCTCTTATTTGATCACTCTTTCCTAGTCAGAGTAATCTGTCCGAACAATCATTATCCGAACACTTTATGAACTCTTCGAATACCTAATGTCATATCCAAACACCTTATGAATTGTTCGAACACCTAATGTCATATCTAAACACCTTCTCTTCAAGGCCTTTTACACTTTTCCATACTCGAGGTCTGACTTGTTTACCCTTTGGTTTAGGAATCAAGTCATACCATATCACTAATGTTAATGTCCTACTTATTATTCACTTTTAATTTACAAGAACAAAATTTATCATCCAAACAAAGTCACTAATTATAATATATTTATACACATATACGACCTTTGAGAATTGTTAACTCTATTTTTATTTTTTTTATTAAAAAATGATTATTTTGATAAAATTAAGTAGGGATGATTTTTGTGATTAAAAAATTTTGATGTAGGCCACAGTGTAGTGGTAAATAAGGTCTACAAGAGTTGCCCTTTGAGGATTTAGGAGTATGAGTTTTTGGCAGACCTTATTGAACTGCCCTTCTATGAGTTGGATGTAATCTTGTGGATGGACTGGCTATCACGTCACCAAGTAATAGTTGATTATCGAATTAAGAGAATCACACTGAAAACTCCCGATAATGAAGAAATCACAATTGTGGGTAAAATGACAAATTTTCTGTCTAATGTCATATTAGCCACCACTACAAGGAGACTAATAAGAAAAGGTTGTGAAGCATACCTGTACATGTGGTTGATACGAGGAAGGCCGGGTCTAGTCTCCAGAATATACCCATAGTGTGTGACTTTTCAGATGTGTTTCTAGAGGAATTGCCTAGTTTACCACCCGAAAGAGGAGTTTGCAATTGAAGTAATGCTGGGTATAGCACCAATGTCAATTGCTCCTTACAGGATGGCACCCACAGAATTGAAGGAGCTAAAAATCCAGTTGCAGGAGTTACTGGATAAATGGTTTATACGCCCTAGTGTGTCACCATGGGGAGCACCATTATTCTTTGTGAAGAAGAAGGATGGGACACTAAGATTGTGTATAGATTACCAGCAGTTGAATAAAGTGACAATGAAGAACAAATATCATTTGCGTAAAATAGATGATTTATTTGATCAGTTGAAGGCAGCCAGTGTTTTCTTCAAGATTGATCTCAGATCAGGGTATCATCAGCTGAGAGTAAAGGAGGCAGATGTACCTAAAACAGCCTTCAGGACCCAGTATGGACATTATGAGTTTCTGGTGATGCCATTCGGGTTAACAAATGCACCAGCAGCATTCATGGACTTTATAAACCGCATCTTTCATCCTTATTTAGATCGGTTTGCAGTGGTCTTCATTGATAATATATTGGTGTATTCCAAGGATCGAGAGGAGCATGATGAGCATCTGAGGATTGTATTACAGACCCTAAGAGAGAAGAAGTTGTATGCTACGTTGTCCAAGTGTGAATTCTGACTGAATGAAATTTCTTTCCTTGGACATATAGTATTAGCTGATGGGATTAGAGTGGATCCCAAAAAGATTGAAGCTGTAGTGGAATGAAAGCCACCTAAGAATGCAATTGAAGTCAGAAGCTTCTTAAGGTTAGCTAGTTACTACAAGAGGTTTGTGAAGAGATTTTCTTTGATAGTAGCCCCATTGACTAAATTACTATACAAGAATGTGAAGTTTGACTGGAATGACAAATGCTAAGCCAGATTTGAGAAACTGAAGGCTATGCTCACTGAGGCACCAGTGTTAACATAGCCAGCATCAAGAAAAGACTTTATAATATATAGTGATGCCTCGCATAATGGGCTTGGATGTGTTCTAATGCAAGATGAAAAAGTGGTTGCTTATGCTTCTAGGCAGTTAAAATCACATGAAAAGAACTACCCTACCCACGATATTGAATTACCAGCAATTGTGTTTGCATTGAAGATATAGAGGCATTACTTATATGGTGAAAAGTATTACATCTACATGGATCACAAAAGTCTTAAATACTTGCCAACTCAGAAGGAGCTCAATATGAAACAAAGGAGATGGATCGAGTTCCTAAATGATTATGATTGTATTATTGACTATCATCCTAGGAAGGCAAATATAGTGGCAGATGCACTAAGTAGAAAGTCATTGGTGGCTTTAAGAGCTTTGAATGCTCGTATGACCTTGGCACAAGATGGGGCTATAGTAGCTGAATTACAAGTAAAGCCCAGTCTTCTACAGCAGATACAAGAGGGGCAGAAGCTGGATGAAAAATTAACAACCATTATAAGCCAAATTCAAGAGGGGAATGAGAATGAATATGAGATAAAGGAAGATGGGTGCTTATACTATAAAGGGAGAATATGTGTACCTGATGATGGGGAAATTAAGAAAATCATTCTGAAAAAAGCACACGGCAGTGTCGACACCATATTTTGGCCGATCCCCAGAATCTATAAACTTCGAAACCGATCCCTAGCACTAAGTCTCTCCTTGCCATTTAACCACAGTTCCGATCTCTCTTCACAGAGAATTGAGTCAATGCTAAGCCTTACCGGTCTCTCAATCATTCACCGATCTCTCAAGCCAATTGTCAAATATCCTGACCAGTTAACTATATTCCCGATCTCTCTTGTCAGACGAGATTGAATTAACACTAGAGCCTTGCTGCCAGTATTCATGGTCGACCTCCCTTTTAAAAGTTTAGGAATAATCAAGCTAAGGTTCCAATCCGGTTTAATGAAGATCCCGATCTTAGATGTTCAAATTTTCAATTAAGTTCCGTTTAGCGTTGGTTCCTTACCAATCTCATGCATGTCGTGTTTTCCGATCTCTCACACTTAGGATAATAATCGCTTTCAGTTATTTCAATATACTCAGACAATCAAGTGTTTAGAAATTTTCCGATCACAACCATTCATTGAACAAAAGAGTCATTTCATTTCATTTCATTTCAGAATTTGTACAAGTTATTCGGCTGGGGGTGATCCCCCAGCCTGATCTACATTTCGCTCACCCTCTCCCTCCTCCTCACTATCCTCACCCTCGCCCCCGGGAGCCAGGTCGGCCATCCAAGAGAAGTCCTCCTCTGGGTAACGCTTCTGGAGTTCGGCTAAGAGGTCCTGGTGAGCATTCACATAAGCACCTGCTATTCCTGTCACCATTTCTTCGTCTTTCGCCTTAAGCTCCTCGATAAGTTGAGCGACCTGAGAAGCTTCGTTGGCCCGAAGCGCCTGGACTTCCCCGAGAGCACGATCCCTTTCAGCCAGAACATGAGACTGTTCGGCCAGCTTGTCTTCATAGAACTTCGCCCGCCCCTCAACTTGAGATATGTAATCCTGAGTGGATAGGAGTTGGGATCGGAGAGAAGCCACTTCCTGATTCTTCTTCTCGATCTCCTTACCCAGGCGATGAGCCTTTTCCCGAACTATGTGCTGGTTCACCAGACATTCCACATTCAGGCTCATGGATTGAGTCAGGATATCATCAAGGTTGTCCGAGACACCGTCCCGATCCTCCCGAAGGCAGATAGAAGACCCCAAGACTTTGGCAAAATCAGGGTTCTCCCGAACAGTCCGATTGTTCTCCAGAGAAGCGATCAGCACTTGAGCGCCACGAGAAGAGGGCTTCGAAGAAGGTCGAGAACGACCCCCTTCCGTGCTTGGAGCAACTGAAGGAGCTGGAGGCGGCTCTTCTCGTTGAGGAGGAGATCGGACAGCTTCTGTGATCGGCGGTCCTGAAGGTCGAGGCGGGTCCCCTCGTATCTCTCCAGGTTCATGGCCGGGTGTTTGAAGTAGTGCCGAACGCTTCATCTCTTTTACTTTCCGGGAAATCTCTCTGTCCTTCTTCCGCTTCTTGGAACCCTCACCACCCGCCATACCTGCGCAAAGAAAAGGTCAGTGAGATCGCTAAGGTCCTGAGATCTGAGATGTAGAAAATACCAATGCCGAGGTCAGAGAGCGAAAGTTCGCGATCTTGGCCGGTGATCAGCTGTATGGTCCAATGGTGCAGCTCGGCAGTCACCGCATTTAAACAGGAGAACTTTTGAGTGGCAGCCTGATTCTTCAGTTCCATCACTATGAGGCTTTCCTCCTGGTTCAAGGTAATACGCTTCGGAATCAAGGGCCCTTGGTGCCACCAGCTACGGGGGAAGTCCTCAAAGCAGGTCAGATTTTTGCTCCTCAGAATGAAGAAGCGGTTCTTCCAATTTTTAAGGCTGGAGGGCAGATCGGTAAAGAGCCCACAATGAGGCTTCGCCTGAAAGAACCAGTGCTCGTCGTCCTTTCGGCGAGTTAGCTCTTGATTCGGCGAACACCTTAGCCGTAGGTCTGATCCCCTTAGCTCGGCATAGGCCTCGGAAGGCTACTAAGATCCGCCACGAGTTGGGGTGGACTTGAGCAATGCATACTCGGTGAAATTTTAAGACCTCCTTGAAGAAATCGTCCAGAGGGAACCGTAGACCGGCCTTTAACTGTTCCTCATATACCATAACCAAGTCATTCTCTTCAAAGAAGTAATCAGCTCGGTGATAGCTGTGACACCGGATAAGTTCATACGAATCAGGACGAATATTGTACTCCTGGCCAAACGATTGCAGATCGGATTCTTGCAAGATCGATGGCAGCTCGTCCATGGGAAGATTCTCCCTCCCTGAAGAAGGTGCATGCCTTGATGGTGCGATCCGCCCCCGAGCTGGAACGGAGACCCTAGGAGGTTCTGGTTGCGCGCTTGGCCCGACCACCTCTTCTTCATCAGACGACCATGAGATCTGAATGGAAGGAGGGCTCGCCGCTCTCTGACCCTCGGCACCGCTCATTTTCAAAGGAAATAAAGAACTTAAACTAAAAAGAAGATCAAAGCCCTTACCGGAGTCTGATCGGCGTCGGAAGAACTTGAGTAAACGAGAGAACTTTGAGGTTGTGAGCGAGAGATTGAAAATGACATACAGGAGCAAATGGCTAACCCCCCACCCCTATTTATACTCGTCCGAGCATTTAATGCTCACGAGGTTCCAGGCAGCGCATCGGTTAGCGGGACTCGCCAGCTGTTCTGACACGTCTCACGAATATTCCCAAGATTCCATAAAGAGATCGGTTAATTATAGAGCGGTAGATCCAGGTGTTTCGAATTACAGATCGGATAAGTGTCATTCAGGTAAAGAATCATATCGAATAATCATATTAGAGCTCGGAAAATAATTAATAAGATAATAATTGACAAAATAAAATTTTATTTCCAAAAGATCGGATTACATCATTTGGGCGATCTCAAGAGATCGGAATACATTTCCAAAAGTCAGATTACATCATTTGGGCGATCTCAAGATCGGATTACATCTGATTACATCAAAAGGCCGACCTCTAAAGATCAGCGGAACATCCTATCTAAAGAGGCCTATGTCAATAGCCAACATTGTGACTGATCCACAGGGTGTCGCCGACCGGAGCTTACCCCTTGGTCGGAACACCCAATGTGGAGGGAAACCGCTGTCGGAACACCCAATGTGGTGAGGAGCCGAATAAGCTCGGAAGAGCGATCGCCAGGGATCGGCTGAACATTAGCAATCTGCTCAGCCGAAATCGGTTCGCTGATTATTCCAGTTGAGCGACTCGAGATCGGCACGATCGAAGTCCGCAACCCGATCGGCCAATCGATTGATTCTCTCACCATCATCAGTTAAGGTTTTCACAATTATTCGATCACCGGGATCGTAAATTTTCAGTCGGTGGGTAAAGAAGTCCATCGGAAAAGGATCAAAAGCCACGATCGTGGCGGAATTATCAAAAGCAGTTAAAACAAGAAAGAAAAAGCAAGAATGGAAAATCGAATGAGGGGGGTTCCTTCTGTCAGGGGTATATATAGGGGAACATCGGGCATTTATTGCTAGCGAAAACGCGGGACGCCGGGAATCGAGAGGAATTAATGCTTCGACCAGGACAGTGATTAAGGGATCTGAAGAATAGAGATCGGAAGATGGGAGATCAGCATGAGAGATCGGAATAGGAACATGTCAAGAAGATCGAAAAGGGGGAGGGATCGGAAGACAAAAAGAATAAGACAAATCCCAAATAACCGTTGTCAGAATCAGAGCCGAGGTAGTTAAAGCGTGGCAGACGAGATCTCCACCGCACGCCTAAGAATAGCCCGCAATGCTGACAGGTGCCAGGGTATGTCATGACAGTCCTGTACATCCCAATCTCCACCATTGATTTCACTTGTAAGGATAAACCCGGAGCCCTTGGATCAAGAGAGGAGACGACAAGACCAGCGCCTTTCGCTCTTAGCCCTCAGATCGTTCCGGACAAGTAGATTTGAGACCGTCAGATTGAAAAAAGAAAATGACAAATATTCTGAAGAATAATCTCAGCCGTTCATTTTGGTTCTCTTTAATTCTCAAGCATCTGATCATGTCCTTCAAAATCTCGACCCTCTATCTCCCTCAAAATAAATCCTGACCCTTCATGGGGAGCACCCGATTCCTATAAATACCTGCATGAAAAACTGTTCAAAGGACGGGCAAAAAAGAGAGGTAGTTATTATAGCGGAAGAACTCTGAAACTTCATTCAGTTTGTTATTCTGCTACTTAGAAGTGTTGATTAGAAAGACTTTTGAAACTAGTTTTCTAAAGTGTTTTCTTGAAAAGGATTCTGAATACTGGAACTCTACATTTTCAGTTTGTTCATTATCTAGTCACACTCTCACTTTCAGCCCTTTATCATCTCTGTTTTCATTCCCATTGTCCAAGTTAAACTTCATTCCACTCGGTGTTTATCTTAATCTGATTGCATTTTGGCTAAGCACCCTTCATTCACGATTTAACATCACCCTCAAAGCTAATCAGTCCGCTGTCTTATCACTATTTGTCACCCCGTAGTTATTTCAATAAATTTGGCTCCTTACAGGTAAGAGCTCATACTGCTGTTTTATTAAGTGTTTACGTTTACTTTTCGCACTTTCTTTGTTCTTCTTACATATGCGATTTTCTCCAAGTTCATTTTGTGCAAAAGAACCCCAAAGAATGTTACTCTCGAGTTATCTCTTTAGTGATCAGTCCATCATTTTATTAATCTTCGTCATTTCTGAATGCAAGTTTTCTAGCTCCTAGTAGCGTGTAAGTGGTTGGGTAAAACGTAGGTAACTGCAACTTAAGGGTCTCTTTTAAGAGAGAGAGCCTGAATAACACGTCAGGAAAATAGCCACAATATTAGGCTGACGTAAACGGCAATTCGGCAAGATGCCATAAAGTGGAATAAAACCAAAGTAAACGAAACAGAATAGATCGGACATTAATAGGTACTGGTAAAGTGACCTTAGGGGAGGTCCGCAAAATTTAGTCCAGCTTCTCTTATTTAGTCACAAAATATCAATTAGTTAAAAGAAGCCTTATCCCCAGCACCTTAGAACGCCAGAATCCTTAGCTTTAGGACCTTATGACATGTAGCTGAAATTAAAATTCGGGAGATCGGAAAGATCCCATTCAGGTTCCTTTTAATTTAAAAGAGATCGGAAGAGAGTTCTTATCCGATTCTCAACTCAAAACTTTAATAGAGATCGAAGGAGAGTTCTTATCCGGTCTCAAATCAAAATTTTAAATAAATACTTAATAGAGATCGGAGGAGAGTTCTTATCCGGTCTCAAATCAAAATTTTAATAAATATTAAATAGAGATCGGAGGAGAGTTCTTATCCGGTCTCAACTCAAAATTTTAATAAGCATTAAATAGAGATCGGAGGAGAGTTCTTATCCGGTCTCAATTCAAAATTTTTAATGATTTAATAGAGATCGGAGGAGAGTTCTTATCCGATCTCAACTCAAAATTTTAATAAATATTAAAGAGTTCGGAGAAGAGTTCTTATACAATTCTTAAATTAAATTTTAATAAAATAGTTCTTTTAAATAAGATTAACATGCAATTGTAACTCACTAAGGTTGTCTCATTTACTTCTGTATCTGGGTGATCCAAATTTAGTGAAAAATCAAATGCTCCTTTAGTCAAAAGGATCAACATGCCCATTCAAGCCCTCCTAACTAATGCAAAATTAAATCTACTTACCCTTATTAAGGGACGAGGTGGGGTGCCTAACACCTTCCCCACCCGTTTACGGACCCCGAACCTAGAATCTCTGTCTTGAAGTGGTTTCATTTCAATTTATTTTCCAAATGGTTTTCTTTAGTTTCCCTCAAAACTAAGGTGGCGACTCCTCACTCTTTCCCACTTCAGTGAGGGTTTGTTCAGGCGACCGCAAAATCCCTTGCGACAGGCAGCTTTCATGCTATGCATCCAGTAAGCACAAAGATGTACTAGGATTTGAAAGCTCAATATTAGTGGCCTGGGATGAAAAAGGAAATTGTGGATTATGTGGCAAAATGCTTGATATGTCTGCAAGTTAAGGCAGAGCACCAAGTTCCATCAGGATTGTTGCAACCAATAACAATATTAAAGTGAAAATGGGATCGCATTACCATGGACTTTATTATTGGTCTCCCTCTTACACAGAAGAAGTATGATGCAGTGTGGGTAATAGTGGATAGATTAACTAAATCCACTCACTTTCTACTAGTTAGAACTGACTACTCACTGGAGAAGTTGGCAGAATTATACATAAGTGAGATAGTTCGGTTACATGGGGTACCAATTTCTATCATTTCAGATAGAGACCCGAGGTTCACATCTAGCTTTTGGAAGAAGTTACAGGAAGCCTTAGGTACACAATTGTATTTCAGTACTGCTTTCCATCCACAGAGAGATGGTCAATCAGAAAGGGTGATACAAGTACTGTAGGATATGCTTAGAAGTTGCATCATAGATTTTGGAGGAAGCTAGGATAGATATCTTCCATTGATGGAATTTGCGTATAACAACAGTTATCAATCAAGCATAAAGATGGCTCCTTATGAGGCTTTATATGGAAGAAAATGTAGAATGCCCTTGTGTTGGACTGAACTTGGCGAAAATAAGTTGATAGGGCTAGAATTGGTGAGACAAACAGAGGAAAAAGTAAAAATTATCAAGGATAGATTAAAAACCGCCTCAGATAGACAGAAATCTTATACAGATTTGAAGAGGAAAGACATTGAATATGAGGTCAGTGATAAGGTATTTTTGAAAGTATCACCATGGAAGAAAGTCCTCAGGTTTGGAAAGAAGGGTAAGTTAAGCCCAAGGTTTATCGATCCATATGAAATCATTAAACGTGTGGGTCTGCTAGCCTATAAGCTAGCTTTACCACCAGAGCTTAATAAAATCCATAATGTGTTTCATGTCTCAATGCTAAGGAGATACAGATCAGACCCCTCACATGTCATAGCAGTAGAAGAGATTGTTGTGCAGCCAGATCTGACATATGAGGAAGAACCAGTAAGAATCCTAGATCGAGAGATTAAACAATTAAGGAATAAGCAGATTCCATTAGTGAAAGTGCTATGGAAACACCATAAAACAGAGGAAGCTACCTGGGAAAGCGAAAAGACAATGAGGCAGTAGTATCCTCAACTGTTTACATCAGGTAAATTTTGCAGACGAAATTTTTTTTTAGAGGAAAAGAATTGTAACATCCTCACTGTAGGTAATTCCGTACATCCTATTGTTTCAGTGACTAAGTTCTGTTCGGATAGCTAGAATGTATGGAACCACACTTAAACTAGAATGAGGAATCATAATTCAATTAAATAAAGATCAATTAAAGTAGAAGAGAAATAAAAGAAGTGGAATGCAAATTGGTTAAATGAGCACAAGCCCCGATGATGGGTGACCTCACTAGGAAATGATAGTGAATCCAGAACTACCCTAAATTCATGCAGAATCCTGTAAGACCCTTAATGAAGACTCAATTGAGGAAATTTTTATGAATTAATAAGTCAAGAAAATGAAAAAAAAATAAGCACAAAGCAAAAGAAGATAAGGAGTTATCAGGTATTATGGAAAAGACGGACATAAACTCGGTAAGAGTAAAATTTGGTCAATTAAATTTAAAAGTTCAATATTGACAAAAAAAAATGAGGGTTATTAATTTAATGAAGCGAGATTAATTTAATTAATTAAGATTATAAAAACTAAACATAATTATTGAAAAAGTCAAAATTTAATGATTATGAATTTCAAAATAATTACAAAATTGCCATTCTCCATATTTACAAAGTTACCATTGGGTATTAAATTAATATATAAATCAATAATTGAGCTAAAATTTCAGCCATCCTCATCTTCCATTCCCGTCCACCCTCGTTCTCTCTCTTCCTCATACACTTTCCTCCATTAACACACAAAATAAAGCTTGAATCTCTAGGTTTCTTCTATGATTTCTTTAGGAAATCAATAGAAACCACTAAATTGAGCCTTAAAAAGAAGAGAGCACTCAAGAAAACCAAAAGAAATTGAGAGTTTAGAAAGCAAAAATTTCGGCCAAGAAGTGGTTCAACAGGGAGAAGTGAAGTTTGAGTGAATTGAAGGTTGTTAGAAGCTAAGGAACAAGGTTAGTGCTATGATTTCCTTTTGATTTTGAAATTCTAAGAAATTCAGCTAGGATTTGGTATAATTAGGGATTTTCTTAGTTATGCCCTAATTGATGCAATTGAGTGTATAGTATAACTCTTGGATGTATAAGTTTTTGGAATATGTTAAGAGGATATCAAATTGGTTGATGGAAACTAGTGTTGTGTAGTGAGCTTGATTCTAGACAGCTTGAGTCTAGTATACTCAATTGATCATAAGTTGAGCTATATAAATCCAATTGCTATGAAACTTAAACCACATTAAAGCTAAGACACATAGCTATAACTTTTGTGTTTTAGCCTAGAGCAAAATCCTAGGGCAAATGGGTCAAATTGCAAGGACAAGTGCTAAATACTGAAACTAGAATTTCTTGAGATTCCAGCAAATTGCCATTTGACCTCCATGTGAGTTTTAGGGCATAATTTTTAGTATATAACTCCAAATGAGATGATTCAAAATGATCTGGAAATCTAAGACATAGGCCTACAACTTTGTTTTAGAAACCTTGCACAAATTCTGGGTGTAATATATTAAAATGTTAAATGCAAAACTGACCTTAAAACCTGGAAACCTAGAAATCTCATGGTTGGTGAGTAAGGGTTGATCAATCAGACATAACTCACTCTAAGTGATTGTTGAACCTGCGTAACCCTGAGACACTGGGGAATAATTCATATGAAGAATTTGGAGTCAAATTATTACTGTAACCTATCCAAAATTGCTTGACACACTAGTTATAGAAACCTTCCCTATTATGGACAAACCTGAAACTAGAATTGGTCATTGGACTAGTTTTGGTAAAATAGCCATTACATAAGCTACAAAAATGCAAATTGAGTAATTCCTTAGCCAAATTAAACATAAGACATAAACCTACAACTTTCATGAAGAAAGTATGGCCAAATTGATTCTGCATCTTGGCCAAATTTATGGGGGAAGTTAAAGTACCAATTCTAAAATTTATGAAACTTTCACAAAATGACTTGAACGATGATTTTTACTTAACACAAATGGTTTGATGAACATATATACTATGTGAATATGTGATTTTGTGTTCCAACTATGATTGGAATGATGCATGTGATGAGACAATAAGAACTTTAAATGACTAAAGATATTAAATTGCCTATGTATGCCTAGACATTTGCTTATGGTTTGGATAGATTGGCATGCTCAGAGGGACGAGTTTAGCAGCACTGCCTATAGCTTTTAAGCCCTATTATATTGCATACCTGACAAACATTCATATGTCCAATAGTATGATGGCCCGAGGCACCGAGTGTCCAGTGCTAGTTATGATTATTCTACATTTGTGACTATTTGGCTCTTATGCCATTACATTGCATACCGGGTAGACACTATGTGACCGATGGTATAACAGCCCGAGGTACCGAGTATCCAGTGCTAGTAAAACCCACGTATCCAGTCCAATCAGTTCTGTTATAGGTTACTTGGGCATTGAAAAGAATTAAGAGGGTTGGATAGTAAGTAAATGAATGGAAAAGATCCCAAATGAAATAATTGCTTTTAAATATCAATAAAATGTGAAACAACTCATAATTAAATTGAAATTGCCTCTCTTTTATGTTACTACAAATATGAAATATTTACTTTTGTTGCATATTCTACTTTTATTCTATTATTGCACTATGAATCAGAAATGCTTAGCGCGATGATTTCTCCTCACGCAGATTCAGGCGATAAGACCCAATAGTCCATAACACAGGGAGATCTGCTGAAAGTCATTGTCACCTCCACCCTATCATTTTGGTAAAATGCAAAGGGCCCTTACGTGCATGGTTTTGTACTTGCAATTAGATACATTATTGTAAATTAACTTTTGGTTGTAAATAATTTTGTACATTTATGAAAAAAAAAATTTATATCTTTTAAATGAATCAAATGAATGTTTAATGATATGGATGAATATAGAAATGAGGATATGGATATGAATATGAGATTATGAGTTGGAAATTGTGAATATTGATGAAATTTTTAAACATGTGAATATTTTAACAGGTCAATATCCATAAAACAGGGGAAACTCTGGTAGTTTCTCCACTAAAAAATAATTGGATTTAAGTGTGATAAACTTCAAATGGATAATGAATAAAGTAAGTTAAGAAAAGATGCTCTGGCACAGAATGTAGCATTCCTTGCTCAGCTACACCGTAGATCGGGTAAGGGGTGTTACGGTCTCTTTGACCATTTTATCTATTCGCCATTATTCTAAATCCACATCAAAACCTTTGACCTCGCCTCATTAAGGGGTGAGTAGTTTCAGTATCTTTCCTTGTTCCACTCAAAATTTCTATATGAGCTATAATCCCTTCTGTTAGAGTTATAGCTTTTCTTGCTTTACCTCCTGTCATTGCTATGCCCAGATTTCCTTTCTTCCCTTAGAACCTGCCATTTATCATTTAGTATAATGTGCTTTTAAGCCCTCTCTATCAATTGGTAGTAATCCACTTCTAGGTTCTTGATTAAGGAATAAACGAACTGGACATTCCTTATTCCTTTCTTCAAAGCCTCACATGTAGTCTTGTGGTTTATGTTTTCCACCTGAATTGCCTTGATATTGAACCAAACAATGTACTCTCTCAAGGGTTCCCCCTCTTACCACTTAATTTTCTAGAGGTCTGAGGATAACTTCTTAGGGGGAATGTAGGACACAAACTTGTTCTTACACTCGATGGCAAGCTAGTGAAAACATTGGATTGACCCACGTTTGAGGTGCTGGTACCACTTCTGTGCTTAAGGGGATGGGTCATGTGGTGTGAGGCAAAAAATCATCTACTAGAATTGTATAAAGTGCATCAGGTAATGCTCAGGAAAGACGGTGGAGTCATATTGGTCTCACTTAAGTACCACCCCCTTAGATAGTATTTCCTAGACATGCAATTTATACAATCTTAATAGAGTCGAGTCCATGGTAAGTACCATCTTTCCATAATACTACCATAGTACTAAGGATTTATGCCATAAAGGCATATATAGACAGGAGTCCCCACCTGGGTAATAACAAGAACATATTCATTATTTCTTCTGAGGGACATCTGATTAAGGCATCAATTTTTAAAGGGACAACCAAAGGGACTTGATTGATGCACTCAATTTTTCGATATGGTCATGGATGGCAACTGATTCCTTGTAGAGGTTCCACAACCGTCATCATCATAACCCAATATTTAGGTTCAGGATAGTGGATACGTAAGCAAAAGGTGTTAAGCATCCTTTACGCCTACCCTCGTTAATTCAAGTGTCAAACCTCTACTAATGTTTCTAAAAGTCTTGTTTAATATTCTTTTATCAAAATTCTTACCTAAAAATGTAATTTCTAAACTTACACATACAAGTAATTCAAACAGGAGTTGTTGTTTACAAATAATTTTCATGTACAAGTACTTCCTATCTATGGGTTACTAAATTAAATTAAGTGACATTGCCAAGTGACTAAAATTAATTAATTATTGACAATTTAATTTACAAATAAGTTCAATTACAAACAATCCCAAGTTTCTATGTAACTAATTAATTTATTTATCTACTAAGTTATCCTAAGGATAATTAAACTAAATAAATTATGTACATGTGTAATTTATTCTAATAAACACATAAAGGCTCAAGCAATTCCATCTTAAAAATATTTGTTTCTAACATGCTAATTTATTTTATTCCTTACTAAATATTTAATTACATTTAATTTACATGCCAAAGTTTATTTTTTATACAAACAAGATTTAATTCTAATTTACCTAATATTTATTTAATTAAATTTCATACACAAGTGGGTTAAAGATATAAATAAAATTAATTTTATTATTTGCCAAGTAAGTCCTATTATTACTACATATTATATACAAAATTATTATTTTAAGAAAGTTTAAGGGAAACTTACATTTTTAATTATTGCACTTGTTATTGGGGCAAGCTACCCTTAAAGAATGGCTTTTTCTTTTAGTATGGCAAGTTAATCCCTTTCTTACTCCCATTAAACTCTACTCAGCTCCACGCAATTATTGCCCTTGTTGGTACTTACCTTAGGGCTACTTACTACTTTATTTTTTAAAATAAAATAAGCATTACAATTAAAAATCTAATCACTTACAATATAGGCTTTTAATGGGTCAAAACTATACAATGGCTATAAGTTCATCTAAACTAATTCTAACATTTCATAACACCATATCACATCATGTATAATATTAAAATAAGATCAAGATACAATTTAAAACTTGAACAAAAAAAATAAACAAAATAAAATTTTCAGATTTAGCAGATTCACTGTGCCATTGTATTTGAATTTCTAAAAATATCTAAATAAGTATAAAAATTACAGAAAAATTATAGGAGCAAGTTCAAATATCATATTAAATTATAAAATTAATAACCAAGACAAAATCATTACCAAATAATTTACAAAAATTGAAACTTTTGATACTGATAGATTTGCACTACCTTTTTAAAACTATGATATGTCTCAAACTACAAAATATTTTTTCAAGAAACCAATGAAAAAAGTTAGAAAAGATCTTGAATTCAATTTTAGACCCAAAAATCACAGAAAAAGATGAAGAATTAAGAGAGATATGAGCCTTGAAAGTTGGCTGCACTGTGAATCGCAATATACAAATAGCTATAAATTACTCAATTAAATAGTGTTTTAATGATTCTTGACACTAAAATTATCAAAATTTCATGAAGATTACAAATATAATTTTTATATAATTTTTACAGAATTAGAAGTGCATGAAAATTAATTAAAATCGAAGTGATAACAATCAGAACATGTGTAGAGTTGTTATCACCCTCAAATTTTTTACATATACATAAATATTATGAACATATAAGACCATGTAAAGGCACATAAATATGAAATAATAGATATATGGCATATTTCTTGATATTTAAAATTTAGAACGCATATTTTAAAGAAATCTTGAAGGCTTCTTGAAGAAAAAGGAAGAAAGTAAAAAGAAGAAAGAAAGAGTGAGATGAGGAAAGCTTACCGAATTGGAGAGATCGAGTGAGAGTTTTTTCTTGTGTTATGTTGTTCTCTCCCCCCTAACCCTCTCCAACTTTGTTTCTTCTTTATAGAGAAAGTTTATGTAATCCCTAAATAAGAAGATTTAAGAAATCCTAAAGAGGAAACTTCCTTTTTAATTTTTTATTTTCCTTTAAAAATAAAAAAGAATTGTGAGCTTTTATTTATTTAATCAAAGTACCCTATTGGGCCTTATTGGCCTTAGAGAGTCCAAATAGGTCAAATTAGGTTTTTTCTAATAAAACAAATTATCAAAATTAAATTTAAACAAAAAATATATTTCATTTAAATTTAATTAAACATTTTTTAGTCTTCAAAATTATTTTCTCTAAGAAACATGCCATACATATAATTATCCATTTTTATTGCCTCTAAATATATCTCACTGTCCTATAAATTTTTTATCATTAGGTTTCTTATGGCCTCAATGCACATGCCCACAAAGTCAAAAAAATAGGGGTCTACAATGCTAGCTTGGTTAATGTTGTTAGGAATATTCGGCAGAGGTGACATTCACATTCTGGAGCATCATGGTCATTTGAAAATTAGTTGCATGACTCTTAGGGTCTATTGTTCCTCCATATTTGTGAAGGACGAGCAACTTGAACTTTGGTGGGAACTGCTCAACCAAAATTCCTTTAAAAAGAGGTGAAGCATCCCTGATCCCAAAGTTTTCCTGCTCAGCTTACTTTTGGTACCTTTGGATAGCCTTCACCAATTACCAATTGACCTTTGGCCTCGGGGTCTCATCAGACTCCTCTTCTTGCTTTTCTATTTTAGTTTGCTCAGTCTTGTGTTTGTGGTTATTGGCTGAGCGAGCTTCCTGCGCTGCCTTTGGTCTTGCTGCCCTGGGTAGAGAAGCTCACTGCCTCTAGTCTTGCTGCCCTAGCAGCAGCAAGCAAAGCTTTTCCACATGGTGCTTTTGGAGGAAGTTCAACTCCTAGAGCTTTGGGTGGTGCACTGCCGCCAGGAACTAGCCACTTCAGGAAAGCGATTTGGGCCTCCATCTTTCTGATATGCTGGAGGACTTGCTCTAGTATGAGCCCTTAGGCCTGGTTCAGGTGGTCAATTCTGACAGGTGGTGTCCTAGTGTTGTGAGGGGAAATCTGCCTACCTGTAGGCGCCTTGAGTCCAGTGTTGTTTTGATCGATCCTAATTGCTTATGGGAATGTTGGTAGCACCTCATTTCCAATGTTGCATGGATCTGCAACCATTAACACAACAAATGACAAAAGATGGAATTAGATTAAGAGTAGAAAATGAAACTACAGAAAATTAAAAAAATAAACGATTGGTGTTATGGGATGTTAGCCAATGTTAAAAGCTCTCCACAGAGAGTGCCACTGATGTTACCATGAGTCTCATTTGACCAATCTTGGTGCCTTATCAGCCTGTGACCTAGAGAAAGAAGGTAAGATCAGTGGCCTATGAGCCAGCCATTATGACGCTCAAGTTAGGCTTAAGAGCATAAATAAGGTTCAATAGAAAATTTAGTAGAGTAAGTGTACCTGAGTTAAACCTTGTTCTAATATTTATAGATTGAAGGCTAGAGAGCTGTTGAAGTTAGTTTTGAGAATCTTAGAATGCTCGGTTGTTGTCCCAGGATTATTGCCTATAAATTTGCCTCTATTGTTGACTCATTCTATCAATGCTTGATTGGGTGTTGCTCGAGTTTTTTAGGTGAGCATTCAGTCACACTATTGCTCAAATTTCTTCACTCAAGCATATGCTCGATTTAGAATTGGTCGAGCCATATGATGCTCGGACTAATATGTGGCTCAGACTAGTCACTTGTCATGACTTCTTCCCTGTTGACCTTTTGATCAAACACTTGACTCTTTAACCACTATGCTGACTCTTTGATTCGATTTTGGGTGGGTTATATCAATTATTATTATTCTTTTTATTTGGTACAAGGAAAAAGCCTATCATCTATTTATGTATTATTATTGTTTAGCTATTTCAACTATTATAAGTTCTAATTGAAAAAGAATTCTTCAACCTTTTTCTATGCAAGTTCTATGAAATGTAGCATCCTTCACCACATAAACCACAATTTATTATGTTTACTGTAAAAAAAAATATATATTTCAATTCATATAGAACTCCTTTATATCTACAAAAGTTTGAATTTGCCACGGATTGAACTTTTAACTATGGAAATTACATTTGAATTTAACTTTTTAATTATGCATTTCAATAGAAATTATAATCAATTATTTGTGATATTATTAATTTTAGAAAAAATTAAAGGTATTTATATTTATTCAAAAGTTCATTCCCTCATTCACACTTTTATATATTATTATTATTATTATTATTATTATTATTATTATTATTATTATTATTATTATTATTATTATTATTATTATTATTATTAGATGGATTATAAACAGATTAAAAAAAATCATAAATTACTACGAAATGTTAGTTTATATATATATACACTCACAAATGCAATTAAGATAAAAATTAAAAAAACCACCCACTGCCAATGTTAAAACAAAAGGGAAAAAAATCATATCTTTACTTAATTAGACAACTAATTTTTAATTAAGCAAGATTTTATCTAATATAATTTTTTAAATGATGAGAAAATTTATAAATTAACAGTATAAAAATATAGGGAGGTCAATTGATTAATTTATTAATAAAAATAAAATTACATGTTAATTCTTAATTAATAAATATAAATATCGAAATTTAATAATATATTATTAATATTGCATAAAACATTTATTTATATATGTATGTAATTATAATTGTAATATATCAAATAAATAAATAAAAATAAACAATCAAATAATTTTATTATTTATCGATGTGAAATATTACAATGAAAATAATAAGAGCTAGGTAGAGTGCAGGGAAAAAGAGATAGACATAAAAAGAAAGAGGCGAAAGATAGGTATTTAGGTTTTTTTTTAATTTTTAATTTTTTATTTTTAATGTCACATTAGAATAATAATTAAATATTGTAAATATATTAAAAGGTTTTAATGTTTATAAATCAGTGTTTAAAAGCCTAAATTAATCCTAAAAGGTTTTAATGTTTATAAATAAGTGTTTAAAAGCCTAAATTAATCCACCATCCCTCAACTTTGAGAATTATTTCATTAATGTCCCTCAACTTTAATTTATATAAAAAAATTCCTTCAACTTCAATTTAGTACAATCCAAAGTCCCTCATCCACTTTCCGATTGAATCTTCAGCCAAAAGCTTATGTGGCCATGCCTAGATGGAATACAAATAATAAAAAATTTCTCTATCTACCACATGACATTTTAATAATAAAAAATTTTCTCTCTCTCATGCTAGAAGTTGATTTATCTCCTGCTCTCTCTCCCATGCCTTTTTGCCTCCCTCTTCAACTTCCACACATCAAACCCTTCACAAGTAGACCCATGCTCTCACTGTCCATTCAGCATCAAACCTAGAAACAAGAAAAACTATAAAATTATACCCACACACTATTCCACTATCGTCAATAAAAATACAAATGCCACCAAAACCACCACCTATAAGATGTTTAAAATCTTCAATAGGTGGAGAGAAACTGCTAGTGATTCCTTACCATAATCCTCGCTAATGAGCTGTTTTGTTCATATACAAAAATACAAATCTCCCTTCCTCCAACCATAAGTTGCCAGCCATAGACTCACTCTGCCTCTTTCCTTTCCCTCTTAAAGAATTGTTTCCTTTGTAATGATGCCATACCTAGTACCCAACTTGTAACATCCTCATTTTAGCTAGTCCGTACAGTCTACCGTCCCGGTGACCAGTGTCGGTCCGGACAGTTAGAATTCGGAAAAAATATTTAAACTAAAGTGAGGAACCAAAAATTAACTCAAATAATTAATAAAAAAAATTAAATTAAATTAAAAAAAATTAGGAAAAATTATAAAATAATTCTTGGGACCCTAGAGAAGGGTCATTGAGGTTTTTATGGCATTAGAAAGCCAAGAAAATACTTAGAAAAATTTTTCAATCGATAAAGACAATTTTGGCCCGTTAAGCCAAACGGAGGGCATTTTGGTCATTTCGTCTTCAGAGATGATTTTCGGGCCAACTTGTCCAATTAAATAAATAATTATTATAACATAAAATATGAATAAATATTGCTAAAAATTAAATTGAAAATGAGTAGAGAAGAGAAGAAAAAAAATTGGAAGAAAATACCAATTATGACATCATATGATGTCATTAAACACTTACCCACCAATCATATTTAATCAACACTTAAATTAACTAATAAAATATGGATAAGAATACAGCAAAAGCTCATAAAAATCCAGCAGCCATCACCTTCACAAAACTCACCCGTAGCTCTCAAACTCCATACCCATTCCACCATAGAAAGCTTACCAAAGCTTTATAACCCACCCAAATCTCACTTAAAACCCTAAGTCCACTTCTATAAAATTTGTCTCTACATCTTGAGCAAGTGTTTGGCTGCAAAGAAAGCCAAAGAAAGTGAAGGAAAAATCTAAGTTGGGTCAAGAGAAAATTCTGCTCCATTCAAGGTTAGTGCCCTAAACCTTAAATTTCACTTCAAATTCATGTTTAAGAACTATATAGGTGATTAAATGACAAAGAAATTTGATGAAAGACATTGGTATGCTAACCCTAAATTTTGGCAGCCATGGTTAAGGTAATATGGTGAAAATTTTTGGGAAACTAATGTGCAAGTATGGCTGCCCTTAAAGTGTAACTTATGAGTGAATTGATAAATGCAATGATTATGCATGGTTTTGAATTGTTGAGTTAGGGTTTGGATTGAAGAATGAGATTTGATCTTGTGATAATGGAAGTAGGTTTTAATGGTCAATTAGTGACCATTTGGTTTGGTTTGAATCAAAAATGAAATGAATTGGGTTGTGGGATTTGAGGTTGATGTGGCTGCCTTGTGTGACCTGCAGGTGTGGCTGTGAGTCCAGCCTGTTTGGACAGCCATAACTTGAATTGTAGAGGTTCAATTGGTATTTGGCCAATCGGACATGAAACTAGACACATAATGGCACAATTTTGGTGAAGAAACCATGCCCATAAGACTAAACCAAGTAGACCAAAAACTTACCCTAATCCGGGTATCCTGCAACCAGTTTCTGCAGAATGACCAAATGAACAGTGGCCATAACTCAGTGTAGAATGGTCCAATTGACCAGAAATTTTACCAGCAACAAGCTAAGATATAGAACAATAACTTTCATGAAGAAATCCACCCCAAATTATGATCAGAACCTATCCAACAAGGCAGTTGCATCACTGCTCAACGTGACCGTAGATATGGTCAGTCCAGAAAAATTCCAATCCGGCCAGTTGTGGTTTTTGGACCATAACTTGAGCTACAAAACTCCAAATGGAGTGATTCAAAAAAAGAAATTAAACTAGACAAAATAAGAAACAACTTTCATGTTTATCATTTTCCCAAATTCCCACTGCAACAGCAACTAATGGAACAGTAAAAATTGGGTATGAAAACTGAAAATTCTGCTCCATTAATTTTAAGCTTAGAAATGGTATTGTTAACCAATACCAACAAATTTTGAATGCAAAATGTGGTATGTTGGGAGTGTTAAAACCAATGTACCTATTTTCTATGCAAAAGTCAACATTTTTGTTGACTAATGAAGGGAATAGTAACACCAAAACTTGAAATTCAAAAATTATAAAACTTAAAAGTGTCAAATGCCCTAGTATACCTAACAAGATTGGTTTGGATAGTTTGGCATGCCAATAGGGTTCAGTTAGCAGTACTGCACATGGCATTATGCTATTCTGTGATTTCATGGCTTTTAGCCATTCTGACATTATGTTGATACTTGGCCTTGTGACTAATGTAATTACACTTATTAGCTGCTCACACACCGGAGACATATATGTGACCGATGGTGTGACGGCCCGAGGTACTTGATACCCAGTGCCAGTTTACCCGTTTATCCAGTCCAGTTGTCCAGTATAGGTTACTTGGGCAACCAAAAATGAAAGTGGATAAATATAATGAAATAATGAATATAACCAGTACAAAATAAGTACGACTACAAATACTCAAAGAAAATTTATTTACAATGAGACATTAATACATTCACTACATATTTATTTTCTGTTATTTCTTTTTATTATATTATTGGCACCACTAAGCATTATTGCTTAGCGCGTTGCTTTTGCCACGCGTAGGTTCTGGAGATCCTGACCGAGAGCCCGGTAGACCACAGACTGGGTGAGACCTCCTGCAGCTCTGCATAGTGTCCGTGTCACCTCACCGTCATCAGTGCATTGGTAGGACACTAGGTTTTATTTTGATATTTTGTAATAACTTTTATTTTCTCATATGTAATTGAAACTTATGTAATGTATTTTGGTATTAATGTAAACAGTAGATATTGTGTTTGCGAATGAAAAAGTGAATATTTATTTATGACTTTTACATGATTATCATATGAGATGAATGATTGAGAAATGGAAATGTTGTTGAAAAACATATTAAGATTTTGTTGATGAAATGAAGTTGGGATTGTTGGAAATGATTATTGGAAGTGTTTTTAACAGGTTCCGAAGAACTGTTTTCTCCATTTTTAGCCTAGATCACGGATTTTCTATAAAATTTTCGGAACCTCAAATAAATTATAATTTCAATAAATGGCTTATATGAATTATGTTTCACAAGTTATATTCAAAACTATGATAAAAATTAATTAAGGAAGAATAAAAATGATTAAGATAAAATAGAGTGTTCCGGTACACCGTGTGACATATCTTACTCGGATATACTGTAGACGGGTAAGGGGTGTCACATTTAGTGGTATCAGAGCATCAGTTTAGGCGTTTCTGGGCCTAGATAGAGTACATACCATTGCATTGCATTTGTAAGTGTTGAGGTGACACTGATGCAGATCTGTTTGTTTTCTTATTTTGAATAGGATATGGATCCTGCTTCACAAAGAGCAGTTGATGAAGAGGTGGAGAGTCATGCTCCACCAAGGGCTAAGTCTGGGGGCAGGGGAGAATCTGCTCTACCAGCAGCTGAGGCACATGCCAGTGTTTATGCTATGCACCCAGGAAGTACAAAAATGTATCATGATCTGAAACTTCAGTATTGGTGGCCTGGTATGAAGAAGGACATAGCTGACTATGTGACTAAATGCTTGACATGTCAGCAAGTCAAGGCAGAACATCAAGTTCCATCAGGTTTGCTACATACCTGAATGGAAATGGGATCGGGTCACCATGGATTTTGTAAGTGGTCTACCTCTCACCCAGAAGAAACATGATACAGTATGGGTGATAGTAGATAGATTTACGAAGTCAGCACACTTTCTACCAGTTAGGACCGACTACTCACTGGAGAAGTTAGCAGAATTGTATATCAGTGAGATAGTTAGATTGCATGGAATTCCACTTTCCATCATATCTGATTGAGACCCAAGGTTTACATCGAGATTCTGGAAAAGGTTGCAAGAAGCCTTGGGCACACAACTCCGTTTTAGCACGGCTTTTCATCCTCGATCGACGGACGATCGAGCAGTAATTCAGGTAAACCTAAGAACTAATTGAATTTTTGCAATTAATAAATTGAAATGATAGTAACAATGTGAATTATGTGATAGATCCTGGAGGATATGCTAAGGAGTTGTGTCATTGAGTTTGAGGGGAGTTGGGATAGATACCTCCCAATCGGCACTGTGCATACAACAATAACTACCAAGCTATCATTCAAATGGCTCCGTATGAAGCACTGTATGGGAGGAAATGTAGAACCCCAGTGTGTTGGACTGAATTAGGCGAAGATAAGCTGGTAGAACCAGACTTGGTGAAACAAACTGAGGAGAAAGTAAAGATAATCAAAGCTAACCTGAAGGTTGCCTCAGATAGACAGAAATCTTATGCCGACTTGAAGAGAAAAGAGATAGAATATGCAGTTGGCGATAAAGTGTTTCTCAAAGTCTCACCATGGAAGAAAGTACTGAGGTTTGGGAGAAAGGGTAAGTTAAGCCCTAGGTTCATTGGCCCATATAAAGTCATTGAACGTGTGGGACTAGTGGCCTATCGGCTAACTTTACCACCGTAATCGATAAAATATACAATGTATTCCATGTTTCTATGCCGAGAAGATATCGCCGGATCCTTCACATGTCATTTCCATGGAAGAGATTGAAATCCAACCTGACTTGACATATACTGTAAGAACCTATACAAATCCTAGCTCGGGAAGTGAAGGAACCGAGAAATAAACAAATTCCATCTTTGAAAGTGCTTTGGAGGCACCACAACATCAAGAGGCAACTTGGGAAAGTGAAGAGATAATGAGGCAACTGCTCTCAATCAAGCATCGGTAAATTTCGAGGACGAAATTTTTATTAGAGGGGAAGAGTTGTAACATCCACATTTTAGCTAGTCCAGATAGCTTCATCTCCAGGTGACCGATGTCGGTCCGGACAGTTAGAATTCGGAAAAATATTTAAACTAAAGTGGGGAACCAAAAATTAACTCAAATAATTAATAAAAAAAATTAAATTAAATTAAAAAAAATTAGGAAAAATTATAAAATAATTCTTGGGACCCCAGAGAAGGGTCATTGAGGTTCTTATGGCATTAGAATGCCAAGAAAATACTTAGAAAAAATTTTCAATCGATAAAAACAATTTTGGCCCGTTAAGCCAAACGGAGGGCATTTTGGTCATTTCGTCTTCAGAGATGATTTTCGGGCCAACTTGTCCAATTAAATAAATAATTATTATAACATAAAATATGAATAAATATTGCTAAAAATTAAATTGAAAATGAGTAGAGAAGAGAAGAAAAAAAATTGGAAGAAAATACCAATTATGACATCATATGATGTCATTAAACACTTACCCACCAATCATATTTAATCAACACTTAAATTAACTAATAAAATATGGATAAGAATACAGCAAAAGCTCATAAAAATCCAGCAGCCATCGCCTTCACAAAACTCACCCGTAGCTCTCAAACTCCATACCCATTCCACCATAAAAAGCTTACCAAAGCTTTATAACCCACCCAAATCTCACTTAAAACCCTAAGTCCACTTCTATAAAATTTGTCTCTACATCTTGAGCAAGTGTTTGGCTGCCAAGAAAGCCAAAGAAAGTGAAGGAAAAATCTAAGTTGGGTCAAGAGAAAATTCTGCTCCATTCAAGGTTAGTGCCCTAAACCTTAAATTTCACTTCAAATTCATGTTTAAGAACTATATAGGTGATTAAATGACAAAGAAATTTGATGAAAGACATTGGTATGCTAACCCTAAATTTTGGCAGCCATGGTTAAGGTAATATGGTGAAAATTTTTGGGAAGCTAATGTGCAAGTATGGCTGCCCTTAAAGTGTAACTTATGAGTGAATTGATAAATGCAATGATTATGCATGGTTTTGAATTGTTGAGTTAGGGTTTGGATTGAAGAATGAGATTTGATCTTGTGATAATGGAAGTAGGTTTTAATGGTCAATTAGTGACCATTTGGTTTGGTTTGAATCAAAAATGAAATGAATTGGGTTGTGGGATTTGAGGTTGATGTGGCTGCCTTGTGTGACCTGCAGGTGTGGCTGTGAGTCCAGCCTGTTTGGACAGCTATAACATGAATTGTAGAGGTTCAATTGGTATTTGGCCAATTGGACATGAAACTAGACACATAATGGCACAATTTTGGTGAAGAAATCATGCCCATAAGACTAAAACAAGTAGACCAAAAACTTGCCCCAATCCGGGTGTCCTGCAACCAGTTTCTGCAGAATGACCAAATGAACAGTGGCCATAACTCAGTGTAGAATGGTCCAATTGACCTGAAAATTTACCAGCAACAAGCTAAGATATAGACCAACAACTTTCATGAAGAAACCCACCCCAAATTATAACCAGAACCTATCCAACAAGGCAGTTGCAATCACTGTTCACTGCACTGTAGATATGGTCAGTCCAGAAAAATTCCAATCCGGCCAGTTGTGGTTTTTGGACCATAACTTGAGCTACAAAACTCCAAATGGAGTGATTTAAAAAAGGAAATTCAACTAGACAAAATAAGAAACAACTTTCATGTTTATCATTTTCCCAAATTCCCACTGCAACAGCAACTAATGGAACAGTAAAAATTGGGTATGAAAACTGAAAATTCTGCTCCATTAATTTTAAGCTTAGAAATGGTATTGTTAACCAATACCAACAAATTTTGAATGCAAAATGTGGTATGTTGGGAGTGTTAAAACCAATGTACCTATTTTCTATGCAAAAGTCAACATTTTTGTTGACTAATGAAGGGAATAGTAACACCAAAACTTGAAATTCAAAAATTGTAAAACTTAAAAGTGTCAAATGCCCTAGTACACCTAACAAGATTGGTTTGGATAGTTTGGCATGCCAATAGGGTTCAGTTAGCAGTACTGCACATGGCATTATGCTATTCTGTGATTTCATGGCTTTTAGCCATTCTGACATTATGTTGATACTTGGCCTTGTGCCTAATGTTATTACATTATTAGCCTCATTTGCACACCGAGACATATATGTGACCGATGGTGTGACTCGAGGTACTTGATACCCAAAGGTGCTTACCCATTTATCCAAATTCGATGCGTCAAAGATAGGTTACTTGGGCAACCAAAAATGAAAGTGGATAAATGTAATGAAATAATGAACATAACCAGTACAAAATAAGTACGACTACAAATACTCAAAAAAAATTTATTTACAATGAGACATTAATACATTCACTATATATTTATTTTATGTTATTTCTTTTTATTATATTATTGGCACCACTAAGCATTATTGCTTAGCGCGTTGCTTTTGCCACGCGTAGGTTCTGGAGATCCTGACCGAGAGCCCGGTAGACCACAGACTGGGTGAGACCTCCTGCAGCTCTGCATAGTGTCCGTGTCACCTCACCGTCATCAGTGCATTGGTAGGACATTAGGTTTTATTTTGATATTTTGTAATAACTTTTATTTTCTCATATGTAATTGAAACTTATGTAATGTATTTTGGTATTAATGTAAATAGTAGATATTGTGTTTGTGAATGAAAAAGTGAATATTTATTTATGACTTTTACATGATTATCATATGAGATGAATGATTGAGAAATGGAAATGTTGTTGAAAAACATATTGAGATTTTATTGATGAAATGAAGTTGGGATTGTTGGAAATGATTATTGGAAGTGTTTTTAACAGGTTCCGAAGAACTATTTTCTCCATTTTTAGCCGGTACTCTGCCGGATTTTCTATAAAATTTTCGGAACCTCAAATAAATTATAATTTCAATAAATGGCTTAAATGAATTATGTTTCACAAGTTATATTCAAAACTATGATAAAAATTAATTAAGGAAGAATAAAAATGATTAAGATAAAATAGAGTGTTCCGGTACACCGTGTGACATATCTTACTCGGATATACTGTAGACGGATAAGGGGTGTCACACAACTGTTCCTTTTTTGACAATCTCACAAAACACCTTGCTCTTCATAAGCAAAACCTTGTTTCTCTACTCCCCTTTAGACCCATTTGAGATATGAGAATTTTTATATTATTCTTTATTTGATTGTTAAATTTGGTATTTTTTTTCTCTTCTTTTTTGTGTGATAATTTTGGAAAATTAGTTTTTGATCATTAGGAATTAATCTGTAGTAATTTAGAGAATTGGTGTTTGATCATTAGGAATTAATTTGTAGTAATTTGGAGAATTGGTGTTTGATCATTAGGAATTTTAAGCATTTCTTTTTTTTTTTTTTTTTGAGAATTGGCTCTTATGTAAATATTGTGATTTGTTTCTTATTCTTCTTCTTTTGTATATGGGCAAAATTTCAAGCATTTCTTCTTAATATGAAAAACCATTTGCACTTTAAATTATAAAAGCTCACCTTTTACTTAGAAACATTCAATCAAGAGATACCAAAGATTACTAAGCATTTGCTATTTAAGGTTCATTTTTTTGGGGGGATTGGTTGAAGGGAATTGGGCATTTGAATTTTGTTAGGTGTTAATGCATTTTGGTTATAATTTTTTTAATTTTTAAAGCATTTTCACTGCAAGAAATTGCCAAAATAGAAATTGAAATTAGAAACAGACATCTATTGGTTTGTATTTTGAAATAGATTTTGAAATGAAAATTGAGTAAGATGGTTAAACCATTTTGAAACCGATTTCAAATAGATTTGAACTAAAATTAGAAATGAAAATACATCCGTTTCCAAAGTACGTGCCAAAATTTGGTGGCAACTATAGTATTGGATTACCAATGATCACAAATCGAATTATGAAATGGAAAGTTATTCGACTTCAAATTGAAGGAATTAGAAACCAAATTTTTTTCATTTTTAAACAATTCCATAGTATAATCAAAAGTTAGGAACACATTAGAAATCGATTGTTGCCGGTTTGAAATTCCTACCATTAGAAACTAATTATAATTTATTTCAAAAAGCTTAGATAATGTTATAAAAGTGAGCACATATTTGAAACCAATTTGTTTTGGTTTCTAATTCTATTCATTAGAAACCAATTTCATTCGGTTTCAAAAGCTAAGTAGTGTTATATAGTGTGACAACATATTAGAAACTGATTTTCATCTGTTTCAATATGTAAAGACTATTGTTAATTGTGAGGACATAGTAGAAATCGATAAGTTCGCTTTCGAACTCCAAGAATTAGAAACCACTTATAATCGATTTCAAAAGTGAGGTATTAGTGTAGGAATATTGAAAATCTATACTTTACGGTTTCTAATTCCAATAAATAGAAATCGAATATCATCGGTTTTGAAACATAAGCTGTATTTTTTTTTTTAATTTGAGGACATATTAGAAATTGATATATTCGGTTTCAAATGCCACAAATTAGAAATTGAATGAAGTCGGTTTCAAATGTATACGTAGTGGACATATTAGAAACCAATGCCTTTCAGTTTCTAATTCCAATAATTAGAAATTGATTTTAATCGGTTTCAAACTTTGTGGTAGTGTTAATTGTGTAGGATATATTAGAAACTGATGCTTTTCATTTTCTAATGTCATTAATTAGAAATCGATTTCATTTGGTTTTAAAACGTAAGGTAGTGTTATAAGAAGTGAAGAAGATATTAGAAATTGATGTTTTTCAGTTTCTAATTTTAATAATTAGAAACTGAATATCGTTGGTTTCAAATATTATGGTAGTGTTATTAAGTATTGAGAACATATTAGAAACTGATACTTTTTGGTTTCTAATAGCAATAATTAAAAACCTATTGTTATCGGTTTCAAAAACTAAAGAAGTGTTATTACATATGAAGGTCATATTTGAAACCAATGCTTGTCGATTTATAAATGCGTTATATATTAAAAATAAAAAAAATTATTATTACTATAAAAAAATAAAAAATATATATTTATAAATATTTGAGTTTTGAATTTAAATGGTGGCATTTACAATTTTTAATTATAAAAATAAAAATCAACTTTTTAGAATTTCAATATCTCTTTTTTTTATCAATAGCTAACACTGATTATTATTAATACTAATGAAAATAATTTTTTTAAAAAAAGTTAATAAAATATTAATAAATGTATTAACTACATTAATAAAAATAACTTAAAGCCAATATTTTAGGCTAAGTAAAATTCACACTGTTGGCAAACGTCCCTAACTAAAACCCCTAATTTGTTCTCACTCCACTTGGGCCACTTCTTCTCATGATCTCGCCTCTCCTTCCTTGTTACGCTCACACTTCCTTCTTTGCTCTCTCTATCTGACCTAGCCGCCTCGCCAAGACCTAGTCACCATCATTCAGCATAGTCATTTTCTTCACTCTTGGACCCTTAGAATTTTCCTTTCGATCTCATCTCTCTGTCACCCTCACTTTCGTTGTTGGTGTGTCACAAACTCATTCATTCTCACTCAATTGACTTGGTTCATTTTATCAATTATTGGTTGTCATTAGATTAAGGTAATGATTTTCCAATTCTTTTTCTCACCCTTGATTTTAAGTTTAAGGTTCTAATTAATTCTCTCTCTGTTCTCTCTTTTTCTCACCTTTTTATGTTTGGATAATAGTTTTAGAAGTATAGGAAAGTTATAGCTCATTCTAGATGCATCTGCTGAAATTATTACGCGTTATGAATTTTGTTCTTTTTCAAAATTTTTATCACGATTAAAGTATTTTTATTGTTTTATTTTTAGTAATTGTAACTGTGAAAGAAATGAATCTTTAAATTTATTTTTGATAATATGTTCATTAAAGAAGCTTGGGATGTTCAGATGAGATGATACCATGTTTTTAATTTTATTTTTACTCTTATTTTATCTGTAAGCTGACAATATCTTGATTTCTTTATATATAAATGTTTTCTTCCATCCTTAATCTCATTTCAGGTGATGTTTCCATCTACACTTCTGGGAATAAGTGAAAGTTGGACCATGAAGTGTAACACCCCTATTTGTATAGCCTGGTATATTTTACTATTCCGGTGATCGGTGTCAGTTCGAAAAATTTAGGGGATTAGAACCACATCTAAGACAACTAGATAAGCCCTAAACACAAATAATGAGTAATTGTCAATTAGTTAAGTATAAATAAGAAAAACAGAACACAAGAAGTTAAATGAGCCGAGAGTCACAACGATGGGTGACCTTCTCAGGAAGGACTGCGAAGTCGATTTAAACTCAAATTTCAAATTGTAAAATGTGACGTCGCTGTCCTTAGGACTATTGCAAACATAGTGGAAAAGAGAAAATCGCGAAAAAGAATTGTTAAGCCAGTCAAATAATTAGGTCAGGGATCCGAGAGAAATATTGAATTATTTGCAAACCGAGTCGAACCGGCAAGGGGCAATTTGATCAATTGACCCCGAGAGCTGACTCCTGATCTAACTGTCAAATAAAATAGAAGAAAAAAAAATTCCGGAATCGGGAATTAAATTAAAGAACTAATGAAAAAATAAATAAAAAAAAGGAAAAGTGAAAAGTGATGACATCATGCATGACACATGCATGATGCAATAAACATAATAATAAAAAAAAATAAATTTGGATTAATTTGTGGTCTTCCATAAAGGATTAATTTATAAAAGAAAGAAAAAAAAAGTCATCTTCTACAATTGCCGTTCCATCTCTTCTCTCTCAACTCTCTCACTTTTCTTATCTTCCTCCATTGAAGCTCACTAAAAACCTTCTTAAACCCAAAAATTGAGCCATAAAATTTATAGATTTCTTAGTTAAAACTTTTAGTTGAGTCTTGTTAAGAAGATTGGAGAGAGAAAAATTGAAGAAAACTTGAAGAATCAAGGAGTTAGGAAGCTCCATTTGAGCTAAGCTTCCTTGCTTAACTTTGGTTTAGTTATAAGTATAGAAGTAAGATTTAAATGGTATAATGACATGAAAATATGAAAAGAAGCATGCCTATCTAGAATCCTATGAATTTTGACTAGCAGTAAATTAATATTGTAATGGGTGTTTTGATGCAAATAATGAAGTGGTTAAGTGTAAATGAATGTATGAGTATTAAATATGCATTCAGAATTCAACAAATGTAACAAATTGGTGAATTAAGGTTTGGACCTAGGGTTTTGGAAGCTGAAAATTGAAGAATTGGTCAAATGATGTGTTTGACCTAGTTTGAGCTGAAAATGGTCTTTTGTGACCAATTGAGGTATGTTAGAAGTGTTAGAATTAGGTTCAAATTCGGATTGATTAGGGACATGCTGCAGGCAGCATGACCAAGGTCCCTTTTAGGGACCAAAACTGAAAATTTACAAGCCCAATTGGAGTGAGGCCAATTGGGAATGAAACTAGACACAAAATGACACATTTTCCATTTAGGAATCATGCCTAAAAAGTGACTAAAACCTAGTGAACAAATTGACCAAATCCGGATTAGGCAATCTGACCTGTATAAAAATGACCAAATAAACAGTGTTTGTTCATTTAGCCATAACCTGGGCTAGGTAGGTCTAAATGACCTAAAAGTTTACCAGTAGAAAGCTGAGATATAGACCTAAAACTTTCATGTAGAATACAAATCCAAATTATTCTCTTAACCAAGTCATTTAGTCACCCAAATTTGGTGACCTAAAACTGCCAGAACCCAGAATTTGCCCAGAAAATCTAGGTTAGGCCAATCCGGCAGCCATGATTCAAATGGCTATAACTTGAGCTACGAAACTCCAAATGGAGTGATTCAAAAAGGAGAATAAATTTAAGATAATAAGGAACAATTTCTATGAAGAAAACTTAGCTAAATTCTAACAGCAAAATGACCAATGGAATAGTTCAACATAAGACACCAAAACTGAAAATTTGCAAATTTGCCTAAAAGACTTAGAATTTGAGTAAACAGCCAAAATCAAAAAATTTAGTAACCAAAGTAAATTTGAAAGTCAACAAATTCCCATACCTATTAAGCATTAGAAAGTCAACAAATTGACTTGAATAGTATAGTGAATAGTAACCTCGAAACACAAATTTTAAAGAACGCCAAGTTTAGCATATTAAAGCTAGGTCAAAGTAAATTTGAAATTTATTTTTGGATATATGATAAGTTATGATACTGAAACACTGTGAAACTGTGTGTTTCAGTAGAAAAGAATACAGAGAAAGAACCTAAGGCGGCAAGTCAAGGCCAAGAGGCGACTCGTATAAGGTTTGTGCAGAACATAGACTTTCTGTAAATTTTCTTCTACACATCGTTTTGAATGAATTGAAATATTGAATTGTGATATCATTGTCTTGAAATGTTTATTATGTTTTTAATTTAAATTGTTGAAAGTTTAATTGTATATATTTGAAATGGCATCAAATGTTTAGTAAATTGTTAAGATAGTTTTGAAACCACAGTGTCATGACCATATATTTGAATACCTCACTAGCATGACTAGTGGGGGAAATCAGTTTCGAATTTTGATTCTTTCTCTGGCTGAAGTGTTGAGGTGTGTGCCAGTAGAAGAAGAAAAAGAATGGGTTCCCATATATTTGAGCTAGTTAGCCTTGTGTTGTGACTTCTCCTTAACCTCTGGCTATTGAGATGATATTTGTTTCGAATGGCATGATATAACTGTGTGTTTTTATGAAATTTGTTTTGAGACTTTTGCAATGAAATTGTTTGGATTAAAATCTGATAAATCATGTTTTGAAATCATATTTCATGTTCAGTTTAATTTCTGAATAAGTATGATTTAAATTTTGCATAAAGGTTATTTTAGTATGTTGTGCACCACTGAGTCCTAGTACTCAGTGATGGCTGTTATTGCTATTATAAATATAGAGACTAGAGGAGCAGCAGAGTGAGCTGCTGAGGATTGAGGATCTACCTACTCTGAAGTTTATTGGGTATATTTTATACCCTGATTATAAAAATTATTTTGATGTATATAATGTATGTAAATATAGGAAATAGTCATGAGCAGTTGTATAAAGCTTGTAATAAATTTTGGTTTGGATTTTTCCTAATGTAAATTTTTAGAATGATGTATTTAAATTGTTTTACCTTTATTGAAATATGAATAAAAATATTTTGTTTTAATTTGAATGAAATTGAATTATAGTATTTTGATGATGTTGAATTCTGGAAATTGAGAAATGATATTGAAATTGGTTGGGATGAATGTTGAATTGATGAAGTTTTTGAGATAAATCTTTGGAAGTGCTTTTTTATAGGTATTTGAAAAACTGTTTTCTCAAAATACAGACGGCACTTTGCCGAAATTTTTATAAAATTTGCGAAAAAATAAAATGGGACAAAAATCTTAGTTAGTTTTCAAACTCTAATTAAATGTTTTAATACCTAGTAGAAAATGCTCACCACTTATGAAAGTAAGAAAATTGTTTAAAAATCCCTTCTAGGGTACTTAATGAGTTATCGGTAGGACAAGTTCGGTAGTTTATTATGTATTCTACGAGATCATGTTATGCCTTACAGAGGGGTAAGTGTGACATGTTTTAGTGGTATCAGAGCAAAATTTTTGAAGTATGTTTTAACTTATGAATTTGTGTCTTTTCTTTGCTAAGTACAACTGCTCAATGTCCTTATTTGTTACATATAGTGCATTACATCATAAATATGAACTAACGGAGGGAAATCTCCTTGTGTTATTTGTTCAGGAGATATCCTACTCCAGATTGAAATGGAAGAAGGGGATCGCTCGGTTGAGCAATCTGTTGAAGCTGAGGCACAAGGGGAAGCCCCAGCTCTATAGAATGTCAGTGGGTCAGTGGCACCAGCCCCACAAATGCCGCAGTTTCCTGTATAGTTCACACAGCAGATGGCGGCAATGTTTCAACAAATGGCTGAGGGTATGCCTGCTCAAGCTCTACCCCAAACTACTGTGGTGCAACCTTAAGCTTTAGTTAGACAGTATGACAAACTGTTGAAGTATGGGGCCACAGAATTTAAGGGTACAGTAGACTCTTTAGAGGCAGAGCAGTGGCTAGAGAGGATGGATCGAGTGTTTAAGAAGCTGCACTGCCCATATGAGTTGAAATTTGAATACTCTGTGTCACTACTGCAAGGGGATGCTTATGATTGGTGGAAGACCATCCCCCACAGCTTGGCTGAACCACCAGTACGGACCTGGGATGACTTCATCAAAGAATTCAGATAGAAATACGTCCCAGATGCATATGTGGATCAGAAACTACAAGAATGTCTGAGTTTGAAGCAAGGCAACAAAATAGTGGCAGAATATGAAAGGGAGTTCTCCCGCTTAAGCCACTATGCTGGGAGTCTCCTTACTACCAGTAAGGAAAGGTGCAAGAGATTTGAGACGGGTTTAAAACCCAGCCTACGGATGCAAGTTGTGGGATTCAGACATAGTAATTTTTTAGAGCTCATTTCTCAAGCACTTGAGTTGGAAAGAATTGAATCAGAAGCGACCCCAGCAAAAGAAAAATTAGAGAAAGTTGAAAAATCAGAGAAAGATAAGGGGGAAAAGTCAGTAGAGCAAAGTCCTAGTGGTACTTCTGGGAAGAGGAAGAAATTTGGTGGACCTAGCAGAGGTCGAGGTGGAAGGTTTGGAAAGGGCAGATTCTCTGGACAGAGACCCCCTAGGTCTAGTCAACAGTTGAGCAGGGGTTCACAACCTCCCCACTCCTGTGAGACTTGTGGCAAAATTCATGGGGGAGAATGCTATTGGGCAATAGGAGCCTGTTTTAACTGTGGAGGCAAGAGCCATCTTGCAAAAGATTGTACTAATGCTCCTAGATTCGGTCCAGCTCCTACGACTGCAGAAGGATCTATTCAGAGTCCTGCTCCCAGAGGTTCACAACCAGTTAGCAGAGGAAGAGGCAGAGGTAGAGGCACTGCTTCTGGCAGTCAAGGTACTATTGGTCAGTCAGCACAAGGAAGTGCTTCAGCCAGAGTTTATACGATGAGACAGCGAGAAGAGGCTGAGACTTCCGATGTGGTAGCCGGTACATTCTCTATCTCTGATTAAGAAGTATTTGTGTTGTTTGATCCGGGTTCAACCCAATCATATTTTAGTGCTAGCATAGTCAGTTCACTTGCTGTTTCGTGCGTCAAAATGGGTTTTAAAGTGCTAGTATCTAGTCCATTAGGACAAGAGGCTCGGGTTAACAGAATCTATAGAGACTGTCCTTTGGTGATCCAATGAGATGTTTTTTTGTCAAATTTGATTGAAATGCCCATCAGAGATTATGATATTATCTTGGGCATGGATTGGCTAGCCAGGCATCACGCCATGATTGACTGTAGACTAAAGACAGTCATTTTTGGTCTCCTTCTGTATGGTGATGTGGTAATACATGGGGAGAGGCATTTACTGCCATCAAACATCATTTCGGTTGCACTAGCCAGAAGGATGATCAGAAAGGGGTGTAAAGCATACTAGGCACATGTGATAGACACCCAGGTGGGGAGTCCAGCACTCAGGGACATCCCTAAAGTATGTGACTTTCCGGATGTGTTTCCTGATGAATTGCCAGGATTACCTCCAGAAAGAGAGGTACAGTTTGAAATTGATGTTATGCCTGGTGTGGATCCAATCTCCATAACACCATATAGAATGGCACCTGCAGAATTGAAAGAGTTGAAAGTGCAGTTGTAAGAGCTGCTTGACAAGGGCTTTATCTGCCCTAGTGTGTCACCTTGGGGAGCTCTAGTGTTGTTTGTTAAGAAGAAAGATGGCACTCTCCGCTTAGGTATTGACTACCGGCAGTTGAATAAGGTGACAATAAAGAATAGATATTCATTGCCCCACATTGATGACTTGTTTAATCAGTTGAGGGGTGCAGCTGTGTTCTCCAAAATTGACCTGAGATCAAGTTATTATCAGTTGAAAGTACAAGAGCAGAGTATTCCTAAAACTGCCTTCAGAACCTGCTATGGCCATTATGAGTTCTTGGTCATGCTATTCGGGTTAACTAATGCTCCGGCTGCTTTTATGGATCTGATGAACACTATCTTCAGACCATACCTCAACCAGTTTGTTGTGGTATTCATAGATGATATATTGGTCTATTCGAGGAGTGCAGAAGAGTATGATAGACATCTGCAGATAGTAATACAAACTTTGAGGGAGAAACAGCTATACACCAAATTATCGAAGTGTGAATTTTGGCTGAAGGAAATATCCTTCTTGGGGCATGTAGTATCAATAGAAGGCATCAAGGTAGATCCAAGTAAGATAGAAGCTGTCCTTAATTGGAGACCACCCAGAAATATCACGGAGATTCATAATTTTCTGGGGTTAGCTGGATACTACCGCCGATTTGTGAAAGGATTCTCCATGTTGGCATCTCCATTGACTAAGTTACTTCAAAAAGATGTGAAATTTCAGTGGACGAATAAATGTCAACAGAGTTTTGATGAATTAAAGAGATGTTTGACTGAGGCTCCAGTCCTGACTTTACCTACCCTGGGTAAAGAATACAAGTTTACAGTGATGCTTCTCACAATGGGTTAGGCTGTGTACTGATGCAATATCGGAATGTTATTGCTTATGCATCACGCCAGCTAAAACCATATGAGAGGAATTATCCGACACATGATTTGGAGCTTGTAGTTATAGTGCTTGCTCTTAAGATCTAGAGACACTATTTGTATGGGGAGAAGTGCTACAACTATACAGATCATAAGAGTTTGAAGTATTTCGGTACCCAAAAAGAGTTGAATTTGAGACAGAGGAGATGGTTAAAGTTGATAAAAGACTATGATCATCTGATAGACTATCAGCCAGGGAAAGCTAATGTGGTGGCTAACGCCTTAAGTCGCAAGACTATGGCAAGTCTATGGGTTACTCCTTTGTCTATGGTACATGAGTTGAGATCATTACATGCCAGCTTAGAGATTAATGATGAGGCGGCAGCGATTCGTTGCATGTACAGCCAGTGTTGATTGATCAGATCATAATGGCTGCTCAGAATGATGAAAGGTATCAGAAGCTGTTGGAAGAAGTCCGGCAGGGCAAGAAACCAGAATTCTCAATAAGAGATAACGGTCTACTGCTACACCAGAGTAGAATGTATGTTCCTAATGATGTTGATTTGAGGCAGATCATTTTGAAGGAAGCACATGAGTCTCCTTTTGCCATGCACCCTGGTGGTACAAAAATGTATAGAGGGTTAAAAGAGCACTACTGGTGGATGGGTATGAAAAGAGATGTGGTAGAATTTGTTTTCAAATGCCTAACTTGTCAGCATGTGAAGGCAGAGCATCAAGTACCAGCTAGTTTGTTACATCCACTACCAGTACCAGAATGAAAATGGGAGAGAATAATGATAGATTTTGTGATGGGACTTTCGAGGACACAGAAGAGTCATGATGCAGTTTGGGTCATTATTAATAGATTGACCAAGTCTGCTCATTTTTTGCCAATCCGGATGGACTACAGTTTGGAAAGATCAGCCAAGTTGTACATTGATGAGATAGTAAGACTATATGGAGTGCCAGTATCCATCGTATCAGATAGAGATCCTAGGTTCACTTCTAGATTCTAGGGTAGTCTTCAGAGAGCCCTAGGAACTAGATTGAACTTCAGCACGACATTCCACCCACAAACAGATGGCCAGTCTGAGAGAGTAATTCAGATCTTGGAGGACATGCTACGGGCTTGTGTGATTGAGTTTGAGGGCAGTTGGGACATACACTTGCCTTTAATTGAGTTTGCTTACAACAACAGCTACTAATCAAGCATTGGGATGCCTCCATATGAAGCTTTGTATGGCAAAAAATATAAAACCCCATGGTGTTGGGATGAAGTATGTGAAAGGAAGATGATTGGGCCCGAAATTATTCAACAGACCAAGGAGAAGATCAGGGTGTTCAGAGATCGACTTAAGACTGCATCAGACCGTCAGAAGTCCTATATTGATTTAAAGAGAAGAGATATTGAGTATGCAGTGGGTGAGAAAGTATTCCTTAAGGTTTCCCCTTGTAAGAGGATTATGAGATTCAGCAGAAAGGGGAAACTGAGTCCTCGTTTCATTGGGCCATATGAGGTTTTGGAAAGAGTGGGTCCTTTGGCATATCGGCTAGCACTACCTCCAGAGTTAGAAAAGATATATAATATCTTCCATGTGTCCATGTTGAGGAGGTATTGATCAGACCTATCTCATGTACTACCAGTAGAAGAGATTGAGGTGAATCCAGACCTCACATATGAGGAAGAACCCATAGAGATTCTGGCTTATGAGGTGAAGCAGCTACGGAACAAGTAGATCCCATTAGTGAAAGTGCTGTGGAACCATCGTTCGGGCCAGGAGGCTACTTGGGAACGAGAGGAGGACATGAGGAGACAACACCCACACCTGTTTAGAGACTAATTACCAGGTAAAATTTCGAGACGAAATTTATTTTAGGGGGGGGGAGAATTGTAACACCCATATTTGTATAGCCTGGTGTATTTCACTATTCCGGTGACCGATGTCGGTCTTGAAAATTAAGGGAATTAGAACCACATCTAAGACAACTAGATAAGCCCTAAACACAATAATTAGTAATTGTCAATTAGTTAAGTATAAATAAGAAAAATAGAAGATAAGAAGTTAAATGAGTCGAGAGTCACAGCAATGGGTGACCTTCTCAGGAAGGATTGCGAAGTCAATTTAAACTCAAATTTCGAATCGTAAAATGTGACCCGCGGTCCTTAGGACTATTTCGAACATAGTGGAGAAGAGAAAATCACGAAAAAGAATTGTTAAGCTGGTCAAATAATTAGGTCAGGGATCCGGGAGAAATATTGAATTATTTGCAAACCGGGTTGAACTAGGGAGGGGCAATTTGGTCAATTAACCCCGAGAGCTGACTCCTGACCTAACTGTCAAATAAAATCAGAGAAAAGAAAATTTCGGAATCGGGAATTAAATTAAAGAAGTAATGGAAAAATAAATAGAAAAAAAAAAGGAAAAGTGAAAAGTGATGACATCATGCATGATATCATGCATGATGCAATAAACATAATAAAAAAAATTAAACTTGGATTAATTTGTGGTCTTCCATAAAGGATTAATTTATAAAAGAAAGAAAAAAAAAGTCATCTTTTACAATTGTTGTTCCATCTCTTCTCTCTCAACTCTCTCACTTTTCTTATCTTCCTCCATTGAAGCTTATTAAAAAGCTTCTTAAACCCAAAAATTGATCCATAAAATTTATAGATTTCTTAGTTAAAACTTTTAGTTGAGTCTTGTTAAGAAGATTGAAGAGAAAAAAATTGAAGAAAACTTGAAGAATCAAGGAGTTAGGAAGCTCCATTTGAGGTAAGCTCCCTTACTTAACTTTGGTTTAGTTATAAGTATAGAAGTAAGATTTAAATGGTAGAATGACATGAAAATATGAAAAGAAGCATGCCTATCTAGAATCCTATGAATTTTGGCCAGCAGTAAATTAATATTGTAATGGGTGTTTTGATGCAAATAATGAAGTTGTTAAGTGTAAATGAATGTATGAGTATTAAATATGCATTTAGAATTCAACAAATATAACAAATTGGTGAAATAGGGTTTGGACTTAGAGTTTTGGAAGCCAAAAATTGGAGAATTGGTCAGATGGTATATTTGACCTAGTTTGAGCTGAAAAATAGTCATTTGTAACCAATTGAGGTATGTTGGAAGTGTTAGAATTAGGTTCAAATTCGGATTGATTAGGGACATGCTGCAGGCAGCATGACCAAGGTCCCTTTTAGGGACCAAAACTGAAAATTTACAAGCCCAATTGGTGTGAGGCCAATTGGGAATGAAACTAGACACAAAATAACACATTTTTCATTTAGGAATCATGCCCAAAAAGTGACTAAAACCTAGTGAACAAATTGACTAAATCCGGATTAGGCAATCTGACCTGTACAAAAATGACCAAATGAACAGTGTTTGTTCATTTGGCCATGTAACATCCTCATTTTAGCTAGTTTGTACAGTCTACTGTTCCGGTGACCAGTGTCGGTCTGGACAGCTAGAACGTTCGGAAAAATATTTAAACTAAAGTAAGGAACAAAAAAATTAACTCAAATATTAATAAGAAAAAAATTTAGAAAAAATTATAAAATTATTCTTGGGACTCCAGAGAAGGGTCATTGAGGTTCTTATGGTATTAGAATGCCAAGAAAATACTTAGAAAAATTTTTCAATCGATATAGACAATTTTGACTCATTAAGCCAAATGGAGGGCATTTTGGTCATTTCGTCTTCAAAGATGATTTTTGGGCCAACTTGTCCAGTTAAATATATAATTTATATAACATAAAATATAAATAAATATTGTCAAAAATTTAATTGCAATTAAATAGACAAGAAATGAAGAGAATAATGATAGAAAATGGATTTATGACATCACCATGATGTCATTTAAAATTCTCCCAACCAACCCAATGTTGACACATGGCATAAATATATATAAAAGAGACTAAATGGGCTAGAAAAGGAAACAAGAATCAGACCTCCTCTCTCTTCTTCTCCTTGACGTAAAACACTCCCACCATGGCCACCATGAACAAGCTTTCAAAGCTTGATTTTCCCCCACTTTTACCCAACTAAACTCTAACCTAGCAACACAAAAACTTGCTCTTACACCTTAGTGATTCTTTTGGGAGAAAAAAGAAGAGGAAAACAAGAGTTTTAACAAGTGGGAAAATCTCACTCCTTTGAGGTTAGTGACCCAACCATGAATTTTTCTTTAAATTCATGTTAAGAACTTTGAATATGTGTAAATTGCAAAGAAAAATTGTTGAATACCATTTGGATGGAAACCCTAGATTTTTGGCAACCACGGTTAGGGTTTGTTTGTGGTGAGTTTTATGAAGTTAAAAGACCATCATGACAGCCCACAATATGTACCCACTAAGTGGATTGATGAAATGCAAGTTAAATGCATGATTTGAGATGTTAGGGTTAGGGTCTGGGTATAAAATGGAGACTTTAATCATGTAATGATGAAAGTGAGTTTTAATGGTCAATTAGTGACCATTTTGTTATGTGTAAACAAGAAATGAGGTGGTTTGATTAGTGGGAATTACAGTTGGTGTGGCTGCCCATGGTGACCTGCAGAATTGGACATGAGTCCAGTAGGTTTGGGTAGCCATAACTTGAATTGTAAAGGTTTAATTGGTGCAAGGCCAATTGGACATGAAACTAGACATATAATTGCACAACTTTGATAAACAAAACCATGCCCATAAAACCAAACCAAGTGGACCAAAAGCTTGCCTTAATCTAGGTGACCTGCAGTCTGTTTCTGCAGAATGACCAAATTCATTTGGCCATAACTCAATGTAGAAAGGTCCAATTGACCTGAAATTTTACCAGCAACAAGCTGAGATATAGACCAACAACTTTCATGAAGAAACCTAACCTAAATTATGACCAGAACCTATCCAACAAGTGAGTTTCAATCACTATTCACTGCACTATAGATATGGTCAGTGTAGAAAATTTCAGTCCGGCTAGTTGTGGTTTTTAGACCATAACTTGAGATAAAAAAACTCCAAATGGAGTGAATCAAAAAAAGAAATTCAACTAGACAAAATAAGGAACAACTTTCATGTAGATCATTTTGCCAAATTCCCATTACAAAATTGACCAATGGAACAGTAAAGATAAGGTATGAAAACTGAAAATTCTGCTCAATTAACATTAATCTTAGAAATGGTTTTGGCAACCAAAACCAACAAGTTTAAAATGCAAAATGTGGTATGTTGGTGATATTAGAACCAATGTACCTATTGCCTATGCAAAAGTCAACATTTTGGTTGACTAATGAAGTGAATAGTAACACCAAAACTTGAAATTCAAAAATTGAAAAACTCAAAAGTGTAAAATGCCATAGTATACCTAACAAGATTGGTTTGGATAGCTTGGCATGCCAATAGGGTTCTGTTAGCAGTACTGCATATAGCTTTATGCCATTCTGTGTTTCATGGCTTTCCCATGCCATTCTGTGAAATAATAGCCTTTGGCTATGTTATTGAGTTGATATACTTGGGTTTTAACCTTGATCATTATTACAGCTTATTAGCTATTCTGTTGCACATCGGGAGACATAATGTGACCGATGGTGTGATGGTCCGAGGTACTTAGTACCCAGTGCCAGTTTACCCGTTTATCCAGTCTAGTCAACTAGTATGGGTTACTCGGGCAATGATAATAAACCTTACCAAAGTTTAATCAAATAATAATGAAATTAATATCAAAAGTTAAGTCTACCAAAAATGTAAACACACATTCTGCATATTTGTTTCATTTTATGTTATTTTATATTATTTTATATTGTCACCACTAAGCAGAATTGCTTAGCGCATCGCTTTTGCCACGCTGCAAATCTTGGAGACCTAGTGGGGAGCCCAGCAAACATCGACGGTGAGTCTTGGAGTGCATCCGAGTGCAGTCACCTCACATCTGCACTGCATATGGTAGGACATTAGGACTATAGGTGGCCCTTTTGTATTTTGCATTTTGTATTAGTTTGGATTGTAACTATAAACTCCTGTAATTATGTATTAATGTAAATATATGAAATTTCATATTATTGAAATTTTCTGCATAATGTATGTTGATAACTGAAATGTTGAGAATTATTTATGAATATGCTTCAAGTGATGAAGTGAACAGAAAAGTTTTGAAAATAGTATTGTGATTTGAGATTGAGATTTTGAGATTGATTTGAAATGTGTATAATGGAGTTTGGATTTAGAAATTATATTGGAAGTGTTTTTAAACAGGTTCAGAAGAACTGTTTTTTCAATTTACAGCTGGCACTCTGCCGGATTTTCTATAAAATTTGTGGAAAAATTCAAATTTATCAAAATTGAAAATAAATGAATAAAAAGGGATAAATTGTAATAGAAACATAAATTGGTGCTCCGGCACACTGAGTGGTATAACTTGCTCAGCTACACTGTAGACGGGTAAGGGGTGTCACATTTAGTGGTATCAGAGCATCGGTTTAGGCATTTTTTGGCCTAGATAGAGTACATACCATTGCATTGCATTTGTAAGTGTTGAGGTGACGCTGATGCAGATTTGTTTGTTCTCTTATTTTGAATAGGATATGGATCCTGCTTCGCAAAGAGCAGTTGATGAAGAGGTGGAGAGTCATGCTCCACCAAGGGGTGAGTCTGGGGGCAAGGGAGAACCTGCTCCACCAGCAGCTGAGGCACCTGCCCAACCTCAGTTTGCACTATTTCAACAAATGATCGAGTTTTACCGGCAAATGATGGGGGCAATTCCACCACCACAACCACAGCCACAACCTCCACTAGCACCACAGAAATCTCATTTAGAGAAATTAAGGAAGCATGGGGCTGTGGACTTCTTTGAGAAGAGGGAAGATGATCCCATGGCCGTAGAAAATTGGTTAGATAGAACCATCAGAGTACTAAAACAGCTAAATTACACCCCCAAGCAGAACCTGGTGGGTGTTGTGTCCCTACTTCAGGATGATGCATATCAGTGGTGGGACACAGTAACCAATGAGGTGCAACCTGAACGGATCACTTGGGAATTCTTCCGCACAGAGTTCAGGAAGAAATATATTAGCAAAGTGTATTTAGAAGAGCGAAGAAGGGAATTTATCGATGCAGACAGACGAGCTTGTCGATGGTAGTATGAGTGTGAATTTGTCAGACTGAGCAGATATGGGAGGGAGATAGTCCCTACAGAGGCAGAGAGGGGCAGACGGTTTGAAGAAGGGCTCAATGACAACATCAAAGTCATGATCACAACACTGGAGATCACAGATTTTTCTAAACTAGTAGATGCAGCATCAAAAGTGGAAAGGGTCAGAATTAATGAACAAAATAGAAGGGAAAGACAGCAGAAGAGGAGTCCGGGTCAGTCCAATACATTTTCTGCTCCTAGTAAGAAGAGTAAGGGTCCTCTGCCGTAGTTCAGACCACCACAGGTCGTGGTCGGTCTCAGGGCCTGCACCACGCTCACACCTAGGAGAGGCCACCCACACCATCAATGGGCAGCTCTCCGGGGGCGGTGTTTAGGGACTAGCCCCCATCTTACGCTTGTCGATCTTGCCGAAGTGGCATAAGGGGGAATGTTGGTGAGTGACCGGTGCATGCTTACGGTGTGGATTGATAGAACACCAGATCAAGAATTGTCCGAAGAGGACTACTACTATTGCTCCAACACAAACTGACAGACCTGCTCCTGCACCACAAAGGGGTAGGAAGCCTGGTAAACCTGAGGCAGCTGGTCCATCACTGAGGCCTGCATCCGAGTCAGCTGAGAGGCTAGACACTAGAATACCTGCCAGGGCCTATGCCATCAGAGCTCAGGAGGAGCAAGATGCCCCGGATGTCATCAAGGGTACGTTTTCCCTCTACAACACTTCTATACATGCATTGGTGGATCCAGGATCCACTCATTCCTACATTTGCATCAAACTACCCATAGAGAGGGGAGTTCCAGTAGAGGAGAGTGATCAAGACATTCTGGTCACAAATCCACTAGGCCACAGTGTGGTAGTGAATAAAGTGTATAAGGGTTGCCCGTTGAGGATTCAGGGATATGAATTCTCGGTAGACCTAATTGAGTTGCCCTTCCACGAGTTTGACGTGATTTTGGGAATGGACTGGTTGTTACGTCATCAGGCAATAGTTGATTGCAAATTGAAGAGGATTTCTCTGAAAACTTCTAAGGGTAATGAGATCACTGTTGTGGGTGAAAGGGCAGATTTCCTATCCAATGTTATCTCAGCCACGGTTGCAAGAAGATTGATGAGAAAAGGTTGTGAAGCTTACGTAGCACACATAGTTGATACTAGGCAGGCTAAGCCAAACTTGGGTGATATACCCATAGTAAGAGACTTCCCAGATGTATTTCCTGAAGAGTTGCCTGGTTTACCACCAGAAAGGGAAGTCGAGTTTGCTATTGAGGTAATGCTGGGTACAGCACCCATTTCTATTGCTCCTTATAGGATGGCACCCACTGAGTTGAGGGAGTTGAAAACTCAGTTACAAGAGTTGCTTGATAAGGGGTTCATACGCCCCAGTGTGTCACCATGGGGAGCTCCGGTGCTATTTGTGAAGAAAAAGGATGGAACCTTGAGATTGTGTATTGATTACCGGCAATTGAACAAAATAACTGTGAAGAATAAATATCCATTGCCCAGAATTGACGATCTGTTTGATCAGTTGAAGGGAGCCAGTGTATTTTCAAATATTGATCTCAGATCAGGGTATCATCATTTGAGGGTAAAGGATGCAGATGTGTCAAAAACTGCATTCAGAACCCGGTATGGACACTATGAATTTTTAGTGATGCCGTTTGGTTTGACTAATGCACCAGCAGAATTTATGGACCTTATGAACCGTATCTTCCATCCATACTTAGATCAGTTTGTGGTGGTCTTCATTGATGATATTCTGGTGTATTCCAAGACCAGGGAAGAACATGATGAACATTTGAGGATTGTTCTGCAAACCCTACGAGAAAAGAAGCAGTATGCTAAGTTGTCCAAGTGTGACTTCTGGATGAGTGAGATCTCTTTTCTTAGACACATAGTATTAGCCAAGGGGATTAGAGTGGATCCCACAAAGATAGAAGTAGTGATAGAATAGAAGCTTCCTAGAAATACAACTGAGGTCAGAAGTTTCTTGAGGCTGGCTGGATACTACAGAAGATTTGTGAAGGGGTTCTCTCTTATAGCTGCTCCAATGACCAAGTTGTTGTATAAGAATGTGAAATTTGGCTGGAACGACAAGTGCCAAGCCAGTTTTGAAAGGCTAAAGGCTATGTTGACAGAAGCACCAGTGTTAACATAGCCAGTGTCAGGAAAAGACTTTGTGGTCTATAATGATGCCTCACATAATGGGCTAGGATGTGTATTGATGCAAAAGGGGAAAGTGGTCGCCTATGCTTCCAGGCAGTTAAGGCCACATGAACAGAACTACCCTACTCATGACCTGGAGTTAGCAGCAATTATCTTCGCACTGAAGATATGGAGGCATTATTTATATGGTGAAAAATGCTACATCTATACAGACCACAAGAGCCTAAAATACTTGCTAACCCAGAAGGAGCTCAACCTTAGGCAGAGGCGATGGATTGAGTTCCTAAAGGACTATGATTGTGTGATAGATTATCATCCTGGGAAGGCAAATATAGTTGCTGATGCTTTAAGTAGGAAGTCCATCACAGCTTTAAGATCACTAAATGCCTGTCTGTCCTTAGCTCAAGATGGAGCTATTTTGGCTGAGTTGTAAGTGAGGCCAACCCTGCTATAGCAGATACAAGATGGGCAAAGGGCAGATGAAAAACTAATGGCCATTGTGGGCAAAATTCCTGAGGGGAAGGAAACTAAATATGAGGTGAAAGCAGATGGGTGTCTGTACTACAGAGGAAGAGTGTGTGTACTAGATGATGGGAAACTGAAGACTAGTATTCTGAAAGAAGCATACACTAGTGTTTATGCTATGCACTCGGGAAGCACGAAAATGTATAATGATTTGAAGCCTCATTATTGGTGGCCTGGTATGAAGAGGGATATAGCTGACTATGTGACTAAGTGTTTGACATGTCAGCAAGTCAAAGCAGAACATCAAGTTCCATCAGGATTACTACAGCCTATAAGCATACCTGAATGGAAATGGGATCGGGTCACCATGGATTTTGTAAGTGGTCTACCTCTCACCCAGAAGAAGCATGATGCATGTGGGTGATAGTGGATAGATTGACAAAGTAAGCACATTTTCTGCCAGTTAGGACTGACTACTCACTGGAGAAGCTAGCAGAATTGTATATCAGTGAGATAGTTAGACTGCATAGAATCCCACTTTCCATCATATCAGATCGAGACCCAAGATTTACATCGAGATTCTGGAAAAAGTTGCAAGAAGCCTTAGGCACACAACTCCGCTTTAGCACGGCTTTTCATCCCTAGATGGATGGACAGTCAGAATGAGTAATCCAGGTAAACCCAAGAACTAATTGAATTTTCGCAATTAATAAACTGAAATGATAGTAACAATGTGAATTATGTGATAGATCCTGGAAGATATGCTAAGGAGTTGTGTCATTGAGTTTGAGGGGAGTTGAGATAGATACCTCCCACTGGCAGAATTCGCATATGATAATAGCTACTAAGCTAGCATTCAAATGGCTCTGTATGAAGCACTATATGGGAGGAAATGTAGAACTCCAGTGTGTTGGACTGAATTGGGCGAAGATAAGCTGGTAGGACCAGACCTGGTAAAACAGACTTAGGAAAAAGTGAAGATAATTGTAGAAAGAGATGATTCTCCTTAATTTCAATTAATGTGTACATGGGTATATATATACAATTGATTCCTATAATTGTGTTCTCCTAATTAGGAAGAAATCCTAAATAATAAATCCTAAATAGGAATATAGAATACAAAATATATAGAGAAATAATATAGTGATTGACTTTCCATAACACTCCCCCTCAAGTTGGAGCATAGATGTTAATCATGCCCAACTTGTTACAAATGTAGTCAATCCTAGCTCCATTCAGAGCTTTTGTGAAAATATCTCCTAACTGCTCTCCAGTTTTGATGTGTTCTGTTGAGATGATCTGTTGTTGAATCTTTTCACGAATAAAGTGACAATCAATCTCAATATGTTTGGTCCGCTCATAAAACACCGGATTAGAAGCAATATAGAGAGCAGCTTGATTATCACACCACAATTTCACAGGCAGGAATGTCTTAAAACCTATCTCATCTAATAATTGAAGTATCCACACTACCTCACATACTGATTGTGCCATGGCTCTGTATTCGAATTAAGCACTAGATCGAGAAACTATACTCTGCTTCTTGCTTCTCCAAGACACCAAATTTCCTCCAACAAAAACACAATATCCAGTAGTTGACCTCCTGTCAACCTTAGATCCAGCCCAGTCGGCATCTGAAAAACATTCAATATTCAAATGCCCATGATTACCATATAGCAAACCTCTTCTTGGAGCGCCCTTCAGATAACACAAGATTTGTCCCTAGGCTTCCCAATGAGCAACAGATGGGGAAGACATAAACTGACTTACCACACTAACGGCATAAGCAATGTCAGGACGAGTGACTGTAAGGTAGTTCAATTTTCCTATCAATCTCCTGTATCTCTGTGGATCTTCAAACAACTCACCATCCCCTGCTAACAATTATAAAGTTGGAGTCATTGGTGCACTACAAGGCTTAGCACCTAATTTTCCTGTCTCTGTCAATAGATCGAGGACATATTTCCTTTGAGACAAAAAAATACCCTTCTTACTTCTCATAACTTCGATACCCAAGAAATACTTTAACAATCCCAAGTCTTTTGTCTGAAACTAGGTTTGGAGGAAGGTTTTAAGAGATGAAATACTTGCAGAGTCACTCCCAGTGATGACAATGTCATCCACATAGACTACTAGGAGAATCAGACCAGCCTCAGATTGCCTATAAAATACTGAGTGATCACACTTACTCTTTTGTATACCAAATTCCTATACTGCTTCACTGAATCTTCCAAACCATGCCCTAGGACTTTGTTTCAAGCCATAAAGAGACTTTCGAAGCCTAAAAACTTTACTCAATTCTCCCTGAGCAACAAACCTAGGTGGTTGCTCCATATACACCTCCTCTTAAAGATCACCATGAAGGAAAGCATTCTTGATATCCAATTGATGCAAGGGCCAATCATATATAGCTACTAAAGAAATAAACAAGTGAATAGAAGTAAGTTTAGCTACAAGAGAAAAAGTGTCAGAGTAATTAACCCCATATGTCTAAGCATATCCTTTTGTTACAAGGCGTGCTTTTAACCTTGCCACAGAACCATCAGGATTTACCTTTACCTTAAATACCCATTTGCAACCAATAGCTTTCTTACCTGTGGGCAAAGGCAACAGTTCCCATGCACCATTAGCATCTAAAGCCTCCATTTCCTCTTTCATAGCAAAGACACCACCAGATGAGACAAGATTGCCTCACCAACGATTAGGGATAGGAATAGAGTCTAAAGAAGTAACAAAACACTGAGAACAAGAAGACAATTGATTTTAAGAAACAAAAAAAGAGATAGGGTAAGTACATGAACGTTTACCTTTACGAAGAGCAATGGGTAAGTCTAGATCAGAATCATGATCAGTATGAGGTACAGGATCTCCCAACGAAGTAGCTGGTGGAGGATCTGAGTCAGGAATCTCCAATCTCCTGGAATAAACATGAACAACGAGAGGTCGAGTAGGTCTAGAGATAGAAGGAATAGGCTGTGGGAGAGGACTAGACATTGGTTGGACATTATATATTAAGAGATCATCTTCCTCCCCCTGACTCTCATACACAGATGATTGAGGAAAAAATGGAGTGGACTCAAAAAATGTGACATCTGCAGAAACAAGATAACGATTAAGAGTAGGAGAGAAACAACGGTACCCTTTTTTGGAGCCGAGAGTACCCAAGGAAAACGCATTTGAGAGATTTTGGATCCAATTTAGTAACCTGTGGACGAACATCACGAACAAAATAGGTACAACCAAAAATATAGGGTTCAATAGGGAATAAAGATTTTATAGGAAACAAAGCAGTATAAGGAATATCCCTATTAAGGACAGAAGACGGCATACGATTGATCAAAAAACATGCCGTAGAAACTGCATCCACCCAAAAGTGTTTAGGAACTTTCATCTGAAAAAGAAGAGCACAAGTTACCTCAAGAAGATGTCGATTTTTTCTTTCGGCCACGCCATTTTGGGATGGGGTATCCACATAGAAAGACTGATGAAGAATGCCATTTTGTATCATATAAGACTTAAATTGTCCTAAAAAGTATTCTTTGGCATTGTCACTTCTTAATATGCGCACAGAAATATTGAATTGAGTTTTGATTTCATTACAAAAGGCACAAAAGATAGAAAACAACTCAGAACGATTTTTCATTAATATAACCAGGTAACACGAGAGTAATCATCAACAAAAGTAACAAAATAACAAAATCCAGTTTTAGAAGTAATAGAACAAGGACCCCAAACATCAGAATGAACTAACTCAAAAGGGGATGAAGCCCATTTATTGACTCTAGACACAGAAGGCAAACGATGATATTTTGCAAACTGACACGACTCACATTCTAGTACTGATAAAGACTGAAATTGAGGACACAACTTTTCATGGTAGACAAAGAAGGATGATCCAATCTACAATGAGCTTCAAGAGGTGTTAAGGTACTGGAGCAAACAAGCGACCGCGGCACATGATTTTCCAAAATGTAGAGACCACCTGACTCGCGTCCTCTACCAATAATCTGCTTCGTCGTAAGATCCTCAAACAAACACTGGTCAGGAAAAAAAGGAAACAGAACAATTTAAGGTACGAGTAATTTACTAACAGAAACTATATTAAAAGAGAATTTTGGTAGACACAGAACAGAAGACAAAGAAATTAACGAAGTTGGGTTCGCAGTTCCAGAACCCATGACATAAGAAGTAGAATCATCAGCTAAAGTAACAGTAGAGGAAGTGAGATTAGACTGAAAAGCAGATAGAAGACTAGAATTACCTGTCATGTGATCTGTCGCACCAGAATCAATAACCCATTTGGATGAGGAAGACACAAGGCATGTAGTGGATTTACCTGACTCAGCGATCGCAGTAATAGGGGAACTGGTAGGCTTTAGAGATGCCTGATACTGGAAAAATTGTGCAAAATCCTCTGCAGATACCAAAATAGTTTTCTTAGAGGAAGACACTGTAGAATTCTCTGCTGCCATATTTGCCATCTGTGATCGCTGATTTTTCCTCTAAAGTTGCGGACAATTATATTTTGTATGGCCAGGCTCATGGCAATAAATAACAAATGACTCCTCTTGAGTCCTGATTAGAACTAGCCTCTCCATTACGCTGATTACTTACATTTACATAATTCCTCCTCTACTTCCTCTTCTATTACCCTGTTGTCCATTTGGATTATGGCTAATAAGAGCACTACTGGCAGGCTGTGAAGATTGGGTACTCTCTGTACGAAGGACCCATGTAAACGTTTCATGCAAAGAGGAAATCTCAGAACTGGAGAGAATCTGAGATTTAGCAGTCTCATACTCTGAAGGAAGGCCTGCAAGAAAACTCATAACAACCAGTTGTTCCCGTTGAGCCTGCTGAACTTTCACATCAGGATTAAAAGGCAACAATACATTAAGTTCCTCATACACCCGTTTAAAATCCATAAAATAAGCCGTGAGAGACTTATCCTCTTTCTCAGCACGGTAGAATGCCTTACAAACATCATAAATACGGGAGATATTCCCTTTACCAGAATACAAAAAATCTAAGTAATCCATCAATTCCTTAACAAATTCACAGTGATAAATTAAACTAATTACCTCACTGTGAATCGAGTTCCGAAGCTGCAAAAACAACCGAGCATCCTCCCTTAGCCAAGTTTGTTGTGTATCATCAGTGGGTGGATCTTTAGTAAGGTGATCATCCTTATCAATGCTACGCAAATAGACCCTAACAGTCTTACTCCACTCCAGGTAATTCAAACTATTAAGTTTGTGTTCCGTGATCTTAGTCATCACCAGAATCACATCAGACATAACATTCTTATTGTCTGCTATTTGTTGAGACAAAGAAAACTAATCGAAACGCTAATCCAAAGTGCTTATAGCAGCAAAATAACCTAAAATCACAAATCAAGCAAATACCGAAATAGGATCTGAGAGACAAACCTCAGAAGTCCTTTAATGGTGTATTGGATCAGGCAACAGTACACAGTGGTGGAATGAGGGGGTTGAGGTGACGCCGGCGATGTTGATCGGGGTCGAAACGGCCGGTCGGCAGCCAAGGTCTCTCCTGAGCTAGGTGGTGAGAACAAATAGTCACCCTAGATAGATGACCTGCTCTGATACCATGTAGAAAGAGATGATTCTCCTTAATTTCAATTAATCTGCACATGGGTATATATATACAATTGATTCCTATAATTGTGTTCTACTAATTAGGAAGAAATCCTAAATAATAAATCCTAAATAGGAATACAGAATACAAAATATACAGAGAAATAATATAGTGATTGACTTTCCATAACAATAATCAAAGCTAATCTGAAGGTTGCCTCAGATAAACAAAAATCATTTGCCGACTTGAAGAGAAAAGAAATAGAGTATGCAGTTGGCGATAAAGTGTTTCTCAAAGTCTCACCATGGAAGAAAGTACTGAGATTTGGAAGAAAGAGTAAGTTAAGCCCTAGGTTCATTGGCCCATATGAAGTCATTGAACGTGTGGGACCAGTGGCCTATCGGCTAGCTTTACCACCAGAACTGGATAAAATACATAATGTATTCCATGTTTCTATGTTGAGAAGATATCGTTCAGACCCTTCACATGTCATTTCCATGGAAGAGATTGAAATCCAACCAGACTTGACATATACAGAGGAACCTATACAAATCCTAGCTCGGGAAGTGAAGGAACTGAGAAATACACAAATTCCACTGGTGAAAGTGCTTTGGAGGCACCACAACACTGAAGAGGCAACTTGGGAAAGTGAAGAGATAATGAGGCAACAGTTTCCTCAACTGTTTGCATCAGGTAAATTTCGAGGACGAAATTTTTATTAGAGGGGAAGAGTTGTAACATCCTCATTTTAGCTAGTTCATACAGTCTACTGTTCCGGTGACCAATGTCGATCCGGACAGCTAGAACGTTCGAAAAAATATTTAAACTAAAGTAAGGAACAAAAAAATTAACTCAAATATTAATAAGAAAAAAATTTAAGAAAAATTATAAAATAATTCTTGGGACTCCAGAGAAGGCTCATTGAGGTTCTTATGGCATTAAAATACCAAGAAAATACTTAGAAAAATTTTTCAATCGGTACAGACAATTTTGACTCGTTAAGCCAAACGGATGGCATTTTGGTCATTTCGTCTTCAGAGATGATTTTTGGGCCAACTTGTCCAGTTAAATAAATAATTTATATAACATAAAATATAAATAAATATTGTCAAAAATTTAATTGCAATTAAATAGACAAGAAATGAAGAGAATAATGATAGAAAATGGATTTATGACATCACCATGATGTCATTTAAAATTCTCCCAACCAACCCAATATTGACACATGGCATAAACATATATAAAAGAGACTAAATGGGCTGGAAAAGGAAACAAGAATCAGACCTCCTCTCTCTTCTTCTCCTTGACGTAAAACACTCCCACCATGGCCACCATGAACAAGCTTTCAAAACTTGATTTTCCCCCACTTTTATCCAACTAAACCCTAACCTAGCAACACAAAAACTTGCTCTTACATCTTGGTGATTCTTTTGAGAGCAAAAAGAAGAGGAAAACAAGAGTTTTAGCAAGTGGGAAAATCTCACTCCTTTGAGGTTAGTGACCCAACCATGAATTTTTCTTTAAATTCATGTTAAGAACATTCAATATGTGTAAATTGCAAAGAAAAATTGTTGAATACCATTTGGATGGAAACCCTAGATTTTTGGCAGCCATAGTTAGGGTTTGTTTGTGGTGAGTTTTATGAAGTTAAAAGACCATCATGGCAGCCCACAATATGTACCCACTAAGTGGATTGATGAAATGCAAGTTAAATGCATGATTTGAGATGTTAGGGTATAAAATGGAGACTTTAATCATGTAATGATGAAAGTGAGTTTTAATGGTCAATTAGTAACCATTTGGTTATGTTTAAACAAGAAATGAGGTGGTTTGATTAGTTGGAATTGCAGTTGGTGTGGCTGCCCATGGTGACTGCGACTGGACATGAGTCCAAAGAGTTTAGGCGACCATAACTTGATTGTAGAGGTTCAATTGGTGCAAGGCTAATTAGACATGAAACTAGACACATAATGGCACAACTTTGGTAAAGAAACCATGCCCATAAAACCAAACCAAGTGGACCAAAAGCTTGCCTTAATCCGGGTGACCTGCAGTATGTTTTTGCAAAATAACCAAATGAACAGTGATTGTTCATTTGGCCATAACTCAATGTAGAAAGATCCAATTGACCTGAAATTTTACCAACAACAAGCTGAGATATAGATCAACAACTTTCATGAAGAAACCTAAGCCAAATTATGACTAGAACCTATCCAACAAGTGAGTTGCATTCACTGTTCACTACACTATAGATATGGTCAGTCTAGAAAAATTTCAATCCGGCCAGTTGTGGTTTTTGGACCATAACTTAAGCTACAAAACTCCAAATGGAGTGAATCAAAAAAAGAAATTCAACTAGACAAAATAAGGAACAACTTTCATGTTGATTATTTTGCCAAATTCCCATTACAAAATTGATCAATGGAACAGTAAAGATAAGGTATGAAAACTGAAAATTCTGCTCAATTAACATTAAGCTTAGAAATGGTTTTGGCAACCAAAACCAACAAGTTTAAAATTCAAAATGTGGTATGTTGGTGATATTAGAACCAATGTACCTATTGCCTATGCAAAAGTCAACATTTTGATTGACTAATGAAGTGAATAGTAACACTAAAACTTGAAATTCAAAAATTGAAAAACTCAAAAGTGTAAAATGCCCTAGTATACCTAACAAGATTGGTTTGGATAGCTTGGCATGCCAATAGGGTTCTGTTAGCAGTACTGCATATGGCTTCATGCCATTCTGTGTTTCATGGCTTTCCCATGCCATTCTGTGAAATAATAGCCTTTGGCTATGTTATTGAGTTGATATACTTGGGTTTTTACCTTTATCATTATTACAGCTTATTAGCTGTTCTATTGTACACCAGGAGACACAATGTGACCGATGGTGTGATGGTCCGAGGTACTTAGTACCCAATGCCAGTTTACCCATTTATCTAATCCAGTCAACTAGTATGGGTTACTCGGGCAATGATAATAAACCTTACCAAAGTTTAATCAAATAATAATGAAATTAATATCAAAAGTTAAGTCTACCAAAAATGTAAACACACATTCTGCATATTTGTTTCATTTTATGTTATTTTATATTATTTTATATTATCACCACTAAGTAGAATTGCTTAGCGCATCGCTTTTGCCATGCGCAGGTACTGGAGACCTAGCTGGGGAGCCCAGCAGACATCAGACGGGGTGAGTCTTCAGAGCTGCATTCGGGGTCCGGAGTCACCTCACATCTGCACTGCATATGGTAGGACATTAGGAATATAGGTGGCCCTTTTGTATTTTGCATTTTATATTAGTTTGGATTGTAACTATAAACTCTTGTAATTATGTATTAATGTAAATATATAAAATTTCATATTATTGAAATTTTCTGCATAATGTATGTTGATAACTGAAATATTGATAATTATTTATGAATATGCTTCAAGTGATGAAGTGAACAGAAAAGTTTTGAAAATAGTATTGTGATTTGAGATTGAGATTATGAGATTGATTTGAAATGTATATAATGGAGTTTGGATTTAGAAATTATATTGGAAGTGTTTTTAAACAGGTTCAGAAAGAACTATTTTTCCAATTTACAGTCGGCACTCTGCCGGATTTTCTATAAAATTTGCGAAAAAATTTAGATTTATCAAAATTGAAAATAAATGAATAAAAAGGGATAAATTGTAATAGAAACATAAATTAATGCTCCGGCACACTGAGTGGCATAACTTGCTCGGCTACACTATAGACGAGTAAGGGGTGTCACAGGCCATAACCTAGGCTAGGCAGGTCTAAATGACCTGAAATTTTACCAGTAGAAAACTGAGATATAGACCTAAAACATTCATGAAGAACAAAAACCCAAATTATGCCCCTAACCAAGTCATTTAGTCACCCAAATTTGGTGACCTAAAACTGCCAGAACCTAGAATTTGCCCAGAAAATCTGGGTTAGGCCAATCCGGCAGCCATGATTCAAATGGCTATAACTTGAGCTACAAAACTCCAAATGGAGTGATTCAAAAAGAAAAATAAAGTTAAGATAATAAGGAACAATTTCTATGAAGAAAACTTAGCCAAATTCAAACAGCAAAATGACTAATGGAATAGTGCAACATAAGACACCAAAACTGAAAATTTGTAAATTTTCCTAAAAGACTTAGAATTTGAGTAAACAACCAAAACCAACAAATTTAGTAACCAAAATGTGGTATGTGGGTGAAATTGGAATTCCCATACCTATTAAGCATTAGAAAGTCAATAAATTGAATTGAATAGTTAAGTGAATAGTAACCCCGAAATATAAATTTTAAAGAACGCCAAGTTTAGCATATTAAAGCTATGTAAAAGTAAATTTGAAATTTATTTTTGGATTTATGATGAGTTATGATACTTAAACACTGTGAAACTGTGTATTTCAGTGGAAAAGAATATCGGGAAAGAACCCGAGGCAGCGAGTCAAGGCCAAGAGGCGACTCGTATAAGGTTTGTGCACAACATAGAATTTCTGTAAATTTTCTTCTACACTTCATTTTGAATGAATTGAAATATTGAATTGTGATATCATTGTCATGAAATGTTTATTATGCTTTTAATTTGAATTGTTGAAAGTTTAATTATATATATTTGAAATGGCATCAAATGTTTAGTAAATTGTTAAGATAGTTTTGAAACCATAGTGTCATGACCATATATTTGAATACCTCACTAGCATGACTAGTGGGGAAAATCAGTTTCGAATTTTGATTCTTTCTTTGGCTGAAGTGTTGAGGTGTGTGCCAGTAGAAGAAGAAAAAGAATGGGTTCTCATATATTTGAGCTAGCTAGCCTTGTGTTGTGACTTCTCCTTAGCTTCTGGCTATTGAGATGATATTTGTTTCGAATGGCATGATATAACTGTGTATTTTTATGAAATTTGTTTTGAGACTTTTGCAATGAAATTGTTTGGATTAAAATCTGATAAATCATGTTCTGAAATTATATTTCATGTTCAGTTTAATTTCTAAATAAGTATGATTTAAATTTTACATAAAGGTTATTTTAGTATGTTGTGCACCACTGAGTCCTAGTACTCGTGATGGTATTATTCTTTGTGATTATAGAGACTAGAGGAGCGCGAGTGAGTCACGAGGATTGAGGAGCTACCTACTCTGAAGTTTATCGGGTATATTTTATACCCTGATTGTAAAAATTATTTTGATGTATGTAATGTATGTAAATGTAGAAAATGGTCATGAGCAATTTTATAAAGCTTGTAATAAATTTTGGTTTGGATTTTTCCTAATGTAAATTTTTAGAATGATGTATCTAAATTGTTTTATCTTTATTGAAATATGAATGGAAATATTTTTTTTTAATTTGAATAAAATTGAATTATAGTATTTTGATGATGTTGAATTCTAGAAATTAAGAAATGATGTTGAAATTGGTTGGGATGAATGTTGAATTGATGAAGTTATTGAGATAAATCTTTGGAAGTGCTTTTTTACAGGTATTTAAAGAATTGTTTTCTCAAAATACAGACGGCACTCTGCTGAAATTTTTATAAAATTTGCGGAAAAATAAAATGGGACAAAAATCTTAGCTTGTTTTCTAACTCTAATTAAATGTTTTAATACCTAGTAGAAAATGCTCACCACTTATGAAAGTAAGAAAATTGTTTTAAAATCCCTTGTAGGGTACTTAATGAGTTATCGGTAGGTGAAGTTCGATCGTTCATTAGGTATTATATGGGATCATGTTATGCCTTACAGAGGGGTAAGGTGTGACATGAAGTGTTACTGAGTACTTAAACTATGAGGCAGGTTAGTCAACCATGTGATATTGATTTCATTTATGTGCAATAATTGTTAAATTATCATGCTCAATTGGGGAAAAAAACTACTACGAGAATAACATTCACTATATAAGGAAAGGAATGTTTCGCATTTGACATGGTGCATTTGTTATCTTGTTACTATAGGAAAGTTTTCCAAGAGTAAAGGCATAGGAGTTTTTGGTAATGATGGAAAAGATAAACATTCATGTAGAAGTGTAGAGATATTAATTGTTAACTAACATGCTAGAGGTAATCCTGTTCTTATGGATCCTATTTTCATACTTCAATTAAATTTTTCATCTTGTTCTTGCAATATGTAAAATGCTAATTTATTTGGGCAACCTCATCAATCGAGTTTTGCTAATTTATTAGCAAAAAGTGATTTTCTAAGGTGATTAGTCTACTATAGAAATATAACTCATGATATAAATAGTTTCTAATTATTTTTTTTTGTTGGAAACTATTCCAGATTTTCTATATATCCGAATAGTTTATTCAATTAAATTTGTCAAATAATAACCTTAGAAAAACCGTCAAATGTCCAACTGAGAATTAAAGTTAATAGGCAATGGATTGTCCTGTTAGACAAATCAAAATTGCATACTTTACTTGAGAATGGGACAAATATAAATGTGTATTATGTATTTGTAAAAATTCTTTAACATCTCTCATTGTTCTATAGGTGCATATTTGATGTTGTGCACTTGGAGAACTAAAAGCAGATGCTGTCAAATTTTTATAAATATATGACATGTCATTATTTGTCTATTATTGGTAGAGATGATGCAATTCTGATTGGGTTAGGGCCTTAACTTTTAATGTATAATTGGGGATATGAACAAACATAATTTTGTATTAATTATTACACAGCTATTAGCAAAATGGGACCAGATTGAAGATGGATGTATGCTAGGTTAAAAGATGGCTTACTAACCCCAAAATTCGTAGAAGGTATTGAACAATTCATCACATTTGCTAACCAACATCTAGAATGGATGGACAGGGATATGCTAAAGTGTCCATGTAATCATCGAAAGTGTCAAAATCATAACTATTCTAATGAGAATATGATTAGGTTACATTTGATGAAGCATGGATTTATACCATATTATTATAAATGGATTCTACATGGGGAACCCCACACAAGTAATATTGATGGTCAAAACGTAAATGTTATAACAAAAGAACTGATTCAAGAGGTTTATAGTAGCATAAGCAATACGTACGAGCAAATGGTAATTGGATGCAGCAGGGTCTGGTTTCTTTCAGGATGTAATGGAGGAACCTCCAAATCCATCGACTTAGAAATTGTATGACATGTTACAAGCTACTAATCAAAGAGATGCCGCTGCGTTGTGAAATCCATTCGTAGCTCTCACTTATTACAATATGTTGAACAGTAAGACAGAACATCATTTATCAGAGAGGTGTTTTAATAACATCTGCCAACTTATTAAAGAGGTGTTACCGGGTGATAATTTAATGACTGAAAACTTCTATAGTACAAGGAAACTGGTTCAAGCATTCGGCCTACAAGTTGAAAAGATTCATTATTATACTAATGGATGTATGTTATATTGTGCTGAAGATAATGAGTTAACAAATTGCAAAATTTATGACTATCCACATTTCAAATGGTGTAGTCAATGCTCTTCTAATTTTAAAACCAATGTCCCACATAAGAAAATGTTTTACTTTCCCTTTATGTAAATATTACAAAGATTATATGCTTTGAATGCAATAGCAAAAGAAATGAGATGGTATGCTGAGCATGAGCATGAAGATGGGGTAATGCGTCATTGTTCAGATGTAAATGCGTGGAAGCATTTTAATGAGATTCATCCCTCATTTATTGCTACGTTTTGAAATGTAAGACTAGGACTTTGCACTGATAGGTTTCAACCATTTGGTCAGTCAGGACAACAATATTCATCTTGGCCAGTCATTATTTCTCCTTACAATTTACTTCCTTGGTTATGTATGAAGGATGAGTGTATGTTCCTAATTGTAATAGTTTCTGGTCCGAAAAAAACTAAAAGACAAATTGGATGTCTACTTACAGCCCCTTATTGCAGAGTTGAAACAATTGTGGGAAGTTGGAGTTGAGACACATGATGCATCAAAGAAGAATAATAATTTTAATATGAGGGCTGCACTATTATGGACAATAAGTGATTTCCCTGTATATTCACTGTTGCCTAGTTGGAGCACAACCGACAAGACCACTTATCCATATTGTAGGGAAGATTCAGATGCATTCACATTGACAAAAGGTGGTAAGTAATCATGGTTTAACAATCACTGTAAATTCTTACTAGTTGACCATCCTCTCAGATGAAACAAAACTGCTTTTAGAAAGAATAAAATGGTTATAAAAAGTGCTCCCCCCATTATATCTGGTGTAGAGATTTGGGAATAAATAGAACATCTATGATTAATGTTAGTCACGGAGATGGGTGTAGATGAGAATAACAGTCGCAAAGCAAAAAATAAAGGTTAGAAGAAACAAAGCTTTTTTTGGGAGTTGCCATATTAGAGTACTAACATGCTTTTATCACAACTTGCATGTGATGCATATAGAGAAAAATATTTTTGAAAATACTTTTAACACTATAATGAATGTTGAGGGGAAAACGAAGGACAATGCAAAATTAAGGGAAGATGTTAAAGAGTTTTATTGCCGACCTAAGTTGGATAGGAACGTGGCAATAAGAAAGTATCCTAAAACATGTTACACACTGGACAAGCAGTCAAAAGTAGTATCATGCGAATGGGTTAAAAATCTTAGATCCCAGATGGTTATGTGTCAAACATGGGCAGATGTATAGACTTGCGAAAACTGAAGTTGTTTGGAATGAAAAGCCATGACTATCATATTTTTATGTAGAGATTACTCCTAATAGCATTCAAAGAATTGCTTTCACAAAATTTGTGGCATATATTAATCGAATTGAGCAATTTCTTTAGAGAGTTAACTTTAACAACACTCGGAGAAGAAGATATGTTATAGCTTAATGAAAAGATTCCTTTAATATTATGTAAACTGGAGCGTATATTCCCTCTAAGCTTCTTTGACTCCATATAACATCTCCTGATGCATTTGGCTTATGAAGCATGGATTGTAAGTCCAATGCAGTATTGGTGGATGTATCCATTCGAGAGGTAACTAGTTTAATGAATTATTGTATACTATTAATATATGAAGAATTAAAAACCTTGTTGTGACTAAATAGTTAGTGGTATAGGTACCTTAGGAAGTTAAAAAATAATATTAAAAATAAAGCCAAAGTGAAAGGTTCCATATGCAATGCATATTTAGTTGAAAAAGCATCATTATTCTGTGCTCATTCTTTCAAACCACATTTCAACACAAGGCATTGAAAGGTTCCATGTAATGATGATCCAATCGAACTATGGATGTACATCTAGGGAATCTATCAATTTTCACTCATTCTAATAGGTCACTGGGAAAAAGAAAGGTTAGATACCTCATAGTAGAAGAATTTTGAGTAGCACAAATGTACATTTTGTTGAATTATATAGAGATGAAACCATACTTTAAGTAAGTTTTTCTAATATTAAATTACTATAATCATTATAGTGCCATTATTGATTCAAAACATGTGATTAATGCTTCATTGTATGCAGCATTTTTACTGATGAGTTGCATATGACTAATTAGAATATCAATGATAAATAATTTGATGATAAAATGGAGCGTGAATTTGATAAATTGTTCCATAAATATGTCAACGATCCCTCCAATAAAATATCAAACCAGTTCTTAAAGGATCTTTCAAAGTGTCCGTTAAGAAGTGTTATGTCCTACAATGGTTATGTAGTCAATGATTATAAATTTCACACTAAAAGCCACAGTTCACATAAGGCAATAATGAACAGTGGGGTATGCATCAAGAGGACCAATTACAATACTGACAAGAGTGACTACTTGGACAATTAATTGAAGTGCTATGATTGGAGTACCGTAGATTACCAATCAAAAGAACTGTATTATTTAAATGTGATTAGTTTGATCTAACACCCAATGTGGGAACAAAGATTCATCCAAAATATAAACTTGTAGATATTAATGAACCATTTGATCTCATTATCCAAGTTGCTCAAGTCAATTATTCCATATATCCAAGCAGCTCAAGTCAATTATTCCATATATCCAAGTTGCTCAAGTCAATTATTTCATATATCCAGGCTTAAAGTGCAACAAGGATGATTGGTGGGCCATGTTCAAAATAAAAGCGAGGTCTATTATTGATCTTCTTGATAAAGTGAATGTGACAACCCCCTTGGCATGGGAAAAACCATTTCAAGAAGATGAAATGGAAGTCCCTTTAATACAAATTGATAATGATGATGATGATTAATAACAATATTTGAACGATCCAAGTGGCACACTAATTGAAATTGATGAAGAGGATGTTGATGAAGAAGAGGAGCTTAAATTAGACTCGGAAAGCGATGAGGAATATGATGATGAATATGATAGTGATACTGATTAGATTCAGGTATTTCTCTAAATGAATTTATATTCATAAACTTGCTGTATGAATTCTAATTGTTGGAAAACTTCATATATATTATGTATAATAAGTTGAAAGAAAATAACTAATTAATATAATTGTTATGCAAATGCAAGGCAACAGTCATAGGGAAGGTTCATTGGCCTATTCACAGACAAGGCGGTTATTTCTATAGAATGAGCTCGATATTAGTAGGACCAGTCTGCACAAGGTCAGCCTTAGGTTCCTTCACCATCTAATGGGATTTCGGTGCTAGATCCAGAGGGTTGATGCTCCAACATATCATCAACCTCCACCTCCACCTCTACCACCTGCTACCCCATCTATTGAGCTTGCAGTTGGATCGACCTCTGGTCATGGAGGTCAATTAGTTTGGGCAGTACCAATATCATTAATGGATTCCCTATCACTCATTACCTCTTGAAGGAAGAAACAAATAAAGAATGTTAATAGCACGTAAGTATTAAAAATTAATTAGTTTTGTTTATGATTTGTTATTACTTGTCATTTTCAATTTAAGTACTAAAGCATACATTTGCATAAAACCAACATGTTTGTTGTCTTCTTGTGCACAGGTTACATCCATTTGAGTAATGTGCTAAGAAGTTGAACAATATCTTTATGAGATGATAGACCCAGAGGGACACTGTTGAAAGACTGTCACGCTTGAGATAAAAGAGTTTTACTGGGATGAATTTCAGGTAGTAAAATAAATATTTAAAAATAATTACTTATCTGATAATTGATTTGCATAGGTTATGAAACCTCAAAAAAGAATGTTGCGAATAAATAATATTTAAGTTTTGAGAATTTGCAATTAATGTAAAAGAACATAATTGAAGTATATTAATGCTTAGAAGTTATATGTACAACTTGTGTGTTGAAGATATTGAAAATATATATATTGTTGTGAGTTGATGTAGTTGGGGTGGATGTTTTTTATTGTTGAGAATATATGAAGTGTTTTTAATAGGTGTAATTAATAACTAATAAATAGGCTGGATTATCCAAAATTAAGGGGAAATGCTGTCCGATTTTTTTTAAAAAAAATAGATGTTATCATAATAATGTAATTGTATTATTTTTATTTGTTTTACTACAGAAATACTTTGATTGGTAAGAGGTGACTGCACTCGTAAAGGAAGCTTAGAGGCATAAGGTTGTAGAGCGCTACAAGGCACTAATGTGTAATATCGGGAAAAGAAAAGCTAAGGTTGTCGTGCTTGATAGTACAAGGCAAAAATGGAATGAGGCATGGGATATCCCAGAGTTCACAGCCAAGAGCCATCAATTTACTACTAACCGCCTCAGTAAGACAGAAGGAGTTGGGGCATGCATTTCTCAACACATAGGGGCCTCAGTTTCACATGCTACTTGTTAGTAGCATGCCCTAGAGCATATCATGAAATTATATCTTGTAAATATTTATTCCTTTTTCATGGCACATATATTCTTTTCTTTTAAATTTAAATGGTTTAAATTTAATTGAAAATATCCTTTAGTGACTTGTTAGATACTTCATTCTTAAAGTGTTAAGAATATGAGTGACGAAATATTCTGGTACAAGTATTATAAAATTAGTGTTTACAATTTTGGATACTTCATAGGATAAAATTTATCCATATAAACTGTCCTATTTATTTATTTTTATGATTAGTATGAGATAGTAATGATATGGAATGGTGAGTTTCATGTCATATAATAAACAAATTGAGCACTTATAAGATAAGTAGGCCAAACCAATGATATGAGATGATGTGTATATGGAGTTTACTCTTGTCAATATATAATTATCTAGATCATAATAGTATATATTATCCCTTGACCTGAGATAATACAATTATCTTGTATATAGGTAGTTTGATTTTGATATTGCTTTCATGCTTGTACTAAATATGAGTAGTATGGGTATGTGTTGGCTTCGACTAGTTATATATGGAGATAGGTGTTAGTCAATATGGGATCCATTACCCTAAGTAAATAGGAATAAAATCCCATGTTCATTTAAATTGTTTTTGATAAGTTAAGTTTCTAGCCTGGATAGAAAGACTTAGTCAAAAAAAAGTTTATGACTGGAAAGTCTTGTTAATCAAGAATTAGAATTAAAATGAGGACATAAGATTCTACGCAATAGGATTTTGACATGAACCATGACTCCAGCTAGAATCGAGATTTTGTAATAGAGAGATTTTAGTGCATGGTATGTATAATCAATGTTCATGAATTAGGGAATAATTCATAGCTAATTGGACAGTCATGGTATATTATGCTAGATGTTAACCATAATTTAAGAGAACTTAAATATAAAAAAGAATTTTATTTTGAGTATGGATTAGGTTCAATAATATTAAAGAGTTAATATTATTCTCATTGCCAATTAGTAATGAACCTAGTAAGTTACATACATAAGAATAATCTAAAAATTATTACAATAATCTAAAAATGGATTAGAAACATAAATTCTGTTTCAAAATAGAAAGGAATGATGTTTAGAAATGGATTTGAAATGGAAATTCCATTTTTATTTAGAAACCAAATTTTTGTCTTATTTATTTTGTCAAGTTGGAAACCGACTAGAAACCGAAATTGGTTTCAGGTCAGCAAAAAACCGAAAAGTATCTGTTTCTAATTTGAAACTGATTTAGAAGCTGAAGTTTCCGTTTCTAAACGGTTGCAAAATATGAAACGAATGTTATATTCTGTTTTCCATTGAATTAAAAACATATGAATTGTAAACTAAATGTTTCAGTTTACAATCGGTTTCTAATTACAATTAGAAACCGATTTTCAATGATTTGAAATCGAAAGTATTTGATGAACTGGTTAATAAAATTTTTATGATTATAAAAATTAATCACGTTATAATTTTAATAATCTTACCTTAATATAAATAAAATTTATATAAATGAAACATATAAAGGAATTGTGAAAATAAAAAAAAATCCATAATTAAAAATATATGAATACTTTGAGATGAACTGCACGAACATTAAAGAAAAAATAATATTAATTTATCTTTAATAAACTAAAAATTAATATAATAAATTTAATTATTGAGCCTTGAGTTTTAGCAACAAAATTAAATAAAATAATTATTTAAATTATAAAAATTGAGATAATAATGATAATAATAAAAATACTTAAAGGAAAATAAATACTTGCTATAAAAAAAATACATAGCACGTAAATAAATTAATTTATAAATAGTAAATACCACATGATAACACCAATGATAACCGTCACGTGATAACTTTAAAAAAAATTTTGTCAACTTTATATAGATTGATAGATAAATATCCGTGAAACTCAAATTTTATTATTTTATTTTGATAATGAGTTTGTAACCTTATTAGTGGCATAATTTCACTTTTTTTTATGTAATTAGTATATGGATTTATATTTCAATTTATTGTTGGGTGTTTGGAGTTACAATAAAAATTCTTATGAATTTTGGAATAGTTGGAAAATAATTACTAGCAATTTTAAATATATATTTTGGTACACTTTTTCTTGTTAAATTTTTATTATTTTATTTATTTTAATTTTTCCTAGATCAACAGGTCAATAATGTAAAATAAAATAAAATTAATTTCTCTAACAAATTCACTTCAAAAATATAAAAAAAAACAATATTTCAAAAAATTGTTTAAAACTTTATATCAATGGCAATGTACAAAATATGATTTTGATGGATAATAATATAATAAATAATATATTTAAAATCTTTTCATAATTTTATTCTATTAACTTTTATATATATATATATATATTTACTAGAGAATTAAAATAGTAAACGTTTAATAATTATATAATATATAATATAAAAAAAAAAGAAATTATAGATTATATATATACACACACATTACTTGCCCAGCAAACGTCAAAACGCATGTTTTGGCACCGTTTTTGTCACGAACTAAAATCCTAGCACCAAGAAGTAAAACCCTTTCTACAAATTCCGCAGAAGCAAAAATCGGAGGATCAAAATTGCCCATCAAGAACGAAGAATTGGCCTCAGCAATGGCTGATTCATCAGTGAAATCTGATAAGAAGAAGAAGAAGAAGAGGAAGCTAACCAGCCCCCAAGATAAACCAACGCCTCCAAAGAAGAAGCACAGAGGTGATGAACCAGAGAAAGAGAGAGAAGTCGCTGTAGGTGGAAGCTCAAATCAGAAAGAATCTTATTCTATGATTGAAGCAGAGCTTCCATGGAGGAATCTTCAACTTATTCTATCACTTCAGAGCAAAGATATTGACCTTCAAAAGTTAGTATCTTTCCCATCTCTTCTTCACACAAATTGAATTTTTGAGATTATTTATTTGATTTTGAATGGAATGTAAATAAATTCTGTACATAAAGCAAATGCTAATTTGACAGGAAGGTGGAACTAGCCTTCAGTTATGTGAATTTGAGGGAAAAAGGAGCCAATGAAGCTGAAGAAGATTATGAAACAGTGAAAGTATCCCGCCTTGTAGTTTTTCTTAACGATTGGGTTCAGTCACTGTTGATTTCTATGGATAAGAAAATCAGAGTTGAGTCTGGAGATGTTGAGGCATGCTTAGATTATAGATGCTGGCTGATATTCAAGTTCTGTTTGGAAGAATCTTTGAGGTTGCAAGTTTCATTGAGTCTCTCGCGGAATCTTTTGCGAGCTTTCTGTTGTATTGCGAGAAATGCTTTGTTATTACTTGCAGAGATGTCTTTGCATTCTAAAGATTTGGTTTTTATTGGTAAAGGATTTGAATTGTATAATGTTGTCTTGGATTGTGTTTCTCTGGTATTCTTATCTCATGGTGGCTTGTCGAATGAAAATTTGGACTTATGGATATCTACAGTCTGTGCTGTTCTTGAGCTTGTGCACAAAATTTATGATGAGAACCTTGATGTTAGAAATGCGGGTGATTTTGCCCTTAGGTTCTCCTGCTTGCTGCTTGAGCCATTTGCCAAGTTTCTAAGAGTTCACCCAACTCGGAAAACTGGATTTCGTGATTTTGTAGATGAACTTCTTGGGCCTCTATTGCATTCCTTGGGTGTCCTGCATCTTCATTTTGATGGAAGCAATCCTGGCTTGACGAGAAATTTGTTGACTACAGTTGAAGAGGTTTTATCACAGGGACTGTTTCACTCAATCCATATAGATGGATTTCTTAGCTTAAGAAGTACAGAAAAATATTCTGCATCTAGTGATGGAAAAATGAAAGAATCAAAAACAGTCATTAAAAGTTACCATAGACATTTGTTTGATAAGCTGGAAAGGATTATGGCTTCAAAGAAGGATTCTGAACTGAGTGGCTTAGGAGAACTATTTCAATTGCTTGTTGATCGGGTGAAAAATCAAAAAGTTGCTTCAATTTTGTCTGAAGATAAGATGGCAGAGAAAACTGAAGGGTTCAGGCATTTGTCTGGTCATAGTTCAACAATTTTACACCAAAGTAGCAGTGCTACGCCAGAAAATAGTTATGGCTCTAGTAAGTTGACTGCGGAAAAAAGAAAATTACTTTTTGATTTTTTTGTACAGATTATGGAGCCTCTTTTTCTTCAGATGAATGGCTACCTTCAAACTAATCTAGAAGTCGGCCCTCTGTTACCTGATGTTCACTGTATACTCAAATCAACAAATCATTTACTAGCCACCCTTTTTCAGGAACAAATATACATAAAAACAGAGGATATCTCTGAAGGAGCTTGCTTTAATTTCTTGAAGAAGGTTTATAATACTATTTTCTCATTTTCCACCAAATTACTTTCTTTGCCAACATATGATATGGACAACCAGAAGCAAGAGAGATTGACTTTATTAGCAAAACAGCTCTTTGTTGCTGTACAATACTTTTTGGATATTGAGTGTGAAGTTATTGAGAATGATTTGACTAGCTTATGGTTTATGGTGCTTTCTTATTTGGCCCTTGGTTATTCCTTTAAGAATGTGCCATATCAATGGTCATTAAATGCCCAAATACTAGGGTGTGGATGCCAGTTGGTTAAGCTTTATGGTGAACTTCGGCAGGTTAGTCAAACAACTTCCAATATTTGCTTTTTTCTACTGTATAACTCCAATGCTAAGCATCAAATGGATTACTTCTTTATAACTTCAAAACTTTTGTATTTTATAATTGGTTATGATGTCAGTTTTTTTTTTTTTTTTTTCCTCATTATTTGTGGCATTGGGTTGTAAGGTGAGGGTGTGGGACTGTAATAGATGATCAAACTTTTTCTTTATGAAATCTGTTAGTTTTGTTCTGCTAATTTTTCATCTATCAGTTTCATTCTTCTTTATATTTCTCTTTCCTTTTTTCTACCAAAATTGTTAGTTGGATTGTTTGTTCTGCATTAGATGGTTTTCACATTCTGTTCTTATTTATTTATTTTTTAATTATTGTAGGTGGAGAATACCATATTTGCACTCTGTAAAGCAATGAGGCTTATAATAGTACAAGAGAATAGTAGTGGTGGTGAACAGAATTATGGTTGTTTTGGGTCCTGTGCAACCTTTTTACCTTATGAAGCATATGCAAAATCATTGGGAATGCTGTTATGTGCACAAGAATTTAAAGTAGCCATTCAAAATGGTATTAAGTCCATACCAGAAGGGCAGGCAAGTGAATGTATTCGGCAATTAATCATAGATATATCAGAGTCCATGGAATGGATGAAAAGTTGTTTTTCAGTGGCTGATAAAAAGGAGCTGCAGCATTCAAATACAGGAAGTAGGATGCTCCTTTTTGATCTGCAAGCTGAACTTTGTGGAAGAGGATTGTCTGAAATGTATGCATTAGTGTTAGATTCATTGACTGTTACAGTTGGGAACAGTAACCTTGTTGGACGATCTGTAAAGGACTTGATTACTGAAATTCGTCCAAGCATGAGTATTCTGGCTGGATTGCAGCCAGATCGTATCCCTGAGTTCCTTTCTTATATCACTGGAAAAACTTCTGATAAGAGACCTGATGAAAACAAACATAATGTGTTGAACTTTGGAGTGTCCACCCACTTAGTCTTTGTGTTCTTTTTTCGCTTGTACATGTCCTGCCAAAGCTTATATAGGCAAGCGATCACACTCATGCCTCCAGATACATCAAGAAAAATGTCATCAGTAATGCAGGATTCACTTACAGCGTACTCTGGAAGAGATTCGATGGAGAGAACTGATTGGCCAAATGAAGGTTATTTTTCTTGGATTGTCCGCCCTTCAGCTTCTCTTCTTCTCATCATACAATCTGTCTCTGACCTTTGCCTTCAGGGCAGCAATTCGGAATGCTCTCCTTTGATATATGTTTTGCATGCTATGGCTCTTCAGAGGCTTGTGGATTTGAACAGGCAGATAAATTCATTGCAGTATATACTGCAAAGAATTGATGGTATCATCCAGGTCAAGTTGCTTGATGATGCTAGCTTGTCACTGTGTTGTAAAAGACGCAGAAAGTGGAGAAGAGTCCTCTCTGCTTTAAAGGAGGAGGCAGAGGGTCTTACTGAGTTCATCACAGGTTACCTCTCATTATTTGATAATGATAGAGTTTCAGTTTGCGCTAATGATAATGCAACTTGTCAGGCTACCTATGTCCAAGACTTGGATGAAACTGATAAATGGGATTTGGATGTTTGTTCTGTGACCAAGGAGTCATTGCCTACTGCAATATGGTGGATTATTTGTCAAAATTTTGATATTTGGTCTATTCATGCTAGTTCAAAGAAGTTAAAGACTTTCCTCTCCCATGTGATATGCACTTGTCTACCCTCTATAACAAGAGACTTCACGGATGGGGAAAAAAACAGGGCTGATGAAGCTGGTTCTCTGAATAAAATCACAGTGCATCAAATCTCATCAGAACTTCTGACTAATTCCATTCTGTATGAACATAAAGTAAGATCATTTATAAAGATAAACTTCTCTCTCTCATGCATGCAAGCTCACTCACACCTGCACCCACTGCAACACAGATTTGCAAATTCTTACAGAAGCACAGACTATTCTTGCTTCACGCCCATTTATTTTATATCAAATTCTCTGCTGAAACTATTGTACTTAGCATTAATGCTGCCTCTTTTACCAGTTTGTCTGCAAGCATTTGGCGTCGACATTTTGCCGTCTATTGAAGAAATCAGTCCTATCATTATTTAGGGATTTTTCAATTGGGGATGTTGACTTAAATTCTTGTCCTAATTGGCAAGAGATTTTAAGTGCAGTTGGAAGCTTACCGATGGCTGTTCCAGGAAGCAAACCTGTTACTTATGATAAGATTTCAGAGGGAAAACCAAGTTCTCATTTGTTGCTTAAGATGCCTCTTCATATTGACACAGAATTAAAGGGCATGAAATTTACAACTTGTCAGAGTTTTCTTAGGCTTTTATGTTGGATGCCAAAAGGATGTATGCGGTCCAAATCATTCTCACTCTTTGTCACTTACCTACTAAACCTAGAATGGTAAACTTTTATCTATCTCTCTTCATTGTCTGGTATGCTGCAAGTCTTCTATTTTTATTTTAAACAAGCATATGCTTATTGTTTATGCTGGTTTCTGCAAATAATTCACATAAAAATTGTTGCATCTTCTAGTTTTTGATATTGATAAATATACTTGTCATCACACAATTTGTGCTGAGGCTTTGTTAACGTGGGGTATCTACATTTCAGGCATGTAATTAGGAGCTTATCAGAATTTCGAGATGTATTGTCCTCACATAAGCAACATGAACTCTTAATATTGCTTGTATCCTGCCGGAGGGCCTTGAAATATATATTTATGGCATTTAATGGGGAGAAGACAAGAACTACTCAATCCCCAGTCATTTCAGTACTATCTGAGGGATTATTTTCTGTTTCATGGTTTTTCAAGTCAGTGTTCATGGTGGTTGGGCTTCAAGAGACACTGTCAAAACATCATGCTGATGAAATTAGAGACATAATATTTTCATTGCTGGATCACACATCCCATGTGTTCTTGACATTGAGCAAGTATCATTCTACTTGTGCAATTGACTCGATAATTGCTAAAAAACCTCAAGAAGAGAAGCTCAGCTTTAATATTTCTGAGGAACACATTGCTCTAAATGAATCTGATCCATGTTTCGATTCCTCAGAAAATAGTGAAGCCTGGAAAAGTATTCTCCTTGTGGCTGAGAGTTTGAAGGATCAGACACAGGGCTTACTTATTTCTTTGAAGGATGGCCTTATCAATGAGAAAGCAGGATGTGATGACAATTTGAACAAACTATCCTCTATAGTTTCTTGTATCAGCGGGTTCTTGTTGGGCCTATCATCTGTCTTCAACCATACAAACGCGACAAATATTGATAAGGTGAAATTATTGGGAAGGAATTCTCAAGCTTTGTCCAAAATTGATCTATGTATCAATGTGTTCGCAGATTTTATTAGTTTCATCTTGCATCTATTGTTTGTTGAGGATGATCATCGGCCCAGATGCTTATCTGATGATAAAAATGTTCAAAAGCCTTCTGATAGAAGTTGTTTGTCAGGTTCAGAGGAGTTTTCAGATAAAAAAGCTCCTGAGACTGACACTTTGGGTGGTGCACAGAATCAGGAATTAAATGCTGCAAAAAACTGCTCAACATCATTAAGTATTCATGATAATTTTCAGAATGCTAGTATGCATAAATATAATTTTCAGTTGGAAGAAGCAGGCACTGTTGCCAGCATTCTTAGTAAGCTTGATACCTATGAAGTTATATCACTCAATAAATGTTTGTTGCAAAGCTTGATTAAAGGTGATCATCCTGAAGCCGCAATTTTGCTCAGGCAATTATTGAATGCTGCTTCAGCTCTTTTGAGGCTGAACTTACCGACCAATTATGCTTCCATATTGTCCAGCTTGGTGCCTAGTTGTTTTGGTTTATCTAATGTTTTGCTGTTGAAGTTAGCAGAAATGTCAGAGGTGCCACAACCATTCTCTTTTGTTTGGTTAGATGGTGTTCTCAACTATCTGCAAGAATTAGGGAGCTATTTTCCTAAATGGAACTTGACTTTGCATGCCAAGCTGATAGAGTTGCACTTAAATGCTTTAGGAAAATGCATTACTTTGCAGGGGAAAATGGCTACTCTGGCTTCTCATGAGACAGAGTCAAGTGATAAGATACTCTGGGGTAATAAAGGATCATCTGAAATATCTCTTTCTCTTATGTCACTATTCTTGGATGAATTTAGGGCTAAATTGAAGATGTCATTCAAAGTATTAATAAGCAAGTCCTCAGACTTGCATGTTTTGTCTGCAATACAAGCTATTGAGAGAGCATTGGTGGGAGTGCATGAAGGCTGTAAAATAATCTACAACATAAATACTGGAAGTGCAGATGGTGGAAAGTTTTCTGCAACTGTTGCAGCTGGTATTGACTGCTTGGATCTAGTTCTGGAATACGTTTCAGGTAATATTCTGAATAATTTGGAAAAGCTTTTATCTCATTGCAGCCTCTGATGGTCTATAGAAATTCCTTTCCCCATTTGGAATGATTCTTGTGATAGAATTCAATTCAATTCTATTAACTTTATGTTTGGATGAAAAATTTAAAATGTGAGATTTGAATTTGATAAAATTATACATTTTCTTTAATTGATTAAAGTTATTAATTTATATTAGGCTCATAAACATAGAAAGCATCTTATTTGAGTGTAGATTTGAAATGCTTTATAAAATGGTATTATTTGAAATCCACTTTACAAGAGTTTTTAATAATAAAATGGTGTTATTTGAAATCCGCAATTTCTCAACAATTTATATAAAATCAAATCTAAATTCGTTATTTCAAATTTTGATATCCAAATTCCAAACATAGAATAAAAGAATTCAGTTCAATTGATTTTGTAGTAAAATTTTTGTTTGGAATAAATTTTAAAATGATAGGATTCATTTGAATTCTATTGTTTGAAACAATTGGAAAATAAAAATGAATGTGCTTATTTTGCTATTTTTGCCCTTATTAAAGAAACAAATATCTTTTAAGTAAGGTGTTTTGGGTTTTCAATTCAATTAAAAACTTCATTAAATAAATTGAATTCTCGTAAAATCATACTACTTTCGGCATAAATTTGTTTCTTTCAAAATGACTTTTTTTTTCCCCCTAAAAGAACTGAATTCTAGTAACTTTACACCTTGTTTGGCTTAATTCCAAAACATAAAATTTTGTGGAATTCAATTGAAGTCTATGTTTTGTGTCTTTGGTTTGAAAACAAAAAATAGAATTCAATTATAGAAATTCAATTCGAGGAATTGGTTATAACTAAAACAAATTCCTATCAAATTTGATGGGACATGATCATAGATAGGACATTGAAAGATGCCGTAATAACTGTGAAAAGAGTAGGAGATAGAATTATACTAGTAAAGCTAGTACTAGAAGGAGAAACAATAAATATAGTTAGTGCTTATGCTTCACAAATAGGACTAGATAGTGAGAATAAACAAAGGTTTTGGGAAGATACGGATGGTTTAATGCAAAGTATACTAAATGAAGAAAATGTTCTCATCGATAGAGATTTGAATGGACATGTAAGAAGTGATAGGCAATGTTTTGAGAATATTCATGGAGGTTTTGGTTTTGGTTTTGGTAGCCGAAATGAGGAAGGGAAAAACATCCTGAATTTTTCCATGACGTACGACCTAATACTAGCAAATACCTACTTTATAAAAATGGAGTCGCATTTAGTGACTTTTAAAAGTGGACAATATAGAAGTCGAATTGACTCCCTCTTAACCAGGAAGACAAATAGAGCTCTATGTAAGGATTGTAAGGTTATTTCGGGAGAGGCTTTAACAAGTTAACATTGGTTAGTGGTCTTGGATATCAAGTTTAGGAACAATTCAAGTAAGGCTAGAAGAAATATTGTAGCTCGAACAAAGTGGTGGGAGTTCAAAGGAGTAATGCAAGTTAAGTTAAAAAATGAGCTTCTTGAGTCCGAAGTATGGAAGCTGGATGTAGAGGCTAATGTTATGTGGATACAGATGACATCAAAGATTAGAGAAGTAGCTAGAAAAATACTTGGAGAGTCTAGAGGACATGGACCACCCTCAAAAGAGAGATGGTGGTGGAATGAGAAAGTAGAAAAGGCAGTGAAGAGAAAGAAAGAATGGTATAAGAAATTACCTAAGTGTGATAATAATGAGGCTTATGAATAGTATCAGATAGCAAAAAAAGAGGCAAATAAGGTGGTTAGTTAAGTAAGAGCGCAGGCTTTTGAAAAATTGTATGAGAAACTTGAAACTAAAGAAGGAAAGAAAGATATTTATAGATTAGCAAGGAGAAGAGAAAAGAAATGTCAAGATCTCAATCAAGTTAGGTGCATTAAGGATAAAGAAGGAAAAGTATTGGTGAAAGATGAGGACATTAAAGAAAGATGGAGAAATTATTTTGATGATCTCTTTAATAACAGTCAAAGTGGTAATAGCGTGAATATAAATTACAGAGCAATAGAAAAAAATGTGAATACACTAGAATGATTAGATCTTCAGAAGTAAATGAAACACTTAAGAGAATGAAAGTGAGTAAAACTTGTGGACCAGATGGAATACCAATTGAAGTGTGGAAATGTTTGGGAGATGTGAGAGTGGCATGGTTAACTAAATTGTTTAATAAGATTCTAAACTCAAAGAAAATGCCTGATGAATGAAGGAGGAGTATTTTAGTACCTATTTTTAAAAATAAGGGGGATATACAGAGTTGCTCAAATATAGGGGAATTAAACTTATGAGCCATACTATGAAGTTGTGGGAGAGAGTTGTGGAACATCGACTACGGCATAACACTTCTATCTCTCCCAATCAATTTGGCTTCATGCTCAGTTGTTCAACTATGGAAATGATCTTTCTCATTAGAAGCTTGATGGAGAAATATAGTGATGTGAAGAAAGATCTACATATGGTTTTTATCGATTTGGAGAAGGCTTATGATAGTGCTCCAAGAGATGTTTTATGAAGAGTATTAGAACAAAAGAGGGTATCTATTAGGTACATACAAGTGTTCAAAGATATTTATGAATGAGTAACTACTATTATGCGCATAGTGGGAGGAGACACAAGAGATTTTCTTATCTCACTTAGATTACACCAAAGTTCTCAGCTGTGAACCCTTACTTTTTTACATTAGTTTTAGATAAATTGACGAAATATATATAAGAGAGTATCCCTTGGTGCATGATGTTTGCAGATGATATAGTTCTGATAGATGAGACACGAGAAAGAGTCAATGGAAAGTTAGAGCTCTGAAGAAGTGCTCTAGAGTCAAAGGGTTTTAAGTTAAGTAGAACGAAGACAGAATACATGCATTGCAAGTTCAGTGAAGGCCGAACTGATGATAGGGAAAGAATTAGTTTGGATGGTGTGGTATTGCCCCAAAGTAATCACTTTAAATATCTCGCCTCAATCCTTCAAATAGATGGGGGATGTGAGGAGGATGTTAGTTATAGGATTAAAGCCGAATGGTTGAAGTAGAGACGTGCCACGAGAGTTTTATGTGATCGCAAGATTCCCAATAAGTTGAAAGGAAAATTTTACCGTACAACCATACGACCGGTCATGTTATATGGTAGTGAGTGTTGGATAATGAAGGAGCCGTATGTGTCTAAGATGAGAGTTGCAGAAATGAAAATGTTAAGGTGAATGAGTAGCCATACTAGACTAGATAAAGTCCATAATGAGAGTATTAGAGAAAAGGTAGGAGCGGTGCTAATTTAGGATAAGTTGAAAGAAGGGAGATTGAGATGGTTTGGTCATGTGAAGCTTAGACATATGGAGGCTCCAGTTAGACAAGTAGAGCACATTGGGTTAGAAGATAGAAAGAAAAGACGGGGTAGACCTAAACCGACTTGGAGGAGAGTAGTACAATATGACCTAGAAGCATTACACATTTTCAAGGATTTAACCAAAAATTGTTTAGAGTGGCGGAAAAAATCCATGTAGTCGACCCCGATAAATTTTCGGGATAAATGTTTAATTGAGTTGAGTTGAGTTGAGTTGAGTTGAATATTATAAACTTAGTAATGACATTATTTATATTATTATATAAATCTTCTATATTATAAGACATGTAAATTTATTTTTATTTATCACTTTAAATATCTAGGCTCAGTCCTTCAAGTAGATGGGGGATGTGAGGAGGATGTTAGTCATAGGATTAAAGCCGGATGGTTGAAGTGGAGACGTGCCACGGGAGTTTTATGTGATCGTAAGATTCCCAATAAATAGAAAGGAAAATTTTATCGTACAGCCATACGACCGGCTATGTTATATGGTAGTGAGTGTTGGGCACTGAAAGAGTTGTATGCATCTAAGATAAGAGTTGCAAAGATGATAATGTTAAGGTGGATGAGTGGCCATACTAGACTAGATAAAGTTTGTAATGAGAGTATTAGAGAAAAGGTAGGAGTGGTGCCAATTGAAGATAAGTTGAGAGAAAGGAGATTGAGGTGGTTTGGTCATGTAAAGCGTAGACATACGGAGGCTCCAGTTAGACAAGTAGAGCACATTAGGTTAGAGGATAGAAAGAAAAAAAGGGGTAGACCTAAATTGACTTGGAGGAGAGTAGTACAATATGACCTAGAAGCATTACAAATTTATGAGGATTTAACCCAAAATCGTTCAGAGTGGAGAAAGCGAATCCATATAGCCGACCCCAAATTTTTGGGATAAAAGCTTAGTTGAGTTGAGTTGAGAGTTTATCACTATATTGTTAGTTTATATATTTATTAACTATTATAAATTTATAAGGTATAAGATTTTTTTTTGAATTCTATAGAAAATTATAATTTTTTAATTTTACTCGTGAGGGTAGTTTAGGAAATGAACACAAATGAATTTTAGTTGTGGAATTATGCCAAACATAAATTATATGGAATTCAATTGAATTTTGTATTTTAAGTTGTGTCATATCAAACAGTGAAATTCATTTCAAATGAGTTCTAACTAGAATTCAATTGAATTCCACAAAATTTTTAAGAAAGGAATTAAGCCAATCACTATGTTAAATTTTCCAAACATGAGAATTGGTCAAATAGAATTCAATTTAAAGTGCTTTTGAGTCATGTTTAGAACTGCTTGAGTTTAGGCCACATCTTTTTCTCAAAGTTAATGCGGGCTGTTTGCAAGTAATAGTTCCTCGTTGAAAATGAGCATTTGGTTCAAAAAATATGGAAAGTCATATGTTATTGTTCCATTGCTGAGTGAAATAAAAATACAATTTGGTTTAAATGCTATAAAATAGTATACCTATCTATCACCATACAAGAATATCTTCATCATCATCATCAAGGGTTGAAGTTGTTTAATACTATTTATTTTTTTGGAAGAAGTGTACAATTGTGTAATGGTGGTTTAAAGTTCTGAAAATTACTGGATTTGCCTTTTATGTTATTTTTGGAGTAAATGTCATACCAATTTTTTTGACTAGTTTTTCCAATGTGTTGGCTAAAGTAGCTTATTCTAGGTTTTCTGTATTTGTAGACATTTAGAATGATAGAAAAGATAGGAGAAAATAAGAGAAGGATTTATGTGGTTTAGCTATTGAAGGTTGAGTTTGGTTTCTAATATGGTATTAGAGCCAAATCACTTTCTTTGGGTTTGTTTCTCGCAAGCTTACGTGGAGGTGGGCTGTTATAAAATTTTTCGTGGCGTCTTATCTCATATCACTCGCTTATAGACCTTGGGACCTTTTTATAATTTATTAGCCCCTCTAACTTTAGCGCCTACACTAGAGATATTTATAATAGAAGATATAAGGTATATATGGCATCCCATAAATTACTCCTTAATACTAGTATTAATTAAGCACCTTGGGTTGTGCTTAAGTTTTAATAAGCATAATACATAAGAGATATTTATAATCGAAGATATAAGTTATATATGGCATCCCATAAATTACCCCTTAATTTAAGTATTTATTAAGCTAATAATTTAACTAATCAATTACATAATTTTCTCATAATCAATATCCCATGAATTAAGGGAAAATCTCATCAACTTAAACGTTCCTCCTTATTGAGATTTTTACTGAAGCTATGGATTACTCATTAAGCCTTTTTATTTTTTTAATTTTATCTATTTCTTAAGCAAGATACCATGTAGAAGAAGAAGAATTTGGGAGAAAATAGCTTTAGTACTTGTAGAAAGAGATGATTCTCCTTGATTTCAATTAATCTGTACATGGGTATATATATACAATTGATTCCTATAATTGTGTTCTACTAATTAGGAAGAAATCCTAAATAAGAAATCTTAAATAGGAATACAGAATACAGAATATACGAAGAAATAATATAGTGATTGACTTTCCATAACACTCCCCCTCAAGTTGGAGTATAGATGTTAATCATGCCCAACTTGTTACAAATGTAGTCAATCCTAGCTCCATTCAGAGCTTTTGTAAAAATATCTCCTAACAGCTCTCCAGTTTTGATGTGTCCTGTTGAGATGATCTGTTGTTGAATCTTTTCACGAACAAAGTGACAATCAATCTCAATATGTTTGGTCCGCTCATGAAACACCGGATTAGAAGCAATATGGAGAGCAGCTTGATTATCACACCACAATTTCGCAGGCAGGGAGGTCTTAAAACCTGTCTCATCTAATAATTGAAGTATCCACATTACCTCACATATTGATTGTGCCATGGCTCTGTATTCGGATTCAGCACTAGATCGAGAAACTACACTCTGCTTCTTGCTTCTCCAAGACACCAAATTTCCTCCAACAAAAATACAATATCCAGTAGTTGACCTCCTGTCAACCTTAGATCCAAATTTCGGCATCCAAAAACATTCAACATTCAAATGTCCATGATTACCATATAACAAACCTCTTCCTGGAGCGCCCTTCAGATAACACAAGATTTGTCCCAAGGCTTCCCAATGAGCAACAGTTGGGGAAGACATAAATTGACTTACCACACTAACGGCATAAGCAATGTCAGGACGAGTGACTGTAAGGTAGTTCAATTTTCCTACCAATCTCCTGTATCTCTCTGGATCTTCAAAGAACACACTATCCCCTGCTAACAGTTGTAAATTTGGAGTCATTGGTGCACTGCAAGGCTTAGCACCTAATTTTCCTGTCTCTGTCAATAAATCGAGGACATATTTTCTTTGAGACAAGAAAATACCCTTCTTATTTCTCATAACTTCAATACCCAAGAAATACTTTAACAATCCCAAGCCTTTGGTATGAAACTGGGTTTGGAGGAAAGTTTTAAGAGATGAAATACCTGCAGAGTCACTCTCAGTGATGACAATGTCATCCACATAGATTACCAGGAGAATTAGACTAGCTTTAGATTGCCTATAAAATACTGAGTGATCACACTTACTCTTTTGCATACCAAATTCCTGTACTGCTTCACTGAATCTCCCAAACCAAGCCCTAGGACTTTGTTTCAAGCCGTAAAGAGACTTTCGAAGCCTACAAACTTTACTCATCTCCCCCTGAGCAACAAACCCAGGTGGTTGCTCCATATACACCTCCTCCTGAAGATCACCATGAAGGAAAGCATTGTTGATATCCAATTGGTGCAGGGGCCAATCATATGTAGCTGCTAAAGAGATAAACAAGCGAACAGAAGTAAGTTTAGCTACAGGAGAAAAAGTGTCAGAGTAGTCAACCCCATATGTCTGAGCATATCCTTTTGCTACAAGGTGTGCTTTTAACCTAGCCATAGAACTATCAGGATTTACCTTTACTGTAAATACCCATTTGCAACCAATAGCTTTCTTACTAGTGGGCAAAGGCAACAGTTCAATTATAGATGAACCAATAGCTCTGATACCATATAGAAAGAGATGATTCTCCTTGATTTCAATTAATCTGTACATGGGTATATATATATATAATTGATTCCTATAATTGTGTTCTACTAATTAGAAAGAAATCCTAAATAAGAAATCCTAAATAGGAATACAGAATACAGAATATACAAAGAAATAAAATAGTGATTGACTTTCCATAACAGTAGTCAAATCTTTGGTGTTGATTCCATGTATAAATTTAGAATGATGTAAAAGATAGAAGAAAATGAGAGAGGGATTTATGTGGTTCATCTATAGAGAGCCTATGTCCAAGGACATAAAACCTCTGAGAGTTACATTTTATTTACTTGTGTATTAGCATAATGCATAAGAGTCCATATTTATAATGGAAGATACAAGATATGTATGGCATTCTATAAATCACTCCTTGATACAAGTATTAATCAAGCCAATAATCTTGCTTATCAATCAGATGATTTTCTCATAAGCATATCCTATGAATTAGGGGAAAATCTCATCAATTCCAACATTATCTATCCTAAGAAAATTAAATTGCTCCTTTTTGCAATGGGCAAACATGCTACTCTTTGGTAAGAATACTTTGTTGAGAAGGGAAACAATAAAAAAGGGGAGCTTCTACTAATGCATGAATGTATTGGTACCTTTCTCACTTCTGCATTTCAAGTATCATACCTTAATCCTTTGAGTAGCATCCACTTCACTATCCCCATTTATCAATCGTGCGGTCATCATTAAATTCTATCATTCTGTGGCAGAGGAAAGGGGGGCTAGTGGGGCTGGCCATGGCCCCCCTTCCAAAACTTTCCTAGGTATATATGCATATATATTCTCAAAAACTTTATTTTATTTTAATTATTGGTCCTTCAAAAAAAAAAACTATTTTATTATAATATACATAATGCGAAATATTTAAATTTTTTAATTTTTAATCATATATTTAATAAATTTTTATAATTGGCACCCTCAAAAGATTTTTTAGTTTAATTAGATTTTGTTGTGGCTTTTTTTTTTAATATATAACATTGATTCCTTCAAAATATAAGCAACGGGTATAATTAATTATTTTTTAAATTAATTTTACATTTAACATTAATCTAGTGTTAGAGCTAAAAATTTAATTTAGTGGGATTATTTATTTAATTAGTCAATTTTAAGTATATGTAAATAATTAAAATTATATATTAAATTTTTAATCACAATTGAAATTTGAAATACTTGTAAATATAAAAATTAATTTCAAAAAATAAATTTTAATAATCACAACATTTTACAATTGTTGTAGTACATTAAAATATTAAAACATTAATTACAAATTAAGAATATTTTTCTTGTTATTTATGCTACCTAAAAGAATTTAAACATAAAATATTTTTATGTATATCTCAATTTTTTATATATTATTTAAAATATAAAAACAAAATTTTATAATAAATTATATATTTTTTAGAGAAGTAAATTATATAGTTTCTTCAACTCTTTTTTAATATTTTAATTCAAAATATAAAATTGGCCTAATTTTTATTACTAATTTTAAGAAATATATATATATGTGTGTGTGTGTGTGTGTGTGTGTGTGTGTGTGTGTGTGTGTGTGTGTGTGTGTGTGTGCGTGTGTGTGTAAACATAAAATATTTTTATGTATCTCAATTTTTTATATATTATTTAAAATATAAAAACAAAATTTTATAATAAATTATATATTTTTTAGAGAAGTAAATTATATAGTTTCTTCAACTCTTTTTTAATATTTTAATTCAAAATATAAAATTGGCCTAATTTTTATTACTAATTTTAAGAAATATATATATATGTGTGTGTGTGTGTGTAGGAAACTACTAATTTTAAGAAATATATATATATGTGTGTGTGTGTGTGTGTGTGTGTGTGTGTAAACATAAAATATTTTTATGTATATCTCAATTTTTTATATATTATTTAAAATATAAAAACAAAATTTTATAATAAATTATATATTTTTTAGAGAAGTAAATTATATAGTTTCTTCAACTCTTTTTTAATATTTTAATTCAAAATATAAAATTGGCCTAATTTTTATTACTAATTTTAAGAAATATATATATATATATATATATATATATGTGTGTGTGTGTGTGTGTGTGTGTGTGTGTGTGTGTGTGTGTAGTTGAGTTGATCAATTGACAACGATCAATAGCATGTAACTCGATCACTATGTTGGTCCCCTCAAGAAAAATTTTCTGGCTCCGCCCCTGCTATCATCTATTGATTTCTTGACTGCATTATATCTTTGATCGATGTTTTGCAAATTTGTTCTCTTGGTTAATTGGGACATTTATTGTTCTAACATTTGACTTGCTTTGCAGGTAAAAAATGTGTAAGTGTTGTTAAGAGGCACATTAAGAGTTTAATTGCTGCTTTGTTCAACATTATTCTACACTTGCAAAGCCCATTAGTTTTCTGTGATACTACAGTTGGTGGTAGTGTTCATAAGGGTCCAGATCCAGGAGCAGTTATTCTTATGTGTGTTCAGGTGCTAACAAGAGTTTCTGCAAAAAAAAATTGGTTTCAAATGGATTCCTGGCATGTGGGGCAGTCTTTACGCATACCTGCAGCACTTTTTCAACATTTTGGTCAACTTTCTAAAGGTCCACTTTTATCCGATATATTCTTGCTTGTGGATAACCAAGACTCTGATCCTGTAGCAGGCATGCATTCTTGTGTTGTAGATCAACGATTCTCAATAGAATTGTTCAGCGCATGCTGCCGATTATTGTATACCACTTTGAAGAATCACACAAGGTAATTTTTCTCTCTTTAGATTGGTCCTTGAAGAAGCTGGTTAGTATGTTCACAAATTTTCTATTAGATTGCTAGTTGTCAGGCCAAGACTTGACATCCATTACAAAGGTTGTAGCATTAGGAATTTACTCTTTCATTGAAAGAGTAATGAGCATTCCTTGCTGTTGTGGTTGGTGTACGGTCTAATCTTAGAGGATCCACATTTTTTTGTTCTTTCTGATTTTCCTTTATTGTCTTTATAATGTTAAAATTTGCTATGCTACTTAAGGCTCCTTCTTCTAGGGACAATGGGCTTCAATGGCTAGTCTAGGCAAAAAGTGTATGGGTTTGTGTTATGTTTGCTGTGTTTTGGTGTCTTTGGTTGGAAAGGAATGCCAAAAATTTTAAGAATCAAAGCTTTTTTTTTTTTTTCCCCTGTGCATTTGTTATGGGATAAAATTATTTTCTTCCCTTCTTTGTGGCTTTTACTTCTGGTGAATGCAACAGCTTGCCTCTTGTTGACATCTGGTGGAATTGGAAAGCTTTACTGTGTCAATTTTTAAAATTATTATTGTTTACTTTTATAATTTAGAAAAAGGTACCTTATTCTCTTAATATTTGTTTGCTTTTCTCCCCTCCTCAACTAATAAATTTTATTTTATCCTCGTAAGTTTATTCAAGTTTTTTTTTTCCCCTACAGTGATGTATTCCATCAGTTATGTCGTCTGTGTCTGCTCTCTGAGTTTTGTTATTTATTTATTTTAGTCTCCATTTAAAATCTATAGACTGTAATATATGATTTATGGTACCAGCCATCCATTCATATCAATTGCATCCCCTACATAGGCATTTTGATTTTGGATGCTTTATTGCTGTGTCATAGCGTCTCTTCTCAATCTTGCAGTCTGCACATTAGATACTCAGTTTTAGCTGTGACCTATTTTCTTTGCTCATGTCTACTCTTATATATGTCTTTCTCTGAAAAGTAGGTCTGATATGTAATTTATGGTGATTATTTTGTCATTCTAGCAAGTCAGAACAGTGCATTTCTCTGCTTCAAGAATCTTCCTGTGTTCTTCTTCATTGCCTGGAGATGGTGGGTAATGACTTGACAGTCAGACAAGGTCATTTTTCATGGGGAGTTCAAGAGGGAGTAAAATGTGCCTGCTTCCTTCGGAGGATTTATGAAGAGGTATGTGATGTTATCTTGATGATGCCTTTTACATTGAAAGTACAATAAACCATGTATTTGCTTACAAAGAAATAGATATAAGATAATCTGTGGTCTATATCCTAGAGGCTCATTCCTTTCTTAATAGCTGATTCAAGCACGCTAGGGTGAATTGTTCTCTTTCCTTTTAGCTAAGCCAGTACTGCCTCCAGTCGGGATAAGCTGTTTGGTTATATTGGATGAGTAACAGAGACTAGGATAGAGGTGTTCAGACATGGCCATGGGCTCAAGTGAATTGGTTAAAGATGTTTGTGGCTGAGAGCACCTCCTTGCCCTGCCCCTCACCCCTAAAGGGGGGAAGAGAGATTTAAGATGGAGATGTGAGTAGAAATCTTAGCTGTGATGTTACAAGGTCAGATCACACTTTCAAATTGTCCACATCATTTTCTGACAGGGCATATGAGAAAGCTTTTTGACTTGTGAAAAGGGAAGTAACTGGCACTATACATGACGTGGGAATTTGTCATAAAAGGTTTCTAAGAGGCCTCTGATTGTTTCTTGCAAATTTTAATACTGCTTTTGCGTGGTGAAAAGTTTAGTGCATGGACACCCAGCAGTTAAGTTACAAATTTAGACACTCAAGTCTGGAAAACCTGTTACAACTCTTGGCCAAGTGAATTTCTCCTGTACTGGTATATTTAGGTTGGGTTTGGGTAGGAAATTTGAAATCAAAGGATTTTAGTTAGTTCAAATTGCATGGATAAAGATATGAATCTATAAGGAGTGGAAAGATGCGTCAAACAAATCTCAGGCATTTTAAATTCATCTTTGAATGAGCTTTTTTTCTACATTCATGAATCAATCCAACCAAAGAAAAGCCATGTGTTGCAAGCCTTACTCAAGTAAGTCGGAGAAAACTTAAAATTCAAACCATTCATTAAATTTATTCCATCCAAATACAACAAAGACAGTTTAATTACTTTATTTAAAGCCCTATCATTGTTCCAAATATGATAAGCGTCCTCGGTTTATTTGTATTCATTAGCACTTTGCTGTAATTTGTCAGGTCTAACCCTATTTTTTTTGTCAATTATTATTTTTCCAGTTACGACAGAAAAAAGATGTCTTCGGCCGGCACTGTTTCAAGTTTTTATCAAATTACATATGGGTTTATTCAGGATATGGTCCCCTTAAAACTGGCATTAGAAGGTGATCTCCACTCTTCAGTATGCTCTTCAGTATGCTTATTTTCATCTTGATTAAAACTGAGATTTCTTTTGAGAACTTAGACCCGAGCCATACTAACAAAACCATTTCTTCTTATAATTAATGCACAGGGAGATAGACGAGGCTCTGAAACCTGGTGTGTATGCTATAATAGATGCTTGCTCAGCTGATGATCTTCAGCATCTTCATTCTGTATTCGGAGGTCAGCAGACATTGGTTAATAAGGTTGTTAGTATGATACAGAAGACTTCTTGCTTTAGTCTAACCCTTCCTCTCTTGTCCTTGCTTTTGCAGAGGGTCCTTGCAGAAATACACTAGCAAATTTGCAACATGATTACAAGCTGAATTTCCAATATGAAGGGAAAGTCTAACCTAAGATTCTTCTACTGGGGAAATATATTAGCAACTAATATAAATTTCAACCGGTAAGTCTTCAATCATTGGGAGAAAGTAAAGCAATTTTTTATGATCTAAACGATATAAAGTGATCGTGAAATTTTGCAAAGCTTGAAAATTGCAATTTTCATAGTCCCCATTTCATATTGTTCCTGTGGCTGTCAAACATGCCATAAATTTTCAATCCCACTAACCATCGTTAACAAAATGCTGTAAAGGCGCACATATATATATATTCAACTCATTATAGGCTTAAAGATGAAACTTATAATAGTTGTCACTATTAGATGTTTATGGAAGTCTTTCCACAAATTCTTTCCAAATTTTTGGGTGGGGCTTGGCATGATGTTTCTCTTGGCTGTACTGTACTTCTAATCTTTTCTATATTAGTTGTGTTGACTTTTTCTATGCTGTTGAGCTGCAATATTGATTTCTAGAGATTTCTACTATTATTCGGTTTTTTGATTTGGGAATGCCCTAAATTCGTTATCCATTTTATTCGCCAATTGTTAATGCTCAAAAGAAAATTTTTATTCCAAAAAATATTTTTATTATTTTTTGTAATAGAAAACAAAAATATTAGATCTTTTGGAAAGAAACATTTTACCAAAAAAGTATATATTTTTTTATTATCATGGGAAGATTATTATGTTTGTTTAAATTTATTATTTTTATTTGATGAAATTTTAATTTTTTATACTATTTTTTTAAATGAGGGATTTTATTTTAATATTTAACTTAATAATAAAAAAGTCCGTTAAACTCAGATAAATGATAATATTATTGCTGAGTTGAACGCCCAAACGATTTTCAAATTCAATTTTGACAATGGGCTAAAATTGAAACTAACCTTTTCTAAAAGAGCAAGACATGGGAGAAGATTAAAGGTTGGAAGGAGGATTATTATTATTATTATTTTTTCCCTCAAATTGAGACGAAAGTTTTAGTCAAGTCTATTATTCAAGCTAGTCTCACACAAATGATGAGTTGTTTTGTCTAGTGTTATTAACCTAGCAAAAAGAATTGGGTGGATTATAAAAATATTAATTAAATATTATTAATTGAAAATAATTATAAATAACTTGTAATCTAACTAAAGGTTCAAAAGCATGATCCAAAATAAAATTAAAAGCATTAAAATGGCAATACAAACCAAATTAAATTATAGTTCAAATATTAATGTACAAACTATTAGTACAAATCAAATTAAACTAAACCATTGAAGTTTCATAGTACATCTCAATATACAATCAAGGGAAAACTTTAGTTATGACATTTATGATGAAACTTAAGAGAATATATAATTTAAATATAAAATTTGAATGTAATGCATTTATCATATTTTAATGAAAATAGGCCCATCTTTTTTTAAATGTTATATACATTTAAATTGAGCACTTGTTAAGATTATACAATATCATAACATGAATGCAAGGTGTAAGAAATATTTGAGTTGCTATTACATGAGTACAATTCACTTCTACCTCACACAAAACCTGGGATAAGAGATCCCACAAATGTTATGAAGCAGCAAAGAGCTCACTCCCACATGAGGAGCCTTATACATTGAAAGCCCAATGGAATAGAACTACTCAGGTGCGCCATCTAGTCAGCACAATGATTACTCTCTATGCACATGCTTGACATCAGCAACCCAATCTCTTTAGAGAAGCTTTTTAATGCTACGAAGAAGACTAGCCGATGAATTATGAACGACCTCTTTGCTGATAAAGTGCAACAGCAGTAGCACTATCCAACTCCATGTTCACCACTGTAATTCCCTTGTTGCAAGCATATTGCTATCCAAGATACAAACCCCACAATTCTGCCATGACTATAGGGCAAAAACCCAAGTTGACAACAAAATCTCCTATCTAAGAGCCCACACAATCCTGATAACACCACCAGTAGAAGCATAACCAGTGGAGTTATCACGCGACCCATCAGTACTGAGTTTAATATCACTAGAGGATTCCAACCTAACCACACCCATTCACGGCAAGCCGTACCCTTTGCCCCAATGCCAAGAGCAGAGTAAGCACTGATAGATTCATGAGCAAAACTCATGATCACTAGACTAGCACCCCTAAGTCTAGCAAACTCATCATAAAAAATAATGGCATTATGCTACTTTTAGATAAACCAGCATCTAATGCCAAACAATAAATTCCAAAGAACACCATCTACCAACAAATTAGAACTCCTTAGATTCAATTCCAGCTACATATCAAAACTCTCCACATCAAAGAAAACAGGGGACAAAGAATTAGGCAACAAAGAGAGCCACAAACCTTTAGCAGTAACACAATCACGCAAAGCATGGACGGTTGTCTTAGGATGCAATAAACAAACAGGGCAATAAACATCATTAGTGAGGTGATGACGCAATCTTCTTGAATTAATGAGCAACCTCTGATGCGAAACCAACCACCAAAAGAATCTAATTCCCTCTGAACCATGCCAATTCCACACTTGATTCCACCTTCTTTCATTATATAACCTTGAAAGAAAAATGCACCTTAATACACTTTAGGGTGTAAGGCTTAGCAATTTAAAATTTTTCAATGCCTAGGGTTTCATACATCATGCAAACCAATTAAGCTATTGAAAAATACATAATTTGGTCATAACAAATTATGTTTTAATTGCTAACATACCTAATTTGAATCCATATCAAAAGGTGTGACGAAATTTTTATGCTGGTTGTGTGTTAGAACAAAAGAAGGTATCTATTAGGTACATACAAGTGTTGAAAGATATGTATGAAGGAGTAACTATCATTATGCGCACAGTGGGAGGGGACACGAGATTTTCCGATTTCAATTAGATTACACCAAGGATCAGTTATAAGTCCTTACATTTTTACATTAGTTTTAGATGAATTGACGAAACATATACAATAGAGTATTCTTTGGTGCATGATGTTTGCGGATGATATTGTTTTGATAGATGAGACGCGATAAGGAGTCAATAGAAAGCTAGAGCTTTGGAGAAGTACTCTAGAGTCAAAGGGCTTTAAGTTAAGTAGAACGAAGACAGAATACATGCATTACAAGTTTAGTGAAGGCCAAACTGGTAATAGGAAGGAGTTAGTTTGGATGGAGTGGTACTGTCCCAAAGTAATCACTTTAAATATCTCGGCTCAGTCCTTCAAGTAGATAGAGAATGTGAGGAGGATGTTAGTCATATGATTAAAGCTGGATGGTTGAAGTGGAGACGTGCCACGGGAGTTTTATGTGACCGCAAGATTCCCAATAAGTTGAAAGGAAAATTTTACCGTACAGCCATACGACCGGCTATGTTATATGGTAGTAAGTGTTGGACATTGAAGGAGTCGTATGTGTCTAAGATAAGAGTTGCAGAGATGAGAATGCTAAGGTCGATGAGTGGCCATACTAGACTAGATAAAGTCCGTAATGAGAGTATTAGAGAAAAGGTAGGAGTGGTGCCAATTGAAGATAAGTTGAGAGAAAGGAGATTGAGGTGGTTTGGTCATGTAAAGCGTAGACATACGGAGGCTCCAGTTAGACAGGTAGAGCACATTAGGTTAGATAATAGAAAGAAAAAAAAAGGGGTAAACCTAAATTGACTTGGAGAAGAGTAGTACAACATGACCTAGAAGCATTACACATTTTTGAGGATTTAACCCAAAATCGTTTAGAGTGGAGAAAGTGAATCCATATAGCCGACTCCAAATTTTTGGGATAAAAGCTTAGTTGAGTTGAGTTGAGTTGAGTTGCTTTGCTAACATACTTAATTGCCATTAGAAAATAAAATCCCTAAATTTAATAAGTGAGGGTTTAGGGAAAAATTACCCCTTAGTCGCAGAATCAAATCTTACCACAAATCCAGAGAGTGTTGGCCCTCTAGTTTATCCACACAAGCAAGTGATCAAAGCAACCTTAGGAAGATCCGAAACCCTCCTTTGATATTCCTTTATATTTGGCCAAAGTAGGAAGAGAGTGAGGTTTAGGTTTTTCTTGAAACACTTTCTCAACACTTAATTCAAGAGTATCAACACTTATTCTTTTTGAATCAAGCAAAGGAAGATAAGAAAATTTTGGCTATGGTGGAGAGAGTGAGTCGGCCAATAAGATAGAAAAGAATATGATAATTTTCTTTTCACATCTTTATCTTTTAATTTTCTTAATTAAAATTTATTTAACAAGTGTCCACATTTGATTCATCAACCAAATGAGTTTTCTAATCACCATTAGTCCACTTGTCAAACTAAGATAATTAAGAAAATTAAAATTATAATTAATTATTATCATATAATACTTAATTTAATTTTCCTTCTTCTTTTGACCAAGTCAAAGTAGTCAAAATTTGATCAAGTTAAACTTGTCAAATTTTGACCAAGTCAAAATTTCAAATTAATCAAATTAATTTCCTTCCTTAAGCTTAATTAATCAAATTTATATTTAAATACTTTAAATATTAACTTGATTACTTTCATAAATAAATTTAGTTTCAAGTCATGTTAGGGATTTTACAATCTAATTGTAAATTAAATTTATTAATTCAATTAATTAATTAAACCATTTAATTAATTAATCAAATTAATTTTACTTTGATCATATTGCTCTTATGTGTGTGACTTACTAGGTTCATTACTAATTGACAATGAGAATAATATTAACTTTTTAGTATTATTGGAACTGTTATGGAAAATCAATCACTATGTTATAGAAAGTCAATCACTATATTATTTCTCTGTATATTCTGTATTCTGTATTCCTATTTAGGATTTCTTCCTAATTAGTAGAACACAATTATAGGAATCAATTGTATATATATATACCCATGTACAAATTAATTGAAATCAATGAGAATCATCTCTTTCTACATGGTATCAGAGTAGGTCATCAATCTAGGGTGACTATTTGTTCTCACTACCCAGCTCAGGAGAGACCTTGGCCGCTAACCGGCCGTTTCGACCCCGATCAACATCGCCGGTGTCGCCTCAACCCACTCATTCCACCACTGTGTGCTGTTGCTTGATCCAGTATACCATTAAAGGACTTCTGAGGTTTGACTCTCAGATCCTATTTCTGTATTTGCTTGATTTGTGATTTTGGGTTATTTTGCTGCTATAAGCACTTTGGATTAGCATTTCGGTTAGTTTTCTTTGTCTCAACAAATGGAAGACAATAAGAATGTTATTTCTGATGTGATTCCGGTGATGACTAAGATCACGGAACACAAACTTAATGGTTCAAATTACCTTGAGTGGAGTAAGACTGTTAGGGTCTATTTGCGTAGCATTGATAAGGATGATCACCTTACTAAAGATCCATCCACTGATGATACACGATAAACTTGGCTAAGGGAGGATGCTCGGTTGTTTTTGCAGCTTCGGAACTCGATTCATAGTGAGGTAATTAGTTTAATTAATCACTGTGAATTTGTTAAGGAATTGATGGATTACTTAGATTTTCTGTATTCTGGTAAAGGGAATATCTCTCGTATTTATGATGTTTGTAAGGCATTCTACCGTGCTGAGAAAGAGGATAAGTCTCTCACGGCTTATTTTATGGATTTTAAATGGGTATATGAGGAACTTAATGTATTGTTGCCTTTTAGTCCTAATGTGAAAGTTCAGCAGGCAGGGAGGTCTTAAAACTTGTCTCATCTAGTAATTGAAGAATCCACATTACCTCACATACTGATTGTGCCATGGCTCTGTATTCAGATTCAGCACTAGATCGAGAAACTACGCTCTGCTTCTTGCTTCTCCAAGACACCAAATTTTCTCCAATAAAAACGCAATATCCAGTAGTTGACCTCCTGTCAACCTTAGATCCAGCCTAGTCGGCATTTGAAAAACATTCAACATTCAAATGCTCATGATTACCATATAGCAAACCTCTTCCTGGAGCGCCCTTCAGATGCCCATGATTACCATGCTACTTCGTTGGGAGATTCTTTACCTCATACTGATCATGATTCTGATCTAGATTTACCCATTGCTCTTTGTAAAGGTAAACATTCATGTACTTACCCTATCTCTTCTTTTGTTTCTTATAATCAATTGTCTTCTTGTTCTCGGTGTTTTGTTACTTCTTTAGACTCTGTTCCTATCCCTAATACTGTTGGTGAGGCACTGTCTCATCCTGGCTGGTGTGATGTTATGAAAGAGGAAATGGAGGCTTTAGATGCTAATGGTACATGGGAACTATTGCCTTTGCCCACTGGTAAGAAAGCTATTGGTTGCAAATGGGTATTTACAGTAAAGGTAAATCCTGATGGTTCTGTGGCTAGGTTAAAAGCACGCCTTGTAGCAAAAGGAATATGCTTAGACATATGGGGTTGATTACTCTGATACTTTTTCTCCTGTAGCTAAACTTACTTCTATTCGCTTGTTTATCTCTTTAGCAGCTACATATGATTGGCCCCTGCATCAATTGGATATCAAGAATGCTTTCCTTCATGGTGATTTTTAGGAGGAGGTGTATATGGAGCAACCACCTGGGTTTGTTGCTCAGGGGGAGCTGGGTAAAGTTTGTAGGTTTCGAAAGTCTCTTTATGGCTTGAAACAGAGTCCTAGGGCATGGCTTGAGAGATTCAGTGAAGCAGTACAGGAATTTGGTATGCAAAGGAGTAATTGTGATCGCTCAGTATTTTATAGGCAATCTGAGGCTGGTCTAATTCTCTTGGTAGTCTATGTGGATGACATTATCATCACTGAGAGTGACTCTGCAGGTATTTCATCTCTTAAAACCTTCCTCCAAACCCAGTTTCAGACAAAAGACTTGGAATTGTTAAAGTATTTCTTGGGTATCGAAGTTATGAGAAGTAAGAAGGGTATTTTCTTGTCTCAAAGAAAATATGTCATCGATCTATTGACAGAGACAGGAAAATTAGGTGCTAAACCTTGTAGCGCACTAATGACTCCAACTTAACCGACAACTGTGGGGCCCTTCATGGAAGACTGCAGGTCCTGATCAGAAATGGGTGGTTGAAGATTGAAGGGAATGGCTCTCTCCCCAACGTCACTTCAAACCCTCTGCCCAATCATGGTACAAGCAGTGGTGTGAACATGATAGAATCTGAGGATGAAACGTCAACCACATAGATGGATTGACTGGTTCCTCACTTTGAGGAAATTTTTGTTATGGTAGTGAGGGAAGGCTACCTTTGCCCTCAGGCATCAGGATCAGAAAGGGGTACGGGATGTCCTTACCATGGAGGAGCAGCTGATCATGAGCTGCGCAACTGTAAGGGATTCCGGCAAGAGGTCCAGAACTTGTTGTCCCTTAAAATTTTGAGATGCCAAACGAGGTCGAAAGCAGAAGGCAAAATAAATGTAGCCAGATTCAGCCAGAATGCCTCCACCTCCAATCCCAGACTAACCTTCTCTGCCCCCAATGCACTAACACCACCACCACGAGTAACAGTCATCCGAACCTCGCCTCAGCTCCCAGTCATAAACACTCATGCTGTGCCTTGGAATTATAATTTCCAAGTCTTCACTCAAGAAGCATCCAGTAGTACATCAACTCCTAACCTTGCCTATACTCCACCCTCGACACCCTCTAAACCATGCTTCGCCCCCCACGAGCACTTCAGAATGACTCACAACCAGTAGCTCCTACCCACCTGAGCAAAAGATAGAATTTATAACCCGAAGTGGGAAATGTTACGGGAATGACAAGAAGGAAAAGAAAAGAGGGAAAGTAAAAATGGGAGAGCTACAAGAGAACACGGAAGAGGAGGTTGAGAAAGTTGAGAGAGGAGAACTTGCTGGATCAAGTGGGGAAGAGGAATTGTTGCTTCAAATAATGAAGCAGAGTGAATATGACGTTGTTGAGCAACTGAGGAAGACGCCTGCCCGGATTTTGTTGTTGTCATTGATCTTGAGCTCAGAAGTCCATCGCCAAGCCCTACGGAAGATTCTGGATCAGGCCTTTGTAAACCTTGATATCACACCGGGGCAATTCGAGAAGATAGTGGGACAAATTCAGGCATCCAGTTTTGTCACTTTCTCAGAAGAGGAGATAGACCCGGCTGGCTTAAAGCACACCAAGGCTTTACATGTGACAAGAAATGCAAAGGTCGATAGTTGCTAAGGTCCTCATTGACAATGGATCTGCGCTTAACGTCTTGCCCAATGCCACCTTGGCAAGGCTACCTGTCGACCGATCAAACATACGTCAAAGTGCCATGGTAGTAAGAGCCTTTGACGGCACAAGGAGGGAAGTACTGGGAGACATTGACTTGCCGCTTCAAATCGAGGCATGCACTTTCAACGTCACATTCCAAGTGATGGACATTGAACCTGCATACACCATGTTGCTAGGGAGGCCTTGGATCCATTCAGCAAATGCCGTAACTTCGACCTTGCATCAGAAAATTAAATACATCATGGATGGCAGAATCATCACTATAAAGGGGGAAGAAGCCATGCTGGTCACTAAGCAACAATCACTTCCTTATATGGAAGCAGCCGAAAAGTCTTTGGAAAGTTCTTTCCAGGCTCTAGAATTGTAAGAAACTATCCTGAGGGATGAAGGGGCTACAACTACGGTTGCAAAAATGATGCTTAAGAGCGGATATGAGATAGGCAAAGGGCTAGGCACCACATTACAGGGGATTGTTGAACCCATACCAGCTATCCAAAAGATTGGCCGTTTCTGAAGGAACGGAAGCGTGAAAAACACAAGTTTATACCATTGAATTCAAAAATTTTCACTTAGGGTCACATGCATCATGCAAGATTTATTTTTATCTATTTGATTTCAATGATAAACAACATATTAAAACTCTTTTAATATGTTTTTGGATCTGTATTTGTCATTTAAGATTTTTAAATTAATCAGATTAATTTTAGAACCCTAGATTAAATCAAGAACGATTATACCAACCTCTTGATGCAATCGCAATGTTCGTGTTTCTTTGAGATTCGTCTTCAGGACACCAGATGTTGTCCCTCTAGCTTGTCCACACCAAGAACACCTATGGCAGCTCTTGAACAGCTTCTAAAGCTTTTTCTATTAATTAGAAATTCAAGTTTTGCCTTTTAAGAGATTAGAGATGTAAACAGGACACTAGAAACAATTTTTAGTATTCTTAATTCAAGAGATTGAAGGCTAATCTCTTTGAATTGATGAGAGATGAAGAAGAATAGATGGAGAGCCTCAAAATGGCGTGACAAAGGAGGAGTGGTTGCTGGTTGTCTTATTTTTAATCCATAACAACACTTATATAGCTAGGTCAACACATTAAACCCTTGCCACATGTTACCCTTTAATTAGTTCTAGGTTTAATTGACCCAATCACATTGTGCCAAGTGTCAAACCTATATTTAATCTTAATTTTAATCATCTTACATGATTAAAAGACATTTGGCAAGCTTATGTATAATGCCATGTGTCACCATCTCATGGTGCCACGTGTCACACTGTGAAATGACCAAAATGCCCCTGTGTCCTAATTTTGAGTTCTTAACCCAAAATAATTATTTCTCTTCTTCTAATTCATTTATATCAAATAAAAATTAATTAATTAATCTCTATTAATTAATTTCTCATTAATTAAATTCATATTTAAACACTTTAAATATAAATTTAACTTATACTATACATCCAATAATCTAGATTTAGTTTTAAGTCATGCTAGGGACTTTGCAATCTAATTGTAAACCAAATCTATTTAATTAATCAATTAAACTCTTTAATTAATTAATTAAATCATTTTTAATTAGGTGATAACTTGTGTATGTGTGTGACTTACTAGGCTCATAACTAATTGGCAATGAGATATGATATCAACTCTTAATATCATCAGAACTCTTTCTTACCATAAATGATTTGTCTAAATCATTTTATGCACCTCATAGACCATGGTTAACACCTAGCATAGCATGCCATGGCCGCCCAATTAGTAATAAGGTTTACCTTAAATGAACCTATAATCATATGTTACCATGCACTAAAATCTCTCTGTTACAAAATCCCAACTCAAGCTGGAGTCATGGTTCATGTCAAACCCTATTTGCTATGAATATTATGTTCTCTTTTAATTCCAGTTCTTGATTAAAAAGATTTTCTCATCAGAAACTCTTTTCTGAATAAATCTATCTGTCTTGGCCAAGAACTTGAAACATCAATAACAATTAAATGAACATAGGATTTTAACCCTATTCCTCTCTCTTTCCTCTCTTCTTATCCTCCTATCCCCATTCCTCCTATCTTCAGCTCTTCTCTCATATCTACCCCTCCTAGGTCTTTCAACCTCAAAATCATAGTTATCAACCTCAACTTCATCAGATTCAACTACTGGAGGTGCAAGATCCCTCTTATTTGGCCTTCTCTCATTTTGCCTATCTCTTTGCTCCAATCTTTCCAACCTATCTATGATTCCATTGCACACAACATTCATTCTTTCAAATTGTTGTCTGACAGCATGCATGTAGAATGGATTTTCACCTTCTCCCTCACTACCATCACCTCTTCTAGACATGTTTTCAGACCTGCAAGAAAATGGTTAGTGTAAAGAAAACACCTCACTCACTCCCTTACGTGTTTACACTCAACAGGGGACACTCCACTCGTGTTTAACTCAACAAGGCTTTTTCCCTCTTATGAACTCACCACTCTGTGCCTTTTACCTCTCTTGGCTATGTCCACAAGTTCTTATCAAACTCAAGTAACTCAAACCAAGACTGTACTCACAAAAATTTAACACACAATAAAATTCTAGAACGTGACGGATCAAAACGAGTAATCAAGAAAGCAATAATGTGACTCAAGAAGTCAAGAAAAGAAAAGCTCAAGTATGAAAATGTAATGCAATAAGGAATCAAGAAAGAAGACACCAAAATAAAAAAGTAGTAAGCTGGAAAAGAGACAACCTAAAGTAGAGATATCAAGCTTAAATATCCAAGTTTGCCACCAACTTATCACAATTACCAGCAGTTCACACAATACACCAAGAATTGCATAAATTTAGGATCACTAAGCAAACGAGTGTATTTTGATCTAAAATTGAGTAGGCAAATGCAACCCAATACTGACTAATTGCTGCAAGAATTTCAGGCTTTTCTTGACAGACTTACTATGTAAATCAAATGTAATCGTGTCTGCTGCAAAATTTTGGTTCCCCACACAAACGATTAAAGTTTGAGCTGAAATTTAATTTGTGAATAGCTCAAATGTGGCACAAACAACCTGTAAATTTTCAGGAATTTTTGGGCTGATTTCCAATGTGAACTTAATTTGATCCGGTCTGCTGCAAAATTTTGGTTCCCCACACAAACGGTAGAATTTTAAGCTGAAATTTAATCCGGGAACTACTGAAATGGGGTATAAACACCCGGTAAATTTTCAGAAATTTTTGGGTATATTTGCTATGTGAACTTATTTTGATCGATTCTGTAGCAAAATTTTGGTTCCCCACACAAATGGTTGAATTTTAAGCTGAAATTTAATTTGGGAACTACTAAAGTGGGGTATAAACACCCTATAAATTTTTAGGAATTTCTAGATCCATTTGCTATATGAACTTAATTTGATCGGGTTTGCCGTAAAATTTTGGTTCAGTAGGCAAACAATATCAAACAACCCCCAAAATTTACACCCAACGTCTTAAACATACCCAAATAGTGCTGGTACAGTTTCAAGCCTAATAGGTATGTCGAACTCAATGACCCAAATAATCTCTCATGTTTGATGTCAAAATGAAGAAAGCAAGATGGATAGCTAGAATAATGGCTTTGGCTTGATTAACCCAAAACCCTAAGACAAACTCAACAAAACAAATTTTTAAACAAACAGGTCATACTAAACCCCAAGAGCCAATTTCGGTCAAGCATACAATGACAAAAAATGTGATTAACAGAAACACAATAAAAAGCAAATCAAGGTTTAGGAAGAAAGAACCAGATGCAAGATGAAGAAGAAGAAACAAATATGGAACAAGAGCCAAACAGCAAATATGAAAAAGGTAACAAACCCCAAGAATAAGAAGTAAATAGTGAATCTACCTTGTTTGGACGTCCCTTTGCTCTGATACCAAAACTGATGTAAACCTTCAAGTAATTGGTAACTTGAAAACCCACATTCAAGAATTAAAGGAACTATATGGAAAGCACCAATTTAAGATGTATGAGTTTGATTCTTTGAACCAGCATAATCAGAGTGTTGTGTAATTCAAAGAAAATATCAGAAATGGTATTCTTGACCTAATTCATATGGAGAATGAATAAACCAAGAATATTATGCACATTAAACCTTGCAAGATAGAAATCTCAGTAAGTTAATGAGCTTCACAAGAACAAAGGCAACAGCCAATTTACTCACTAAAGGAGCAGAAACAATTATCATTAATATTCAAAGTGTGTCCTCCACTCTCTCATTACACTTGTATTTATAGCCTCTTGGCTTCAAAGCTAAAGACAAAAATATCCCTACTTTAGTAACAGTTGTAAGGAGTTTTAAGTCCAAACAAAAATTAATCTATCGAAAGACTAAAAACTCCTTAAAAAAAGTAAATTTAATACAGCAGCAAGTAAGGGCATTTAAGTCCAAAAGAGAGGTGGTTATAACAGCAAGGAATATTCCTTGAAAAAGGTGCCAGCAGATACATGTACATGGGTTGGATCTGGTGCATGCATGTCCACAGGTTATTCCATGTAACCTAATGCTCCACATGACACCTGGTCACTTCCAAGCTTAATTTTCACCAAATTTAATCCTTTATAATTTTCTTTATGCCATTCCAGCTTATAATCCTTGCTCCTTATGATTTCACAAATTAAATTCTGAAGTGATTTAACTCTAGCTCTAGTAATTGGACCTTGGATGAAATCCTTTGGCGTGGATGTAGCTTGATTCTCATCAATAAATGTTATGATAACTTAGGATGTAATTTCATTTATTTAAGGACTTTAAAAGTCCATATTCTTGTATGTTCACCTTGGTATGCCAAGGGTTACAATGTAATTGGATTGCAAGAAGAACAAGGAGGTCAAGAGCATTGGTGGGACCAGTGGGAGGAGATCAAGATCAAGGGTTGATTATGTACTTCTTCATCAATTCTTGTAAAATGAATGAATGAAATACACCTAGGAATGCCCTGATTCAATTCTTGGTGGCTCAGTATTGAATCCCTTAGAAAGTCCATGATCATACCATATTATTTGTTTATCCATGTATGCATGAGATGTGTATGAATGTATGCAAGTATGTGATATATGCATGCCAACTGGATAATGTGCAAAGTGAGACCATAATAATAATTAAGCCGACCACAAAATCTTCCAAACAAATGATTAAGTTGGTAATGGTATAATTATGGTAATTATATCATGGCCCTCCATTGAGGCAGTTATTTTAAGAAATTTTAAATACTTGCATCATTAGCTATATGAGCTTGGGAATGATGCATTTGTTTAAGAGATTTTCTTAAGAATAATTGTTAAGCATAAGATGTTGTAAGTATGTAAATGGTTGGTGGCCAATAATAGATGTGCCTGAGGTCATTAAAATTATTTGCATGCCTACTAACTCAATGGGATCAACTTAACTAATGCAAGATAAATCAATAATGAATATGCCTGAGATTTTGAGCATTAGGGGCCAAATAAATGATTGAACCTCACATGAGATGTGATGGCCAAGGAGTTACTCACTTATAATTTATTGTGATTCCGATAATGGATGTGCCTGAGGATAATCAATAAGACTATAAGAATTCAATCTCCCACTACAAATCCATCCAACTAGGATTTCCGTTTCCTACTTTGGAAGTGTAGGATTCGCTAAGTTAGTGGGAGGACCAATTTGATTAAAAGACCATAATCATTTTGGTTAATTACTTGATACATTTACTAATTAATCTTATTATTTCTGCAGTTTATTTTTTGATAATAATGAGCACATTACAACCACCACCATCCAATATCCTTGTGAGTATACTTGATCATAATAGGTTGATAGGACATAATTTTTTTGATTGGAAGAAATTTAAAACTTGTCTTGAACCTAGAACGTATTAGATATGTTCTAAATTCAAAGATTCTGGTCCCTTACCTCCTGGGGCCACTCCAGAGGAATCAGAGACTTTGGACAAGTGGAAGGAGCATGATATGAGAGCCAGATGTTATATGCTTGCTTCTATGACTAATAAGTTACAGAAGTAGCATGAAAACATGCACAGTGAAAATGAGCTTTTTCTTCATCTGTAAGAGTTGTATGGTGAGCACAACAGGAATGCTAGATATGAGATATCTAGACAGCTATTCTGCATGAGGATGTCAGAGGGACAGAATATAGGAGATCATGTCCACAAGATGATTCAACTTATTGAGAGTTGGAACATCTAGATTTTCACATGGATTTCCAACTGCAGATGAATTTGATCCTTCAGTCCCTACCAAAGTCATTTGGAAATTTTGTGAAAAATTTCCATATGACTAAGCAAGAATGCACTTTGATTGGGTTACTTAACATGCTAGTTATTGCCCAAAAGAATATGTGACACCCCTTACCCGTTTACAGTATAGCCGAGTAAGATATGTCACACAGTGTACCAGAACACTCTATTTTATCTCAATCATTTTTTATTCTTCCTTAATTTATTTTTATCATAGTTATGAAGTACAATATATTTCATTTAAGTCATTTATTGAAATTATAATTTATTTGAGGTTTCGTAAATTTTGTAAAAAATTCGGCAAAGTGTCGGCTAAAAATGGAGAAAATAGTTCTTTGGAACCTGTTAAAAACACTTCCAATAATCATTTCTAATCATTCTTAAACTCCAATAACCATCAACATGGTCTCAATATTTTTCAACAATATTTCCATTTCTCATTCATTCATTTCACATAATATTCATATACAAGTCATAAATAAATACTCAATGTTCCATTTATAAACACAATTTTCACTATTTAAATTAATATCAAAATACATTAAATAAGTCTTATTATACGTGAGAAAATAAAAGTTTGATTACATAATACCAAAATGAAACTTAGTGTCCTACCAATGCACTGAAGACGGTGAGGTGACACGGACACTATGCAGAGCTGCAGATGGTCTCACCCAGTCTGTGGTCTACTGGGCTCTCGGTCGGTCTCTCCAGAAACTACGCGTGGCAAAAAGCAAAGCGCAAAGCAATAATGCTTAGTGGTGTCAATAATAAAATAAAAAGAAATAATAGAAAATAAATATGCAGTGCATGTTCTGATGTCTTATGCAAACAATTTTTCGATCATTATTGGTAATCTTATTTATTTTGTATTTGTTATATTTATAATTTCATTAAATTTATCTCCTTCCATTTTTAATTGCCCAAGTAACCTATACTGGATGACTGGACTGGATAAATGGGTAAACTGGCACTGGGTATTAAGTACCTGGGGCCTTCACACCATCGGTCACATATGTATCTCCCGGTGTGCAACAGAATAGCTAATGAGTTGTAATAAATATTAGGCACAAGGCCAAGTATCAACACAATGTCAGAATAGCTAAAAGCCATAAAATCACAGAATGGCATAATGCCCTGTGTAGTACTGCTAACTAAACCCTATTGGCATGCCAACCTATCCAAACCAATATTGCTAGGTGTACTAGGGCATGTTACACTTTTAAACTTTACAATTCTTGAAATTTAAGTTTAGGTGTTACTATTTATTTCATTAGTCAACTAAAATGTTGACTTTTGCATAGACAATAGGTACACTGGTTCTAATACTCCCAACATACCACATTTTGCATTCTAAAATTGTTGGTATTGGTTGCCAATACCATTTCTAAGATTAATGTTAATTGTTCAAAATTTTCAGATTTCAAATTTTTTGTTTACTGTTCCATTAGTCATTTTTATAGTGAGAATTTGGCAAAATGATCAACATGAAAGTTGTTTCTTATTTTGTCTAGTTATATTTTCTTTTTTGAATCACTCAATTTGGAGTTTTGTAGCTCAAGTTATGGCCCAAAAACCACAACTGGCCGGATTGTAATTTTTCCAGAATTTCTGGACTGACCAAATCTACAGTACTTGGAACAATGCCTGCAACTCACTTTTTGAATATGTTCTAGTCATAATTTGGGTTAGGTTTCTTCATGAAAGTTGTAGATCTATATCTCAGATTGTTGCTGGTAAAATTTCAGATCAATTGGATTTTTTTACACTGAGTTATGGCCAAATGACCAAACACTGTTCATTTGGTCATTTTGCCAGGCAGAATGCAGGTCACCCGGATTAGGGCAAGCTTTTGGTCAACTTGGTTTGGTTTTCTGGACATGGTTTCTTCACCAAAGTTGTGACATTATATGTCTAGTTTTATATTCAATTGGCCTTGCACCAATTGAATCTTTACAATTCAAGTTATTGCTGCCCAAACCTGCTGGACTCATGCCCAGCCCTGCAGGTCACCAAGGGCAGCCACACCAACTTCATTTCCCACTACATAAACCACTTCATTTCTCATTCACACATAACCAAATGGTCACTAATTGACCATTAAAACTTAATTTCACCATTACATGATCAACATCTCAATTTTGGGTCCAAACCCTAGCTTTACCATTTCAATTTTTCAAACACATACAATCAATGGATCAATTCATACTCCTAATGATGCATATACAAGTTTAAAGAATTAGTTGACACTAACCTTTGTTGGAGAGTTTCCCTAGCTTAGAAAACATCTTGATTTTTCTTTCTTTTTGCTGCCCAAAGCTTCCTTAAGGTGCTAGGTTAATTTTTTGTGAAGAAGGCTAAGGTTTTGGAGTGAGATTTGGTGAGGTTGGGAGCTTGGGTGAGCTTTAATGGAGTTTTCCTTCCTCTCTCTCTCTCTCCACGTTTTTTGCTACCCCAAAGGTTGAAGAAGCAACTAATTTTTCTTTCTTTTTTTTTTGCCTATTAAGTCATTTTAAATAAGTTAATGCCATTTGATTGGGTGGGAGGATTTTTAATGACATCATAATGATGTCATAATTCCAATTCTTTAATTTTCTTTCCTTTTCTTATCTACTAAATTTCAATTTAATTTTTAGCAATATTTATTCACATTTTATGTCATAATAATTATTTACTTAACTGGACAAGTTGGCCAAAAATTATCTCTGAAGACAAAATGACCAAAATGCCCTCCGTTTGGCTTAACAGACTAAAATTGTCTGTACCGATTTAAAAATTTTTCTAAACCTTTTCTTGGCATTCTAATGCCATAGAAACCTCTGTTAGTAGTATGCCCTAGAGCATATCATTTAGTATGTATCTTGTACATATTTTTATTAATAAAAGGCATTTTTACTTTTCCGTTTACATAATATATTTATGTGTAATAGAAAAGGTCCATTGATATTTTGTTAGAAATATTATTCTTAAGTTGTTAAGAATATGAGTGACAGTATTTCTAGCACAAAGTATCATAAATAGGTTCACAATCGAGGATACTTCATAATAAGGACATGACTTATCCAGAAAGATTGTATTCATGTTTGTTCCCAAGTTATTTATATGAGATGTAAATAAGATGGAATGGTGAGTCTCATGCCATATAATAAACATAATAGGCACTTATAAATGATAAGTAGGCCGAACCAGTGACACTTATGACAAGCACATAGAGTTTACTCTTGTCAATGTTTTGTCATAAATCATATCAATGCATATAATCTTTAGACCTGAGATAGCACAGTTATCTTATATATAGGTAGTTTGAGTTTGATACTGCTTTCATACTTGTACTGTGTATGGGTATATGGGCATGTGTTGGCTCCTACTAGTTATATATAGAGGTAGGTATTGATCAAGATGGAATCTGTTCCTCTAAGTAAATAGAGATAAAATCCTATGTTCATTTAATTGTTCTTGATGTTTCAAGTTCCTGGCCAGGACAGATAGATTTATTCAGAAAAGAGTTTCTAATGAGAAAATCTTTTTAATCAAGAACTGGAATTAAAAGAGAACGTAATATTCATAGCAAATGAAGTTTGACATAAACCATGACTCGAGCTTGAGTTGGGATTTTGTAACAGAGAGATTCTAGTGCATGGTAACATATGATTATAGGTTCATTTAAGGTAAACCTTATTACTAATTGGGTGGCCATGGCATGCTATGCTAGGTGTTAACCATGGTCTATGAGGTTCATAAAATGATTTAGAGAAATCATTTATGGTAAGAAAGAGTTCTGATGATATTAAGAGTTGATATCATGTCTCATTGCCAATTAGTGATGAGCCTAGTAAGTCACACACATACATAAGTTATCACCTATTTAAATATGATTTAATTAATTAATTAAAGAGTTTGATTGATTAATTAAATATGTTTGGTTTGCAATTAAATTGCAAAGTCCCTAGCATAACTTGAAACCAAATCTAGATTATTGGATGTATAGTATAAGTTAAATTTATATTTAAAGTGTTTAAATATGAATTTAATTAATGAGAAATTAATTAATAGAGATTAATTAATTAATTTATATTTGATATAAATTGATTAGAAGAAGAAAAATAATTATTTTGGGTTAAGAACTCAAAATTAAGACATAGGGGCATTTTAGTCATTTCACAATGTGACACGTGGCACCATGAGATGGTGACACATGGGATTACACATAAGCTTGCCAAATATTTTTTTTTTAATCATGTAAGATGATTAAAAACTCCGCCTAAGTAGTTTGCGCTTAGCCGGTCCCAAGCCCGGATAAAGGAGGAGGGTTGCGGTAGGTGACAACCAGCGTAAAAATTTCGTCACACCCTATGATATGGATTCAAATGATATAAACGTTGGGGCGTCCTCTACTAACGACGCGCTACATCGGAGCCCGGGTGTAGTGATAAATATGCAAGGGTGTAGGCGTTCACCGAAAGCGACGCCATGCCGCGCCGGGTGTGGTGTTAAGTGAGCAAGGGTTCCCACATCATGGACGGGTGTGGGTAAAGAAGTTAGTCCATAGGACAGATAATAGAACAAATAGTGGAACAGAACACAAGATAGACATAGAAAATAATAGAAGATATCATAGAAGGAGACCAATTAGGAAGGAGTAGGATAGGAGAAGGATCAGGGTTGGTACTTGGAATGTTGAATCACTTACAGGAAAATTAATGGAGCTTATGGATACCTTGGAAAGGAGAAGGTGAATATTGCTTGCATTCAGGAGACTAAATGGGTAGGAGAGAAAAGTAAGGAATTGGGTAATTCAGATTACAAATTGTGGTTTACCTGAAAGGAGAGAAACAAGAAAGTATTGGTTATAATGTTAGACAGGACATTGAAAGACGCAGTAGTAGCTGTGAAAAGAGTAGGAGATAGAATTATACTAGTAAAGCTAGTACTAGACGAAGAAACAATAAATATAGTTAGTGCTTATGCCCCACAAATAGGACTAGACAGTGAGAGTAAACAAAGGTTTTGGGAAGATATGGATGATTTAATGCAAAGCATACCGAATGAAGAGAATGTTTTCATTGGTGGAGATTTGAATGGACATGTAGGAAGTGATAGGCAAGGTTATGAGAATGTTCATGGAGGTTTTGGTTTTGGCAGTCGAAATGAGGAGGGAAAAAGCATCCTGGATTTTGCTATGGTATACGACCTAATACTAGCAAATACCTACTTTATAAAAAGAGAGTCACATTTAGTGACTTTCAAAAGTGGGCAACATAGAAGCCAAATCGACTTCCTCTTAATCAGGAAGACAAATAGAGCTCTATGCAAGGATTGCAAGGTCATTCCAGGAGAGGCTTTAACAAGTCAACATAGGTTGGTGGTCTTGGATGTCAAGTTTAGGAACAATTCAAGTAAGGTCAGAAGAAATAGTGTAGCTCGAACAAAGTGGTGGGAGTTCAAAGGAGTAAAGCAAGTGAAGTTCAAAAATGAGCTTCTTGAGTCTGAAGTATGGAAGCTAGATATGGAGGCCAATGATATGTGGATACAGATGGCATCAAAGATTAGAGAAGTAGCTAGAAAAGTACTTGGTGAGTCTAAAGGACATGGACCACCCTCAAAAGAGAAATGGTGGTGGAATGAGGAAGTACAAAAGGCAGTGAAGAGAAAAAGGGAATGGTATAAGAAATTACCTAAATGTGATAATAATGAGGCATATGAACAGTACAAGATAGCAAAGAAAGAGGCAAAAAAGGCAGTTAGCCAAGCAAGAGCACAGGCCTTTGAAAAGTTATATGAGAAACTTGGAACTAAAGAAGGGGAGAAAGATATTTATAGATTAGCAAGGAGTAGAGAAAGGAAATGTCAAGATCTCAATCAAGTTAGGTGCATTAAGGATAAAGAAGGAAAAGTGTTGGTGAAAGATGAGGACATTAAAGAAAGATGGAGAAATTATTTTAATGATCTCTTTAATAATAGTCAAAATGGAAATAGCGTGAATATAGATTATAGAACAATAGAAAAGAATGTAAATTATACTAGAAGGATTAGATCTTTAGAAGTAAAGGAAGCACTTAAGAGAATGAAAGTAGGTAAAGACTGTGGACCCGATGAAATACCAATTGAAGTGTGGAAGTATTTGGGAGATATGGGAGTGGCATGGTTAACTAAATTATTTAATAAGATTCTAAACTCAAAGAAAATGCCTGATGAATGGAGGAAGAGTATTTTAGTACCTATTTTTAAAAATAAGGGAGACATACAGAATTGTGGGAGAGAGTTGTGGAGCATCGACTACGTCATGATACTTCTATCTCTCTCAATCAATTTGGTTTCATGCCTGGTCGTTCAACTATGGAAGCGATCTTTCTCATTAGAAGCTTGATGGAGAAATATAGAGATGGGAAGAAAGATCTACACATGGTTTTTATTGATTTGGAGAAGGCTTATGATAGTGTTCCAAGAGAGGTCTTATGGAATGCGTTAGAACAAAAGAGGGTATCTATTAGGTACATACAAGTATTGAAAGATATGTATGAAGGAGCAACTACTATTGTGCGCACAGTGGGAGGGGACACAAGAGATTTTCCGATCTCAATTGGATTATACCAAGGATCACCATAAGCCCTTACCTTTTACATTAGTTTTAGATGAACCATGAAACATATACAAGAGAGTATTCCTTGGTGCATGATGTTTGCGGATGATATTGTTCGATAGATGAGACACGAGAAGGAGTCAATAGGAAGCTAGAACTTTGGAGAAGTACTCTAGAGTCAAAGGGTTTTAAGTTAAGTAGAACGAAGAGAATACATGCATTGCAAGTTCGGTGAAGGCCAAGCGGTGATAGGGAAGGAGTTAGTTTGAATGGAGTGGCACTGTCCCAAAGTAATCACTTTAAATATCTAGGCTCACCTTCAAGTAGATGGGGATGTGAGGAGGATGTTAGTCATAGGATTAAAGCGGATGGTTGAAGTGGAGACGTGCCACGGGAGTTTTATGTGATCGTAAGATTCCCAATAAATTAAAAGGAAAATTTTACCGCATGACCATACGACGGCTATGCTATATGGTAGCGAGTGTTGGGCACTGAAAGAGTCGTATGCATCTAAGATAAGAGTTGCAGAGATGAGAATGTTAAGGTGGATGAGTGGTCATACTAGACTAGATAAAGTCCGTAATGAAAGTATTAGAGAAAAGGTAGGAGTGGTGCCAATTGAAGATAAGTTGAGAGAAGGGAGATTGAGGTGGTTTGGTCATGTGAAGCGTAGACGTACGGATGCTCCAGTTAGACAAGTAGAGCACATTAGGATAGAGGATAGAAAGAAAAAAAGGGGTAGACCTAAATTGACTTGGAGGAGAGTAGTACAGCATGACTTAGAAGCATTACACATTTCTGAGGATTTAACCCAAAATCGTTCAGAGTGGAAAAAGCGAATCCATATAGCCGACCCCAAATTTTTGGGATAAAGGCTTAGTTGAGTTGAGTTGAGTTTATGTAAGATGATTAAAATCAAGATTAAATATAGGTTTGACACTTGGCACAATGTGATTGGGTCACTTAAACCTAGAGCTAATCAAAGGGTGACATGTGGCAAGGGTTTAATGTGTTAACTTAGCTATATAAGTGTTGTTATGAAAAAGAAAAACAACCAGCAGCCACTCCTCTCCTTTGTCATGCCATTTTGAGGCTCTCCATCTATTCTTCTTCATCTCTCATCAATTCAAAGAGATTAGCCATCAATCTCTTGAATTAAGAACACTAGAAATTGTTTCTAGTGTCCTGTTTACATCTCTAATCTCTTAAAAGGTAGAACTTGAATTTCTAATTAATAGAAAAAGCTTTAGAAGCTGTTCAAGGGCTGCCATAGGTGTTCTTGGTGTGGACAAGCTAGAGGGACAACATTTGGTGTCCTGAAGACGAATCTCAAAGGCACGTATATCGCTAAAGGCATCAAGAGGTTAGTGTAATCGTTCTTGATTTAATCTAGGGTTCTAAAATTAATCTGATTAATTTAAAAATCTTAAATGGCAAATACAGATCCAAAAACATATTAAAAGAGTTTTAATATGTTGTTTATCATTGAAATCAAATAGATAAAAATAAATCTTGCATGATGCATGTGACCCTAGATGAAAATTTTTGAATTCAATGGTATAAACTTGTGTTTTTCACGCTTCCGTTCCTTCAACCTCAATGACCCTTCTCTGGTGTCTCAAAAATTATTTTATGAATTTTCTCCCGGGTCTAGGGCTCCTAGTTGTGAGAACCGCAACTTCCCACTGGTTTACCTATCGCTAGGGCACCGGCTCATTTAACTTGGTTATATTTTATTTCTAAAATTTTTCCTAAATTTTTCTTATTAATATTTGAGTTAATTATGGTTCCTCACTTTAGTTTAAATATTTTTCTGGACGTTCTAGCTATCCGGACCGACACTGGTCACCGGAACAGTATAATGTACGGAGCTGCTACAGGAAGGGTGTTACAACTCTTCCCCTCTAATTTAAATTTCATCCTCGAAATTTACCTAATGCAAACAGTTGAGGGAACTGTTGCCTCATCGTCTCTTCACTTTCCCAAGTTGCCTCATCAGTGTTGTGGTGCCTCCAAAGCACTTTCACCAGTGGAATCTGCTTATTCCTCAACTCTTTCACTTCCCGAGCCAAGATCCATATGGGTTCTTCTTCATATGTCAAATCCAGTTGTACTTCAATTTCTTCCATGGAGATGACATGTGAAGGATCTGAGCGGTGTCTTCTTAGCATAGATACGTGGAACACATTGTGGATCTTGTCCAGCTCTGGTGGTAAAGCTAGCCTATAGGCCACTAGACCCACACATTCAATAACTTCATATGGGCCAATGAACCTAGGGCTTAACTTACCTTTTCTTCCAAACCTCAGTACCTTCTTCCATGGTGACACCTTGAGGAATACTTTGTCACCAATCGCATATTCTATTTCTTTCCTCTTTAGGTCGGCATAAGATTTCTGTCTGTCTGAGGCAACCTTCAGATTAGCTTTGATTAGTTTTACTTTCTCCTCTGTCTGTTTCACCAGGTCTGGCCCTACCAGTTTATCTTCACCTAATTCAGTCCAGCACACTGGAGTTCTACATTTCTTCCCATACAGTGCTTCATACGGGGCCATTTGGATGCTAGCTTGGTAGCTATTGTTGTATGCAAATTCTGTCAGTGGAAGGTATCTATCCCAACTTCCCTCAAACTCACTGACACAACTCCTCAGCATATCCTCAAGGACCTGACATATATTTCATATTATTATTATCATTTCGTTTCAATATTTGTATTAGTTCAATTGGTTTCAATTGTTTACCTGGATTACTTTTTCTGATTGCCCATCCGTCTGAGGATGGAAAGCTGTGCTGAAGTGGAGTTGTGTACCCAAGGATTCATGCAACTTCTTCCAAAATCTCGATGTAAACCTTGGGTCTCGATCAGATATGATGGAAAGAGGGATTCCATGCAGTCTAACTATCTCACTGATATACAATTCTGCTAACTTCTCTAATGAGTAGTCAGCCCTAACTGGCAGAAAGTGTGTTGACTTCGTCAATCTATCAACTATCACCCATACTGCATCATGCTTCTTTTGGGTGAGAGGTAGACCACTTACAAAATCCATAGTGATCCGATCCCATTTCCATTCAGGTATACGTATAGGCTGTAGCAATCCTGATGGAACTTGATGTTCTACTTTGATTTGCTGACATGTCAAGCATTTAGTCACATAGTCAGCTATGTCATTCTTCATACCAAGCCACCAATACTGAAACTTCAGATCATGATACATTTTTGTACTTCCTGGGTGCATAGCATAAACACTGGTATGTGCCTCTTTCAGAATACTGGCTTTCAATTCCCCATTATCTGGTACACATACTCTTCCTTTGTAGTACAGACACCCATCTGCTTTCACCTTATAGTCAGTTGTTTTTCCCTCTAAGATTTTACTCACAGTAGTCATTAATTTCTCATCTACCTTCTGCCCATCTTGTATCTGTTGCAGCAGGTTTGGCCTTACTTGCAACTCAGCCAAAATAGCTCCATCTTGAGCTAAGGACAGACAGGCATTTAGTGATCTTAAAGCTATGATGGACTTCCTGCTTAAAGCATCAGCAACTACATTTGCCTTCCCAGGATAATAATCTATCACACAATCATAGTCATTTAGGAACTCAATCCATCGCCTCTGTCTAAGATTGAGCTCCTTCTGGGTTGGCAAATATTTTAGACTCTTGTGGTCTGTATAGATGTAACATTTTTCACCATATAAATAATGCCTCTATATCTTCAGTGCGAAGATAATTGTTGCTAACTCTAGGTCATGAGTAGGGTAGTTCTGTTCATGTGGCCTTAACTGCCTGGAACCATAGGCGGCCACTTTCCCCTCTTGCATCAATACACACCCCAGCCCATTATGTGAGGCATCACTGTAGACCACAAAGTCTTTCCCCAACACTGGCTGTGTTAACACTGGTGCTTCAATCAACATAGCCTTTAGCCTCTCAAAACTTGCTTGGCACTTGTTGTTCCAGCCAAATTTCACATTCTTGTGCAACAACTTGGTCATTGGAGCAGCTATAAGAGAGAACCCCTTCACAAATCTTCTGTAATACCTAGCTAGCCCCAAGAAACTTCTGACCTCAGTTGTATTACTGGGAGGCTTCCATTCCATCACTGCTTTTATTTTCTTGGGATCCACTCTAATCCCATCAGCTGACACTATGTGTCCAAGGAATGCAATTTCATTTAACCAGAATTCACACTTTGACAACTTAGCATACAGCTTCTTTTCTCTCAGGGTTTGCAGAACAATCCTCAAATGTTCATCATGTTCTTCCCTGGTCTTGAAATACACCAAAATATCATCAATAAAGACCACTACGAACCGATCTAGGTATGGATGGAAGATACAGTTCATAAGGTCCATGAATGCCGCTGGTGCATTTGTTAGGCCAAAGGGCATCACCAGAAACTCATAATGCCCATACGGTCCCGAATGCGCCTTTAGCACATCCGCATCCTTCACCTTTAATCGATGATACCGATCCGAGATCAATTTTTGAAAATACTCTCGCTCCTTCAATTGATCAAACAGATCATCAATTCTAGGCAATGGTTACTTATTCTTCACTGTCACTTTATTCAACTGCCGGTAATCAATGCATAACCTCAAAGTCCCATCCTTCTTCTTCACAAACAGCACTAGAGCTCCCCATGGTGACACGCTGGGGCGTATAAACCCCTTTTCCAAGAACTCCTCAGAATCGATTTTCGCCTTCAATTCTGTGGGCGCCATCCTATAAGGAGCAATAGAGATTGGTGCTGTACCCGGCAGTACCTCACTAGCAAATTCAACTTCTCTTTCTGATGGCAAACCAAACAATTCTTCATGGAACACATCTGAGAAGTCTTTTACTGTGGGTATGTCACACAGATCTGGCTTAGCCTGCCTAGTATCCACCACATTTGCTAGGTAGGCTTCACAGCCTTTTCTCATCAGTTTTCTTGCAACTGTGGCTGAGATGACATTGGACAAGGAATCTGTCCTTTCCCCCACAATTGTGATCTCATTACCCTCAGGAGTTTTCAAAGAAATCCTCTTCAGTTTACAATCAACCATTGCCTGATGACGTGACAACCAGTCCATTCCCAAAATCACATCAAACTCGTGGAAAGGCAACTCAATCAGGTCTACCAAGAATTCATACCCCTGAATTCTTAACGGGCAACCCTTGTATACTTTGTTCACCACTACACTGTGGCCCAATGGATTAGTGACCAGAATGTCTTGGTCACTCTCCCCTACTAATATCCCCCTTTCTACAGGTAGGTTGATGCAGATGTATGAATGAGTGGATCCTGGATCCACCAATGCATGCACAGATGTATTGTAGAGGGAGAACGCACTCGATGACGCCCTGGGGCATCTTGCTCCTCCTGAGCTCTCATGGCATAGGCTCTAGCAGGTGGTCTGCCCTCAGGCCTCTCTGCTGGCTTAGATGCAGGCCTCTGTGATGGTCCCACTGCCTCAGATTTGCCAGATTTCCTACCCCTTTGTGGTGCAGGAGCAGGTCTGTCTACTTGTGTTGGAGCAGCTGTGGCAGTTCTGCGTGGACAATTCCTCAACTGATGCTCTGTCGACCCACACCTTAAGTAGGCACCAGTCACTCTCCAACACTCCCCCTTATGCCATTTCAGGCAATGCAGACATGCAGAAGATGCTGGGGCTGGTCCCCTGAACCCCGTCCCTAGAGAGCTACCTACTGATGGTGTGGACTGACCTCTCCTAGGGGTGAACTGTGTCCTGGGTCCCTGGGACTAACCCTGACCTTGTGGTTGACCTGAACTCTGTGCAGGTGGACCTTTGAACTTCTTTCCTGGTACAGGAGATGAGCTAGATTGACCCGGGCCCCTCTTCTGCTGTCTCTCTCTTCTGGTCTGCTCACTTATTCTTACTTTTTCAACTTTTATTGCAGCTTCCACTAACTTGGTGAAGTCTGTGATTCCCAAGGCAGTGATCATGATCTTTATATTATCATTTAATCCCTCTTCAAATCTCTTACACCTTCCTGCTTCATTAGGGACTATCTCCCTTCCGTAGTGGCTCAGTCTGACAAATTCCTTTTCATACTCTGCCACTGTCAACTGTCTCTGCCTCAGGTTAATGAACTCTCTTCTTCTCTCTTCTAGGTATACACTAACATATTTCTTCTTGAATTCTGAGAGGAAGAAGTCCCAAGTTATTACTTATGGTCAGATTTCATCGACAACCGTATTCCATCATTCATATGCATCATCTTGCAACAGAGATGCAGCAGCTTCTAGATTTTGTTCTGGAGTGCAGTGGAGTTGCTTTAAAACTCTGCCTATTCTGTTCAACCAGTTTTTGGCTACAACAAAATCATATTCTCTCTTTCCAAAGAGGTCCACTGCACCAAATTTTCTCAGTCTTTCCAGGTGTGATTTCTGTTGTGGAGGTGGTGGTGGTGGTGGCATTACCCCAGCCATTTGTCTGAAGAATTCGGCCGTTTGCTGAAACATGGCCTATGGAGGCCGAAAGGTGCTCGCTTGAGTCGGGCGAGTAGGTTCTCCCTACCCTGGGCCTCACCTGCAGTGGAGCATAACTCTCCACTTCCTCCTCAACTGCCCTCTCAGATGTGGGGTCCATATCCTAATCAAAATAACAAAGACAAACAGATCTGCATTAGTGTCACCTCGACTCTTACAAATGCAATGCATGGTATGGACTCAATCTAGGCCTAGAAACGCCTAAACCGTGCTCTGATACCACTAAATGTGACACCCCTTACCCGTGTACAGTATAACCGAGTAAGATATGTCACACAGTGTACCGGAACACTCTATTTTATCTCTATCATTTTTTATTCTTCCTTAATTTATTTTTATCATAGTTATGAAGTACAATATATTTCATTTAAGTCATTTATTGAAATTATAATTTATTTGAGGTTTCGCAAATTTTATAAAAAATTCGGCAGAGTGCCAGCTAAAAATGGAGAAAACAGTTCTTTGGAACCTGTGAAAAACACTTCCAATAATCATTTCCAATCATTCTCAAACTCCAATAACTATCAACATGGTCTCAATATTTTTCAACAATATTTCCATTTCTCATTCATTCATTTCACATAATATTCATATACAAGTCATAAATAAATATTCAATGTTCCATTCATAAACACAATTTTCACTATTTACATTAATATCAAAATACATTACATAAGTCTTATTATATATGAGAAAATAAAAGTTTGATTACATAATACCAAAATAAAACCTAGTGTCCTACCAATGCACTGAAGACGGTGAGGTGACACGGATACTATGCAGAGCTGCAGATGGTCTCACCCAGTCTGTGGTCTACTGGGCTCTCGGTCGGTCTCTCCAGAACCTACGCGTGGCAAAAGGTAACGCGCAATGCAATAATGCTTAGTGGTGCCAATAATAAAATAAAAAGAAATAATAGAAAATAAATATGCAGTGCATGTTCTAATGTCTTATGCAAATAATTTTTCTATCATTATTGGTAATCTTATTTATTTTGTATTTGTTATATTCATAATTTCATTAAATTTATCCCCTTCCATTTTTAATTGCCCAAGTAACCTATACTGGATGATTGGACTGGATAAACGGGTAAACTGGCACTGGGTATCAAGTACCTCGGGCCGTCACACCATCGGTCACATATGTATCTCCCGGTGTGCAATAGAATAGTTAATGAGCTGTAATAAATATTAGGCACAAGGCCAAGTATCAACACAATGTCAGAATGGCTAAAAGCCATAAAATCACAGAATGGCATAATGCCATGTGCAGCACTGCTAACTAAACCCTATTGGCATGCCAACCTATCCAAACCAATCTTGCTAGGTGTACTAGGGCATGTTACACTTTTAAACTTTACAATTTTTGAAATTTAAGTTTAGGTGTTACTATTCATTTTATTAAACTAAAATGTTGACTTTTGCATAGACAATAGGTACATTGGTTCTAATACTTCCAACATACCACATTTTGCATTCTAAAATTGTTGGTATTGGTTGCCAATACCATTTCTAAGCTTAACGTTAATTGTTCAAAATTTTTAGATTTCAAGCTCTTTGTTTACTGTTCCATCAGTGGAAATTTGGCAAAATGATCAATATGAAAGTTGTTCCTTATTTTGTCTAGTTATATTTCCTTTTTTGAATCACTCCATTTGGAGTTTTGTAGCTCAAGTTATGGCTCAAAAACCACAACTGGCAGGATTGTAATTTTTCCAGAATTTCTGGACTGACCACTTGGAGAAACTCACTTTTTGAATATGTTCTGGTCATAATTTGGGTTAGGTTTCTTCATAAAAGTTGTAGATATATATCTCATCTTGTTGTTGGTAAAATTTCAGGTCAATTGAACCTTTCTACACTGAGTTATGGCCAAATGACTAAATACTGTTCATTTGGTCATTTTGCCCAGGCAGAATGCAGGTCACCTGGATTCGGGCAAGCTTTTGGTCAACTTGGTTTGGTTTTCTGGACATGGTTTCTTCGCCAAAGTTGTGACATTATGTGTCTAGTTTCATGTCTAATTAGCTTTGCACCAATTGAACCTCTACAATTCAAGTTATTGCTGCTCAAACCTGCTAGACTTATGCCCAGCCTTGTAGGTCACTAAGGGCAGCCACACCAACTCCATTTACCACTACATAAACCACTTCATTTCTCATTCACACATAACCAAATGGTCACTAATTGACCATTAAAACTTACTTTCACCATTACATGATCAACATCTCAATTTTGGGTCCAAACCCTAGCTCTACCATTTCAATTTTTCAAACGCATACAATCAATGGATCAATTCATACTCCTAATGATGCATATACAAGTTTAAAGAATTAATTAACACTAACCTTCGTTGGAGAGTTTCCCTAGCTTAGAAAACTTCTTGATTTTTCTTTCTTTTTGCTGCCCAAAGCTTCCACAAGGTGCTAGGTTAATTTTTTGTGAAGAAGGCTAGGGTTTTGGAGTGAGATTTGGTGAGGTTGGGAGCTTGGGTGAGCTTTAATGGAGTTTTCCTTCCTCTCTCTTTCTCTCTCTCCACGTTTTTGGCTGCCCCAAAAGTTGAAGAAGCAACTAATTTTTCTTTCTTTTTTGCTGCCTATTAAGTCATTTTAAATAAGTTAATGCCATGTGTTAAAGTTTGATTGGGTGGGAGAATTTTTAATGACATCATAATGATATCATAATTCCAATTCTTTAATTTTCTTTTCTTTTCTTGTCTACTAAATTTCAATTTCATTTTCATTTTTAGCAATATTTATTCGCATTTTATGTCATAATAATTATTTACTTAACTGGACAAGTCGGCCAAAAATCATCTCTGAAGACGAAATGACCAAAATGCCCTCCGTTTGGCTTAACAGACTAAAATTGTCTGTACTGATTTAAAATTTTTTCTAAACCTTTTCTTGGCATTCTAATGCCATAGAAACCTCAATGACCCTTCTTTGGAGTCTCAAAAATTATTTTATGAATTTTCCCCTGGGTCTAGGGCTCCTAGTTGCGAGAACCGCAACTTCCCACTGGTTTACCCATCGCTAGGACACCGACTCATTTAACTTGGTTGTATTTTATTTCTAAAATTTTTCCTAAATTTTTCTTATTAATATTTGAGTTAATTATGGTTTCTCACTTTAGTTTAAATGTTTTTCTAGACGTTCTAGCTGTCCAGACCTACACTGGTCACCGGAACAGTAGAATGTACGGAGTTGCTATAGGGAGGGTGTTACAGAATATGTCAGGCAATAAAGGAAAAGAGGTGGCTTTAGTTGCATCTTCTTCTTTTGCTAGAAAGTCTAAGAAGAAGAAGGGCAATAAGTGAAAGAAACCTCAAGTTCCTGGACCTTCCAAGAAGATAGCCAAACAGAAGGGCAAGTTCAAAGCTAATAAAGGCAAAAGAAAGTGTTTCCACTGCCAGAAGGATAGGCACTGGAAGAGGAACTGCCCAGAGTATCTTGCTTCTCTGAAGGACAAGAAAGATAAACCTTCAGAAGATATATCTATATCTTGTTATTTAGATTCTGATGATGCTCATAGTTCATCTACAGCTTGAGTTTTAGATACTGGTGCTAGTTCTCACATTACTTTTGATATGCAGGAACTAGCAAGTAGTAGCAGCTTGCAGTCATGAGATGTTAGACTCCGCATTGGCAATGGCTCAACTATTGAAGCTTTAGCTATAGGATCTAAATCTTTATACATGTATGGATATGTTTTGTATTTAAATAATATTTTGTGTGTACCTGATGCTTTTAAGAACATCATTTCTGTATCTAGTTTGACTAGAAATGGTTATGAATTTCAGTTCACAAATGATGTATGCAATATTTATTTTGAAAATGAATATGTTGGCTCAGGTTATATGTATGATGGACTTTATTATTTGGATAATAATGTTAAACATAAATCTAATGCAAGCAATCTAAATGAATGCAATACCATAATGAAAATCAATTGCACTCCAAAACGTCTTTAGCACTTAAGATTATGTCATATTACAGAAGATAGGATTACAAAGCTTGAGAAAATGGGGATTTTATCCTCATTGGGTTCTGAACCTACTCCAACTTGTGAATCCTGCATTTAAGGCAAAATGACTAGATCAACTTTTATTGGATAAGGGTTAAGAGCTGAAAATATTTTAGAACTTATACATAGTGATGTATGTGGTCCATTTAAGGAAATGGCTAGAGGCGATTTTCATTACTTTATTACATTTACTAATGATAAATCAAGGTTTGGCTATTTGTATTTGATAAAATACAATTATGAATCCTTTGAAAAGTTCAAAGAGGAAATCAAACAGGAAAAAGTATTAAAACTCTTAAATCAGATCATGGAGGTAAATACTTAAGTACTGAATTTGATGAATACTTGAAAGAGTATGGCATTATCTCCCAACTGACTCCTCTAGGAATGCCACAATTAAATAGCGTATCTGAAAGGAGAAATCGTACCCTATTCGATATAGTATATAGTATGATGAGCTATACTAACATGTCAATCTCTTTTTGGGGATTTGCATTAGAATCAGCTTTGCACATTTTGAATAGGATACCATCAAAGTCGGTCGCTTCCACACCTTATGAGATATGGCATGGAAGAAAACCAAGCCTTAAGCATGTTAAGATTTGGGGTTGTCCAGTTTACATTAAAAAGCTAAAGACTAATAAATTGGAAACCAAATTAGAAAAGGGTCGATTTGTTGGATATCCAAAAGAAAGTTTTAGATATTATTTTTATTTACCTACATCACAAAATGATGTGGTAAGTAGAGATGCCATATTTCTTGAACAACAGTTTATTCAAGAAGGTGGCAAAGGAAAGCAAATAGAGTTAGAATTAGAGAATTCTGACCAACCAACAAATCAGATGAATATAGATCCATCTAGTCAACCTATGCCTATTGATGAAACATCTACAATAATTCCTTGTAGATCAACCAGAATATCTCACTCACCAAAGAGATATGGTTTTCTTTATGCAGATGAATAAGAGTTATTTGCTTATGAAGAAATAGATCATGGAGATGATCCTTTTACTTATGAAGAAGCTATATCAGATATAGACTCTTCTAAATGGATTGAAGCCATGAAATCCGAAATTGATTCCATGTATAAGAATCAAGTTTGGTGTAACACCCTCCCGATAACAACTCCGTACATTCTACTGCTAGGTGATCGGTCGGTCCCATTACCTAGAACGTCCGGAAAAATAATTAAACTTAAGTGAGGGACCATAATTAACTCAAATATTAATAAGAAACACTTAGTAAAAATTTTAAAAATAAAATACAACCAAGTCAAATGAGCCGGTGCCCAAGCGATGGGTAACCGGAGGGAAGTTGCGGTTCTCGCAACGAGGAGCCCTAGACCCGGGGGAAAAATTACAAAATAATTTTTGGGACTCCAGAGAAGGGTCATTGAGGTTCCTATGGCATTAGAATGCCAAGAAAATACCTAGAAAAATTTTCAATCGGTACAACCAATTTTGACCCGTTAAGCCAAACGGAGGGCATTTTGGTCATTTTGCCTTCCGAGGTGATTTTTGGCCGACTTGTCCAGTTGAGTAAATAATTAATATAACATAGAATATAAATAAACATTACTAGAAATTAAATTGAAAATGAGTAGTGGAGGAAAGGAAAGAAAATGAGGAAAAAGCCTAATTATGACATCATGGTGATGTCATTAAGAAAATTTGGACCAATCACAATTTAGCCATCCTTTGACTAACTAAATAAAAGACTAAATGAAGACTAAATCCACCAAAATTGCAGCAGCCATCTTCCCCAAAAATCCAGCCGAAACCCTCTCCCCATTTCCCTCCATTAATTTGCAACAAAAGCTTCAAATTTCCATGCTTCCTCACCCTAAAACCCATAAGTCCCTTCATAAAAAATTAATCCCACACCTTGCTAAACCTTTTGGCAGCCAACAAGAGGGAAGAAAGTGAAGTTTAGGGCTTTGGAAATTCTGCCCAATCAAGATTAGTGCTACACTTTCATTCTCCTTCTTTTAAATCTTAGTTAGAACATCATTTTGAGCTAAGAAATTTTAAGAAATTGAAGTAAATTATATGTGTTATGGTACCTTCAATTTTCGGCAGCCCTATGGAAGTATGAGGTTGATTGTTTTAATAAATTTAGAGTGGCTAGAAATGATGGTTAAGGTATTAATATACATGGACATTAAACTAAGTATGTTAATTAAGGTTTATGGGTAAATTGCATTGGACATTAGGGTTTTGAGGCATGAAAAATTGACTTGGCTTACCAAAGTATTAAAGAACACTCTAATGGTCAATAAGTGACCATTTGAGGTATGTTGACCACAATTTGAACTTAAAAATGGAATGGCACAGTCAAGGTGGGGCTGCCCTAGACAAGCAGATAGGACTGAAAATTTAGTCCCTTTGCACTGCCATAACTTGGGCTGTGTTAGTCCAATTGGTGTTTGGCCAATTGGACATGAAACTAGGCTTATAATGGCACATTTTTGCTGAAGAAACCATGCCCAAAAGACCAAAGCAAGAGGACCAAAACTTGGCCCCAAATCCGGATACCCTGCACTGATTCTACAGAATTGGCCAAATGAACAGTAACTGTTCATTTGGCCATAACTCACTGTAGATTTGGTCAATTGACCTAAAATTTTTACAGCAACAAGTTAAGACATAGAAAAACAACTTTCATGAAGGAACCTACCCCAAATTATGGCCAGAACCCATCCAAACAAGTGGTTTCAGTCACTGTTCATGCACTGTAGATATGGTAATTTTCTGCAGAATGCACATCCGGCCAGCTTGGGTTTTTGGGCCATATCTGGAGCTACAAAACTCCAAATGGAGTGATTCAAAAAAATAAATTCAACTAGACAAAATAAGGAACAACTTTCATGTTTTACATTTCTTCAAATTCCAACAGTAACAGTGTCCAATGGAACAGTAAAGTTGACTCACCAAAACTGAAAATTCTGCTTGTGTGGGTTTACATTTTGAAATGGTATTAACACTTAATGCCAACAAGTTTTAAACACCAAATGTGGTATATTGGGAGTGCCAAAGTCAATGTACATATTTTCTATCCAAAAGTCAACATTTTTGTTGACCAATGAGGTGAATAGTAACACCAAAACATGAAATTCACAAATTGACGAATTTAAGAGTTTCAAATGCCCTAGTATACCTAACAAGATTGGTTTGGATAGTTTGGCATGCCAATAGGGTTCAGTTAGCAGTACTGCACATGGCAAAAATGCCATTCTGTGATTTCATGGCTTTTAGCCATTCTGACTTTGCATTGAGACTTGGCCTTATGCCTGAGATTATTTACAGCTTGGTAGTCGCTCATTGCACACCGGTGATGCATATGCGATCGATGGTGTGACGGCCCGAGGTACTAGATACCCAGTGCGCTACCCGTTATCCAGTCCAGTCGTCTAGTGTAGGTTACTTGGGCAACCAAATGAATGAAAGTGAACAAAGTTACTGAATTAATGTATATATAACCATACTAAACAAATGAATCATATACATTCACTACACATTTAATTTCTTGCTATTTTCTTTTATTATATTATTGCACCACTAAGCATTATTGCTTAGCGCGTTGCTTTTGCCACGCGTAGGTACTGGAGGTACAGATCGTGAGCCCAGTAGACCACAGACTGGGTGAGTCCATCCTCTGATTCGCATAGTGTCCTTGTCACCTCAACTTCTGCAGTGCATTGGTAGGACATTAGGTGTCTTTTTGACATTTTGTAACTTAACTTTGTTTTTCTCCTATGTAATTAAACTTGTGTAATGTATATTGATGTTTATGTAAATTATGAAAATTGTACTTGTGAATGGAAAAGTAAATGTTTACTTGTGATTTATATGTGATCATCACATGTGATGGATGATTGAGAACTGGAATTGAAATGTTGTTGAGATCTTAATATTGAGATTTTGTTGATAAATTGAAGTTGGGATTGTTTGGAAATTATTTGGAAGTGTTTTTAACAGTTCAAGAATCTTTTCTCCATTTTTAGCCAGACTGTCGGATTTTCTTTAAAATTTTCGGAATCTCAAATAAATAATAATTTCGATAAATGGCTTAAATGAATCATATTTCATAAATTAGCTTTAAAAGCATGATACAAATTAAGTAATGTATATTAGAGTGTGCCAGTACACCGTGTGGCATTACTTACTCTGCATACCGTATACGGGTAAGGGTGTCACATTTAGTGGTATCAGAGCACGGTTTAGGCGTTTCTGGTCCTAGATTGAGTCCATACCATGCATTGCATTTGTAAGAGTCGAGGTGACACTAACGCAGATCTGTTTATCTTTCTTATTTTGAATAGGATATGGATCCTTCATCTCATAGAGCCGTTGAGGAGGAAGTGGAGAGTCATGCTCCACCGCAGCAATGAGACTGGGGCATGAGAGAATGCGCTCCACTCAAGCGAGCTCGCTCACCTCCACAGCCATGTTCGAACAAATGGCCGACTTTTTAGACAAATGGCCGGGTAATGCCAAGACCACCACCACCACCACTCCACAGTAAATCACACTGGAAAGGCTAAGGAAGTTTGGAGTGTGGACTTCTATGGCAAGAGAGAAGATGACTGCTGGTAGAGAATTGGTTGTGAGCAGAGTACTAAAACAACTCCACTGCACTCCAGAGCAAAACCTGGAAGCTGCCATCTCTTTACTGCAAGATGATGCATATGAGTGGTGTGACACCGTGTCCAGTGAAGTGCAAACAAGTCAGAATTGGGACTTCTTTCTCTCGAGTTCAAGAAGAAATATGTGGTACCGTATACCGGAAGAGAGAAGAAGAGAATTTATTAACCTGAGGCGAGACAATTGTCATGGTGAGTATGAGGAAGAATTCGTTCGATTAATCCTATATGGAAGGGAGATAGTCCAAAATGAAGCTGAAATATGCAATAGATTTGAAGAGGGACTAAATGACAACATCAAGATCCAGCTCACCGCCTTGGGAATCACAATTTACCAAGTTAGTGGAAGCCGCAATAAAGGTGGAAAAAGTAAGAATTAGTGAATGCACTGTAAGGGATAGACAGAGAAGAGGGGACCAGTCGCTTTAGTTCCGCTCCCGGATTTGGGAAGAAGTTCAAGGGTCCTCCCGCACGAGTTCGGTCAACCACAGTGGTCGTGGTCGGGGGCCCAGGCCACAGTTCACCCCTAGGAGAGGTCAGTCCACACCATCAGTGGGCAGCTCTCCAGGGATGGGGTTCAGAGGACCAGCCCCAACATCTTCTGCATGTCCGCATTGCCTGAAATGGCACAAGGGGGAATGTTGGAGAGTAACTGGTGCCTGCTTGAGGTGGGTCAATAGAGCATCAGTTGAAGAACTGTCCACGCAGAACTACTACAGCTACTCCAACACAAGCAAATGCACTGCTCCCGCACCACCAAGGGTAGAAGGTCCGTAAATCCAAGCCGTGGGACCATCTCGCAGGCTGCATCCGAGCCACAGAGAGGCCGATAAATGTACCACCCGCCGTAAATTATGCTCTGAGAGCTCAGGAGGAGCAAGATGCCCCAGACGTCATCAGGGGTATGTTCTCCCTCTACACTACACCTGTGCATGCATTGGTGGATCCAGGATCCACTCACTCATATATCTGCATCAATCTACCCGTAGAAAGGGGGATATCGGTAGGGAGAGTGACCAAGACATTCTCGGTCACTAATCCATTAGGCCACGAGTAGTGGTGAACAAAGTATACAAGGGTTGCCCGTTAAGGATTGTGGGTATGAATTCTTGGCCGACTGATTGAGTTACCCTTCCACGAGTTTGACGTGATTTTGGGAATGGACCGTTGTCACGTCATCGTGCAATAGTTGATTGCAAATTGAAGAGAATTTCTCTAAAAACTTCATAGGGTAATGAAATCACAGTTGTGGGGGAAAGGATAGATTTCTTGTCCAATGTCATCTCAGCCACAGTTGCAAGAAGAATGATGAGAAAAGGCTGTGAAGCCTACCTAGCACATGTGGTGGATACTAGGCAGGCTAAGCCAAATCTGAGTGACATACCCACAGTAAAAGACTTCCCTGAGGTATTTCCTGAAGAATTGCCTGGTTTGCCACCAGAAAGGGAAGTCGAATTTGCTATTGAGACACTGCCGGGTACAGCACCCATTTCCATTGCTCCTTATAGGATGGCACCCACTGAATTGAGGGAGTTGAAAACTCAATTGCAAGAGTTGCTGGATAAGGGGTTCATACGCCCCAGTGTGTCACCATGGGGAGCTCCAGTGTTGTTTGTGAAAAAGAAGGATGGGACTTTGAGGCTTTGCATTGATTACCGGCAGTTAAACAAAGTGACTGTGAAGAACAAATATCCGTTGCCTAGAATTGATGATCTGTTTGATCAGTTGAAGGGAGCAGGAGTATTTTCTAAGATTGATCTCAGATCAGGGTATCATCAGCTGAGGGTGAAGGATGTAGATGTGCCTAAGACTGCATTCAGGACCCGATATGGGCATTATGAGTTCCTAGTGATGCCCTTTGGCCTAACAAATGCACCAGCGGCATTCATGGACCTTATGAACCGTATCTTCCACCCACACTTAGATCGGTTCGTAGTGGTCTTTATTGATGATATTCTGGTGTATTCCAAGACCAGGAAAGAACATGATGAACATTTGAGGATTGTTCTGCAAACCCTGCGGGAAAAGAAGCTGTATGCTAAGTTGTCCAAGTGTGACTTTTGGCTGAATGAGATAGCATTCCTTGGACACATAGTGTCACCGATGGGATTAGGTGGATCCCAAGAAAATAGAAGCGATGATGGAATGGAAGCCTCCCAGAATACAACCGAGGTCAAGCTTCTTGGGGCTAGCTGGTATTACGTAAGATTTGTGAAGGATTTTCCCTAATAGCCGCTCCAATGACCAAGTTGTTACACAAGAATGTCCGATTTGACCGGAATGACAAGTGTCGCACTGGGCTTTGAGAAGTTGAAGGCTATGTTGACAGAGGCACCAGCAGCACACAACAAAGGTCGTGAAAGGACTTTGTGGTCTACGTGATGCCTCACATAATGGGTTAGGTGTGTATTGATGCAAGAGGGGAAAGTGATTGCCTATGCTTCCGCATGATTAAGGCCACATGAATGTAACTACCCTACCCATGATTTAGAGCTTGCAGAATTATCTTCGTGATCAAGATATGGAGGCATTACTTGTATGGTGAAAAGTGCTACATTTACGCACCACAAGAGCACAAATATTTGCCAACCTGCAGGAGCTCAACCTTAGACAGAGGCGATGGATTGAGTTCCCAAGGATTATGACTGTAATTGACTACCATCCTGGGAAGGCAAATGTAGTTGCTGATGCTTTGAGCAGAAAATCCATGACAGCTTTGAGATCATTGAATGCCCATCTAACTTTGGTTCGAGATGGAGCTATTTTGGCTGAGTTACAAGTGAGGCCAAACCTGCTACAACAGATACTAGATGGGCAAAAGGTAGATGAGAAGCTAATGGCTATTATGAGCAAGATCTCAGAGGGAAAAGCAACTGACTATGTGGTGAAAGCAGATGGGTGCCTGTACTACAAAGGAAGACTGTGTACAGATGATGGGGAATTGAAAGCCAATATACTAAAAGAGGCACACACTAGTGTATATGCTATGCACCTGTGAAGTACAAAGATGTATCATGACCAAGCTTGATTGGTGGCCTGGTATGAAGAGGGACATAGCGACTATGTGACTAAATGCTTGACATGTCAAGAAGTCAAGGCGTAACATCAAGTTCCATCGGGTTTGCTACACCTATACGCATACCGAATGGAAGTGGATCGGTCACCATGGATTTTGTAAGTGGCCTACCCTCACCCGTAAGAAACATGATGCAAAGATGGGTGATAGTTGATAGATTGACAAAGTCAAGACACTTTCGCGATTAGACCGACTACTCACTAGAGAGGTTAGCGATTGTATATCGCTGAAATAGTTAGATCGCATGGAATTCCACTTTCCATCATATCTGATCGAGACCCAAGATTTACATCGAGATTTTGGAAGAAGTTGCATGAATCCTTGGGTACACAACTCCATTTCAGCACAGCTTTCCATCCTCAGATGGATGGGCAATCAGAAAGAGTAATCCAGGTAAACAATTGAAACCAATGAAATTGATACAAATATTGAATAGAAATGATAACAATAACGTGAAATATATGTCAGGTCCTTGAGGATATGCTAAGGAGTTGTGTCATTGAGTTTGAGGGAAGTTGGGATAGATACCTCCCACTGGCAGAATTTGCATACAACAATAGCTACCAAGCTAGCATCCAAATGGCCCCATATGAAGCCCTGTATGGGAGAAAATGTAGAACTCCAGTGTGCTGGACTGAATTGGGCGAAGACAAACTGGTAGGGCTGCACTGTGAAACAGCCGAGGAAAAGGTGATATCAATCAAAGCCAACTTAAAGGTTGCCTCAGACAGACAAAAATCCTATGCCGACCTGAAGAGAAAAGAAATAGAATATGTGGTTGGCGACAAAGTGTTCCTCAAGGTGTCACCATGGAAGAAGGTATTGAGGTTTGGAAGGAAAGGTAAGTTGAGCCCTAGGTTCATTGGCCCATATGAAGTCATTGAACGTGTGGGTCCAAAGAGCCTATAGGCTAGCTTTACCACAGTGGACAAGATCCACAATGTGTTCCACGTGTCTATGCTCAGAAGATACCGCTCAGATCCTTCGCATGTCATCTTCAGAGAAGAAATTGAAATACAACCGGATTTGACATGTGAAGAAGAACCTCTACGGATCCTAGCTCGGGAAGTAAAAGAATTGAGGAACAAGCAGATTCCATTGGTGAAAGTGCTTTGGAGGCACCACAACACCGAGGAGGCAACTTGGGAAAGTGAAGAGACGATGAGGCAACAGTTCCCTCAACTGTTTGCATCAGGTAAATTTCGAGGACGAAATTTAAATTAGAGGGGAAGAGTTGTAACACCCTCCCGATAACAACTCCGTACATTCTACTGTTTCGGTGACCGGTGTCGGTCCGGACAGCTAGAACGTCCGGAAAAATAATTAAACTTAAGTGAGGGACCATAATTAACTCAAATATTAATAAGAAACACTTAGTAAAAATTTTAAAAATAAAATACAACCAAGTCAAATGAGCCGGTGCCCAAGCGATGGGTAACCGGAGGGAAGTTGCGGTTCTCGCAACGAGGAGCCCTAGACCCGGGGAAAAAATCATAAAATAATTTTTGAGACTCTAGAGAAGGGTCATTGAGGTTCCTATGGCATTAGAATACCAAGAAAATACCTAGAAAATTTTTCAATCGGTACAGCCAATTTTGACCCGTTAAGCCAAACGGAGGGCATTTTGGTCATTTCGCCTTCCGAGGTGATTTTTGGCCGACTTGTCCAGTTGAGTAAATAATTAATATAACATAAAATATGAATAAACATTACTAGAAATTAAATTGAAAATGAGTAGTGGAGGAAAGGAAAGAAAATGAGGAAAAAGCCTAATTATGACATCATGGTGATGTCATTAAGAAAATTTGGACCAATCACAATTTAGCCATCCTTTGACTAACTAAATAAAAGACTAAATGAAGACTAAATCCACCAAAATTGCAGCAGCCATCTTCCCCAAAAATCCAGCCGAAACCCTCTCCCCATTTCCCTCCATTAATTTGCAACAAAAGCTTTAAATTTCCATGCTTCCTCACCCTAAAACCCATAAGTCCCTTCATAAAAAATTAATCCCACACCTTGCTAAACCTTTTGGCAGCCAACAAGAGGGAAGAAAGTGAAGTTTAGGGCTTTGGAAATTCTGCCCAATCAAGGTTAGTGCTACACTTTCATTCTCCTTCTTTTAAATCTTAGTTAGAACATCATTTTGAGCTAAGAAATTTTAAGAAATTGAAGTAAATTATATGTGTTATGGTACCTTCAATTTTCGGCAGCCCTATGGAAGTATGAGGTTGATTGTTTTAATAAATTTAGAGTGGCTAGAAATGATGGTTAAGGTATTAATATACATGGACATTAAACTAAGTATGTTAATTAAGGTTTATGGGTAAATTGCATTGGACATTAGGGTTTTGAGGCATGAAAAATTGACTTGGCTTACCAAAGTATTAAAGAACACTCTAATGGTCAATAAGTGACCATTTGAGGTATGTTGACCACAATTTGAACTTAAAAATGGAATGGCAAAGTCAAGGTGGGGGCTGCCCTAGGACAGCAGTATAGGGACTGAAAATTCAGTCCCTTTGCACTGCCATAACTTGGGCTGTGTTAGTCCAATTGGTGTTTGGCCAATTGGACATGAAACTAGGCTTATAATGGCACATTTTTGCTGAAGAAACCATGCCCAAAAGACCAAAGCAAGAGGACCAAAACTTGGCCCCAAATCCGGATACCCTGCACTGATTCTGCAGAATTGGCCAAATGAACAGTAACTGTTCATTTGGCCATAACTCACTGTAGATTTGGTCAATTGACCTGAAATTTTTACAGCAACAAGTTAAGACATAGACAAACAACTTTCATGAAGGAACCTACCCCAAATTATGGCCAGAACCCATCCAAACAAGTGGTTTCAGTCACTGTTCATGCACTGTAGATATGGTAATTTTCTGCAGAATGCACATCCGGCCAGCTTGGGTTTTTGGGCCATATCTGGAGCTACAAAACTCTAAATGGAGTGATTCAAAAAAATAAATTCAACTAGACAAAATAAGGAACAACTTTCATGTTTTACATTTCTTCAAATTCCAACAGTAACAGTGTCCAATGGAACAGTAAAGTTGACTCACCAAAACTGAAAATTCTGCTTGTGTGGGTTTACATTTTGAAATGGTATTAACACTTAATGCCAACAAGTTTTAAACACCAAATGTGGTATATTGGGAGTTCCAAAGTCAATGTACATATTTTCTATCCAAAAGTCAACATTTTTGTTGACCAATGAGGTGAATAGTAACACCAAAACATGCAATTCACAAATTGACGAATTTAAGAGTTTCAAATGCCCTAGTATACCTAACAAGATTGGTTTGGATAGTTTGGCATGCCAATAGGGTTCAGTTAGCAGTACTGCACATGGCAAAAATGCCATTCTGTGATTTCATGGCTTTTAGCCATTCTGACTTTGCATTGAGACTTGGCCTTGTGCTCGAGATTATTTACTTGGTAGTCGCTGCACACCGGTGATGCATATGTGACCGATGGTGTGACAACCGAGGTACTAGATACCCAAAGCGCCTACCTGCTATCCATCCGATGCCTAGTGTAGGTTACTTGGGCAACCAAATGAATGAAAGTGAACAAAGTTACTGAATTAATGTATATATAACCATACTAAACAAATGAATCATATACATTCACTACACATTTAATTTCTTGCTATTTTCTTTTATTATATTATTGCACCACTAAGCATTATTGCTTAGCGCGTTGCTTTTGCCACGCGTAGGTACTGGAGGTACAGATCGTGAGCCCAGTAGACCACGGTCGGGTGAGTCCATCCTGCAGCTTCCGCATGTGTCCTTGTCACCTCAACTTCTGCAGTGCATTGGTAGGACATTAGGTGTCGTTTTGACATTTTGTAACTTAACTTTGTTTTTCTCCTATGTAATTAAACTTGTGTAATGTATATTGATGTTTATGTAAATTATGAAAATTGTACTTGTGAATGGAAAAGTAAATGTTTACTTGTGATTTATATGTGATCATCACATGTGATGGATGATTGAGAACTGGAATTGAATTGTTGTTGAGATCTTAATATTGAGATTTTGTTGATAAATTGAAGTTGGGATTGTTTGGAAATTATTTGGAAGTGTTTTTAACAGGTTCCGAAGAACTGTTTTCTCCAGTTTTAGCAGACTCACTGATTTTCTTTAAAATTTTCGGAACCTCAAATAAATAATAATTTCGATAAATGGCTTAAATGAATCATATTTCATAAATTAGCTTCAAAAGCATGATACAAATTAAGTAAGGTATATTAGAGTGTGCCAGTACACCGTGTGGCATTACTTACTCAGGTATACTGTACACGAGTAAGGGGTGTCACATTTGGGATTTTGTTAACCCACCTGAAGGTATTGTACCTATAGGAAATAAATGGGTTTTCAAGAAGAAAGTTGGTTCTGATGAAAAAGTAGAGACCTATAAGGCAAGGCTAGTTGCGAAAGGGTTTCGCCAAAGGCAAGAAATCGACTATGAGGAGACTTTCTCACTTATTGCCATGCTTAAATCAATTAGGATTTTATTAGCAATAGCTGCATACTATGATTATGAAATTTGGCAGATGGATGTCAAACCAGCTTTTCTTAATGGAAACATTAATGAAAACATTTTCATGGAACAACCTAAGGTTTTGAATCCCAAGATAGTTCTAAGGTGTGCAAGCTAAAACGATCCATTTATGGGTTGAAACAAGCTTCGAGGAGTTAGAACATCCGTTTGGATGAAACCATTAAATCATTTGGTTTTATAAAAAATGTGGATGAGCCATGTGTATATAAGAAGGTTAGTGAGAGTGCTGTCACTTTCCTTGTCTTATATGTAGATGACATTTTATTGATCGGCAATGACATAGGTATGATGATAACTGTCAAGGTATGGTTGTTAAATATGTTCTCTATGAAAGACTTAGGGGAAACAATCTATATTCTTGGAATTCACATCTATAGAGATAGAGCGAAAAGAATAATTGGTTTATCCCAAAGTCTATAAAAAGGTGTTAAAGAGGTTTAACATGTTTGATTCCAAGAGAAAATTGTTACCAGTAAGACATGGTATCCATCTTTCTAAAGAGATGTCTCCAAAGACACTTGAAGAAAGAGACAAGATGGCCAGAATTCCATATGCCTCAGCTATTGGAAGTTTGATGTATGCAATGTTGTGTACTTGGCCGAATATCGCGTATGCTATTAGTTTGACTAGCAGGTTTTAATCTAATCCAGGTTTGGAATACTGGACAGCTGTCAAGAATATCCTTAAGTACTTGAGAAGAACTAAGGATTTATTCCTGATTTATGGAGTTGGCAACCTACAACTGGATGGTTATACTGATTCTGATTTTCAATTAGATATCGATGATAGAAAGTCTACCTCTGGTTTTATGTTCATTTGTAATGGAGATGCAGTTAGTCGAAAGAGTTCCAAATAGAGTACTATTGCTGATTTCACTATAGAGATCGAGTACATTGCTGTATCAGATGCTACAAAAGAGGCTGTTTGGATAAAGAAGTTCATAATAGAACTTGCAATAGTTCCTTCCATTGAGTCAGCAGTTCCTCTCTACTGTGACAACAATGGAGCGGTCATACAGGCTAAGGAACCCCAGTCTCACCAGAAATCCAAACACATAAAAAGGCGCTATCACATTATCAGAGAGATAGTTGGGCGAGGCGATGTAGCCATGCAGAAAATAGCATAAGTAAAAAATCCAGCTGATCCATTCATGAAGGCTATGTCACAAACTCAGTTAGATCGACATCTTGAGAATATGGGTCTAAGATATTGTAATGAATGACTCTAGTGCTAGTGGGAGATTGTTAGTAGTATGTCCTAGAGCATATCATTTTGTATGCATCTTGCACATATTTTTGTTAATAAAAGGCAATTTCACTTTTCTGTTTACATAATCCATTTATGTATAATTGAAAGGGTTCATTGATATTTTGTTAGAAATTCTATTCTTAAGTTGTTAAGAATATGAGTGATAGTATTTCTAGTATAAAGTATCATAAATTGATTCACAATTGAGGATACTTCACAAAGGACATGACTTATCTAGAAAGATTGTAATCATGTTTGTTCTTAAAGTATTAATATGAGATAAAAATAAGTCGCAGTGGTGAGTCTCATGCCACATAACAAACATGATAGGCACTTATACACGATAAGTAGGCCGAACCAGTGACGCTTATGACAAGCACATGGAGTTTACTCTTGTCAATGCATTGTCATATGTCATATCAGTGCATATGTTTTTTAAACCTGAGATAACACAGTTATCTTGTATATAGGTGGTTTGAGTTTGATACAACTTTCACACTCATTCTGTGTGTGGGTATATGGGCATGTCTTGGCTCCTACTAGTTATATATGGAGATGGGTGTTGATCAAGATGGAATTCGTTACCCTAAGTAAATAGGGATAAAACCCTATGTTCATTTAATTGTTCTTGATGATTTAAGTTCCTAGTCAGGACAGATAGATTTAGTCAGAAAAGAGTTTCTAATAGGAAAATCTAATTAATCAAGAATTGGAATTAAAAGAGAACATAATGTTCATAGCGAATTGAGTTTGACGTTAACCATGACTCCAGCTAGAATTGGGATTTTGTAACGGAGAGATTCTAGTGCATGATAACATATGATTAAAGGTTCATTTAAGGTATTCCTTATTACTGATTAGGTGGCCATGGCATGCTATGCTAGGTGTCAACCATGGTCTATGAGATGCCTGAAATGATTTAGAGAAATCATTTACGATAAGAAAGAGTTCTAATGATATTAAAAGTTAATATCATTTCTCATTACCAATAAGTAATGAGCCTAGTAAGTCACACATCTACACAAGTAAAACACCAAGTAAAAATCTGATTTAATTGATTAATTAAAGAGTTTAATTAATTAATTAAGTAGGTTTGGTTTGCAATAAAATTGCAAAGTCCCTAGCATGACTTGAAACCAAATCTAGGTTATTGGATGTATAGCATAAATTAAATTTATATTTAAATTGTTTAAATATGAATTTAATTGTGAGAAATTAATTAATGAAGATTAATTAATCAATTAATTTATATTTGATATAAATTAATTTGAAGAGGAGAAATTATAATTTTGGGTTGAGAACTCAAATTAAAAGTAAGGATAAATTAGTCTTTTCACATGGTGACATGTGGCACCATGAGATGGTGATACATGGTACCATATAAGCTTGCCACTTGTCTTCCCATGATGGAAGACCACCTTTTTGTGATTTAATTAGAGCTTGACACTTGGCTTGATTTATAATTAGAGCTTGACACTTGGCTTGATGAGATTAAATCAAACAAAAGTAAGATTAGATCTTATGGTGACATGTGGCAAGGGAGTAAGTGAGTGTTGGCTTTTGTATATAAGGGAAAAGGAAGAAAGAGAATTCATCTTCTTATTCTCTCCCATTTTAGACGGCAACATGGCGTTTCTTCTCCTTTCTTCATTTCTCAATTGATTCAAAGAGAAATCATTTGTTTTCTTTGAATTAAAATTGCTAGAAAAGATTTCTAGTACCCTACACACCCATACACCCTCAGTAAAGCTTAAAACCCCAATTATAAGTGGTTGGCAAGGCTTAGGAAGTCAAGATTGGGGCTGCCATTGGTGTGCTTATGGTGGACAAGCTAGAGGGACTATAATTGGGGTCTTAAAAACATCATAAGGAAGAGGGATTCATTGATTGTGCACCTTAAAGGTTAGTAAGCAAAACTCCTCTTTTAGTTAGGGTTTAATGAATTAAATTCCTAAAGCTCAATTCTTGATGGCATATGAATGTTTAATGCATGCTAAAATGTGTTTTGGTATGCTTTTGGGTATTGGAAATTGATTAGGCATCAAGCATGATAAATGTAACCCTATATTGAATTTTAAATTTCAATGTTCTAATGCCCTAAATTCCATGCTTCCTAGCCTACAGATATGCCTCCAAATTTCTCCTTCAGAGCAGACCACATGTCCTTAGCAAGATCATATTTCTTGAGCTCTCTCATTATGTCATTATCCATATTGCTAAGCAACGTGATGCACGCAGTAGAGTTCTTCTTTTTCCAGGCATCGTACGCTTTTTATGTTGGGCTGTGTTACCCTTTTGGGGTAATTCCATGACTTGGTTTAGGACTTATAGAGCTTCTTGTTCCTCAAGCACAAACTGGATTTTCATACTCCAAATTTCGTAATTGTCGGCACTAAGCTTCTCACCCTCATTCAGCTTGGCTAAAATATTCTTCACAATAGAAGCCATCTTATCACTAAAAACTAAATTGGATATTTTATACACATTAATCAATACCTAATCTCACACATACAACTATCTTAACATTAATTAATTATGTTAATAATTATTCTTCATTAGGCTTAGAATTGAATGTTCACTATGTTTCCAATCATCCTCTAAAGACCTAATGTATTATAAAAATTGACATAATTAATCATGTAAGATTTAATAAATTTATTCTTATAATAAATTTATTGTATTTTATTCAATTCGTAAATTACTTATAACTTAAGATTTACTAAATTCATTCTTGTTATAAATTTATTATATGACGAATAATTCTTAAATTACTTATAGTTTAAGATTTAATAAATTTACTCTTATAATAAATTTATTGTATTTTTCATTTAAATTATATTTAATTATTTAATAGTAAATAAATAATTAAATAAAAGAAAAAAAGATGAACAATAACATAAAGAATAAAAAATGTGAAAATAAAAAATAACACTTCATTTATTATCACAAAAAACAAATATTGTTCAACATTTCACAATAAAGAAATGAATCAATATAAACCTAACTTTCAAAAACATCAAAGAAAATGGAAACAACACAAAGTTTCCTTAATGCCTACACAAGACATTAGTGATAGGAGCGAATTTTTAAGAGCTTCTTAGAGATTTTTATCAAGTTCATAGTTTACTCTAGGAAGCATTGTTTGAGTCAAGGATTTCATGAATCTATCTCATATAGATAGACCTAGTGAAAGACTCACAGTCTTCATAACAACCCATTTCACATATTCCTTGACAAAAACCATCACCAAATGTCCATAAGATCCATTCACAAACACCCAAGTGGAATCTAGTATTCCTCTCAAGTTTAGTCTAGGCAGTGCTGACCTTAATGGCCTATATCTCTCATAATCATGAAAAAGACCTCCTTAAATAATCCCTTACATTCTCTCATTCACAGTAATTATGTGATGTACCAGACGATCAATATCATGAGAAGTATACTCAGTATCCATTTCAAGTGTGACTAGCTCTCTAATATTCTCATCTACCTTAGTCCTCTGCTGAGAGTGAAGATCCTTCGAGGAGTATGCACCATTTGTACCATTTTCTGAGAAGGAAGAAAAAAGGAAAAAACAAAAAAATAAGATAAAAAAAACTTTAAAATAATAATAATAATAATAATAATAATAATAATAATAATAATAATATTATTATTATTATTATTATTATTATTATTATTATTATTATTATTATTTTAACAAATAAAAAATATTTCCAATGACATAAATAATGAAAAAAAATTTGGATATTTTTCTAAATTTTTAATAATTTTAAATAAATATTTTATTATTTTTTGAAGAAAATATATAAAAATTTAAAATAAAAAAATGCCCAAAAATTAATTTTTATTTTTTAAAATAATTTTTAGACCTTAGAGGGATTTTTCCAATGAAAAAATCCATTTAAAATAATTTTATTTGATTTTTTTCTTTTTTATTTTTAATTAAAAAAGGTGGCAGTTTGGACTATGGTTGACCCAGTACCTAGGTCTAGCACACCTGGGCTATGTGCGCCTAGCTCAGCTCCAAGGTGCAATAGCTGCACGTGACCCTTCTCTTCCCATGCGCCTATGGTTGTGCGCCACCCTCCTGGCAGATTCCAACGTCAAAAGTCTTTCCGATGAGGGGTTTCTGATGCTCCAATCATTTTGGGATAGTACTTTTCATGAAACTTAGCACTAATGTGACATTTGAATTCACATTACTCTAAACCAAGATTGAGACTAAACCTAAAGGCTGATCAATCATCTTCCTTATTTAGCTCAAGAATTTCCATAATTCAATTTTTTTTTCTTATTATCAAGAGCTTATGCCTTTCTCATTTGTATCCAAATTATGCATATATCATACCTAACAAAAGCTAGCTAACTCTAGTTTCTAATGGTATAAACTAAACTCACATAGGATAACCACACAAAAAGATATATCAGCTCGAAGTATACAACATGACCATGTTCATAAAAATTCCAGAATTACATGAATATGCATGAAAAGTAATTTGTTTCATTTTAACACATATAATACATGTTAATAATCATACTAAGACCATGATTAACAAGTAACTAGGCTCTGATACCAATGTAAGAATTTCTAGACATCCAAATATCATATAAAATAATTTATACATACTTATTTTCTCTATAATTTAACCTTGTATTACATGGTCTCAACAACCAAAGTCATTTATTCATGATTTAAGTGTTAACTGGATTACTGTAAATTACCACAATTATAATTTATGAAAGAGTACCTTCCCACACAGGAATAACTTCAACAAGGAAAGATTGAACCACTTGTTTCCTCTCCCAGAAAGAAAATGAAAGCCTTATAGTTTCTGCCTCTCCCAAAAAAAAAATTGCACACCTATATTTTTTCTTATTTGAACAACCACTTCATTCAGTTTTTGAAACACATTTTATCCTCAAGTTTTCCACTTTTCCATGAAGTTGGTAATGTTATAGCCAACTTTCTTTACAACAACATTCTCTAGAGAATGTAAATGCCGTAATGGGCTTACGCACTTTAAAGGCCTTATAAGCATTTTTGTCACGACCCAGGGATGGGGTTGGGACGTGCTTGTTCAACCAGCTACGCACTGGGGTGGATTCATGTCCCACATCTGAAACGGGAAGGAAAGATTTGGGCCATATATGTGGGAGCCTTCCTCACCTGGTCAGCGCACTTTTGGGAATGAAACCTCCCAAGGGACAAATCCGTGAGACCCACGGGCCAAAGCAGACAATACTGACTGGAGATGGATTGGGTTCTTACATTGTGGTATCAGAGTAACACCCCTATGTTCGGTAGTGCATTATACTGTTCCGGTGACAGTGTCTGTCCGGACAGTAAGAATGCCAAGAATTATATTTAAATATTAGTGTGGAGATATAAGGTATTGAAATACAAGAAAGGAAAATACGAGAAAAACAAAGGAAAAATAATAGCAATGAAATGTAACCAAGTTAAACAAGCCGAATACCATAGCGATGGGTGACCGCATCGGGAAGTTACAGCGTGGACCGTTGACTAGCCCTGGACCACAGGGAACCTTGAAAAATATTTTTAAAACTTAAATAAACATCTATTGAAGTATAAATGTCATTAGAAATATCAAAGAAAAATTAATTAAGTAGTACAAAGAAAAATGAGAAATCGAGAAAACGACAAAACTCGGTGTTACCGAAAAATCGGGAATGCAACCCAAACAGGGCCATTGTGGTCAATTGGCACCCCGAGTTGCCTTTTGACCTAAATGTCCATGAAAAAAATAAGTAGTATTACATTTTGAAAATTGAATGAAAAATGAGTTTAAAGATAAAATGTGATTAAGGGAAATTAAGGAGTGAAAATTGGGATAATTGAAAATTAATTATTAAACTATATTAAACTAAGTTAGTGGAGCACTAAGTGGGATATTAGTGGACACATATAAGCCAAAGTGGATAGAATTCAACTTCATATTCATCCTCACTCCATTGTGCCGAATTGCTCCACCCATAAAACCTCCAAGGCCGAATGTTAAGAGCTTCCATAACTCCACCATTTTCAACTGAAAACCTAAGGTTCACTTCATTAACTTTAATCCCCACATCACAAGGAAGAGATTGATGGTAATTTGAAGGGGATTAGTTGAGGTTTGATTAAGCTCCAACAATAGGTAAGTGTGTATTTTTCAATCTTGCTTCCTTAAACTTTGAGTGGATGTTGTGGGTAGTTGATTTATGGAAGAATTTTTGATATTTGATGACTTATTGAAGTTGAGCTATTTTGGCAGCCATGAAACCTCACCATGAACAGCTTGTCCTTGCATGTAAATGGCTGTTTGAATGTTGATTTAAATGTTTAATTGTATTGAAGTTGAATCCCATGTGTAAAGTTTGATTGTAAGCTTGGAAAAGTGAAAGTGGATGTTGATGGGTATGTATAAACTTGTGGCAAACTCATGAAGAAGATTGAAGTGTTTAAGTTCATGAAATTATTGTTGAATTATGTTGTTATTGATGGCAGCATGTATATGTGTATAGTGGTTTGGAATTGGGTATGTAAATGGGGTATGTTCATGTGGTTAAATGGTGTAAATGGACTTTGGAAAATTCTGTGTTTTAGTGTGCATATTGAGAATGGTTACAAGCTGTCCAAAATGACCAAAATGTAATGTAAAATGTGTTAATGGTAAGGTACAAACTATAATTGGCATGAAGGGAGTAATTTGGTGAGAGTTGAATATGTAATTGGTAAGTGATGAGGAGTGTGTAGTAGGGCAGTGTATGTTTTGGCTTATAACCTTAAGTGTGTGACTCCAATTGGTATGAGACCAATTGGAGGTGAAACTAGGCACAAAATGTGCCAACTTTCATGAAGGAAGCTTACCTAAATTCTGCCTAGAAGATAACTTGAAAAATGACCAAATCCGGATTAGTGACTTGAAAGCCTGAAAATTTACCATTTGGGCAGTAGTTAGTGTTTTGGTTATAACTCACTCAAAACAGGTCCAGTTGACTTGAAATTTTTACTATGAATAGTTTAGACATAGATCTACAATTCTTATGAAGACACAAAATCCAAGAAATGGCCAGAACCAAGCCAAATAGCTTGCACAAATTCAGGTACCAAAACTGGCCGAACCAAAAGTGACCTAAAAATGACCTAAACTTACCATTTTGATGCATTCTGTCCAGCATTGGTAAATTGACCATAACTTGGTCTACACAACTCAGAATGACCTGAAATTTTGCCCCGCGTGCAATAAGACATAGACCTACAAGTTTGTAGTTTGGACCGAAACTCGAAAATCGAGGAAACTAGGTCGTCCAGCTAGGTCAAAATAGTACACCAAAATCCGATAAATTGCAATAAAATGCAATACACTTGAAAATGAATTTGGTAACTTATACCAACACTAAAGGGTTATAAAATGTAACATATTAGTAACATTAGAATTGACTCACTTAGAGTGCATCAAGAGTCAACATTATAAGTTGACTAATGAAATGAATTGAAGGGAATAGTACCAAGAAAATTTAGATATTGGATTTTATGGTTGGAAATAAATTCATTGAGTACTGAAACACTTTAAATTGTGTGTTTCAATTGATAAGGATATTGAGAAGCATAAAGAACATTGAGTCAAGGTCTAGGAGCAACTCAAATCAGGTTTATGCACAACTAGTTTTTAATTGATTTTATTCTAAAAATTTCATATGATTAAATGATGTTATTTTCCTTATGAATTATGTTTAACAAGCATTGAATTTAATTCAATGATTATTGAAATTGTTATAGTATATACAAATTTAGCTTTGTGAAATGGTATTTCCACAAGTATTAAGCATTATTGTGAATTGAATAAATTATGTTTTGGAAAATTGTGATAGAACATGTTTTTAATTGTGATGGGCAATTTGCATGGAAAAATGCAAATTTATGATTTGAATTGTGATGAGCATAAAAATTATTAGATATTGGAATTGACTTTGAATCTAATTGTATTGTGATTTATGCTCACTAAAAGGATTGTGATATTGTTTTGTATCTCACTATAGATGCTTGACTAGGTTATTACCCATCTCTCTCATTTGTTGAGAAGACAATGGAGTTAGTTGTGTTTTGATTACCATGATACATGCACAGGCTTAGATTCTCCTCTTATTAGAGGTTGGATCTAAGTTTTTTTTTTTTTTAATATTATGGCCCTTTTGGAAGATTCATTATTGTGGTGTGTACTGTACACGATGATTCGACCGCCTTGACCATAGGGAGTTGGAAGCCGATTTGACCTCCCCGACCATAGGGAGTTAGAATCACCCCGAAGATGGCCCTTGCGGATTAGTCTTGCATAGTTAGTGAGATAAAGAATGGTTTTTGAGATAAAGAATAGTTTTCGAGATAAAGAATGGTTTTGAATAGTAAAGAATTATGATTTCAATTATGATTTATGTATAATTGATTTTGTTGGAATTACCTAAAATGTTTGGTTATGATTTGATAAATTGAATTTCACAATCATAGTCATTTCATATAAATGATTTATGTTATTGGCAATGAATAATTTGATTTTTGGAATTTGATGAGTATCCTGATTTCCAAATTATTTGTTGTAATTGTGCTAAGGTATATTGAACTATGTTTTAAGTTATAGTTGTGCACCACTGAGTTCACCACTCAGCGATAGCTTTGTAGGCTATCGCAGGTGAAAAGAGCATAAAGTAATTGACTAAGCTTCTTTGATGAGACATTCAGATAAGCTCCAGGTATATCCATGTACACAGGTTTTGATGTATGCATGTAATAATATGTATGTAAATTATTTGAGCAGTTATATAAAAACTCTTGTAAAATATTTTAGTATGTAATTAATTGTAAATTATTGTAAATGTAAATTTGAGATTTCATTTACTTGTATAGTTTTGTAATATTAATTTTTGAGTCTTGTAATCAATTAAATGTTTCTTTTATGATGAGGTTGGTTTGAAAATGAAATGATTTGATTATGGAGATTAAGTTGTGGGATGAAATGAAGTTTATTGGAGTTGTATTTGAGAAATCATATTGGGAGTGTTTTCCTTTTCAAGTTTGTAGAACTGTTTTCTCAAAATACAGCCGGCACTTTGCCGAAATTTTAAAAAAATTTTATAACACCAGATTTTAATCGATAATTTAAATTTCACGAAAATTGTTTTAAAATCTCTTGTAGTATATCTAATGGGTTATCGATTGGCGAAGTACGGTAATTCATTAGGTGTACTACGGGATCATGTTACATCTTACAGAGGAGTAGGGTGTGACATGTTTTGTGGTATCAGAGCAATGGTTTTAAAGTAAATTTCGAACTGTGAATTTGAAATCTTTTTGTCAGTAACTACAACTGCTCAAATGTTTGATACATATAGTACATTTACATCATAAATATGAACTAATGGAGAGGAATCTCCTTGTGTTGGTTGTACAGGAATAGAAAATCCTGTGAAAAGATATGGAAGAGAAGAATGAGACAATAGAGCGATGCATGATGGCGAAGTACAAGTTGAGCTGACCCACAAAGTGTCAAAGGCATTGTGCAGTTTCTTGGTACAAATTACTGCACAAATGGCTCAGCAAATGGCCACTTTCTTTCAATAAATGGCTGATACTCTGTCAGCTCAAGCTCAAGCATAAACCCAACCCCCACAAGGACAGTGTGAAATAGAGAAGAGGGAGAAACCTATGGGTCAGAGCTTGAACAGTAATTTGGGGAAGAGAAAAGAATTTGCAGAACCCCGAGCTCAGGGATATGACAGAGGCGGATCATTAGGGCAAAGAACACCAAGATCTAGTTGTCTAACAACCAGAAGTTCCTATTCTACCCGTTTCTGCCATGTTTGTGGTAAGCTACATGGAGGTATTTGTCGTAAGTCCTCTGGAGCCTACTACAACTGTGGAAAGCTTGGACACTTTGTTAAAGATTGTACTAGAGCACCTTGATCTACTCTCTAAAGTTCACAGATAGTCAGTAAAGGTTGAGATAGAAATGGAGTTGGTACTCCTCACAAGCATAACATAGTGAATCAACCCGAACATAGTAGCGCATTAGTTAGAGCGTCTACTATGCGCCAAGGGGAAAGAATAGAAACTTTGGATGTCGCTGCTGGTAAGTTCTTAATTTTTGAAAGAAACAATTAATTAATTTTGTTTGATCCTAGCACTACTTAGTTGTATGTTAGTGTTATAATTATATGTTCTGTTGTTATTCCTTTACATGGGAATAACTTTTGATGTAGTAGTGATTAGCCCTTTAAGATAAGGAATGTGATAATAAGTGAAATTAGTTCTGGAAGAGTTTATCAGCAAAAAGTATTTTCTAACACACCATAAATTATAAAGCTAAACGGCAAGCCTACTTAATGTAAGGCAAGAGGATGTAAAAGTAAATTACAATAATAGAATTACTTTAGATGAGGGCAAAGATGTTACTGTTAGTAATTGTTAATGGATATTGTAAACAGAATAAGATTCAAATATCAGTAAATTCGAAAAGGATAAAATATAGGAAAGTTTGATCTATTGGGATGTATCGTAGTAACTATGCAATGTTCTTGATGTTTATACTGTAAGCTGCAGATTACAGTACTGACTTGAGATTATTGTGTAGAGCTACGTACTACTGATAGTGCACCAAGATGAGAATAGTTGCCAACGGCATCTGTATTGGTATAGTTATGTCAGGACAAAATTTTATTGTTGGAAACGAGTTTGGAAATCCTACTTAGGGAGATAAAACTCAAAAATTAGATTATCGAAAGGTTATAGTTCAGTACAAAAAGGAAGTAAATTGTAGAATATTAATAGATAAAAAGAGTTGTGGAAGTAAAAATTTGAACAGTTAGTTCAGATATAACAAAGAAATGTTACGAATGTGAGTAAGATTGTTGACTAGAATGGTTAAAGGGCCCATGATTAGATAAGTAATTCTAATACGACCATAATGGTCATTCAAGAAGGGAACATGAATCGAAATATTAGACGGAACGATAGTAAGAAAAGATTAGTGTTGTATAAACAAAGTAAATGTTATATTAGATTGTTAAAAGTCTTACACAAATTCAGAGGAAAGAAGATTATAAGATCATATAGAAAGGAGGAAATAAACGTGTGAATATTGTAAGACGGCTATTGGGTAAAATTCCGTGGATGAAACTTATTTTAAAGGGGGGGAGAATTGTAACACCCCTATGTTCGGTAGTACGTTCTACTATTCCAGTGACCAATGTCTGTCCGGACAGTTAGGATGCCAGGAATTATATTTAAATATTAGTGTGGAGATATAAGGTATTGAAATACAAGAAAGGAAAATACAAGAAAAACAAAGGAAAAATAATAGCAATGAAATGTAATAAAGTTAAATGAGCCGAAAACCATAGCGATGGGTGACCGCACCGGGAAGTTGCGGCGTGGACCGTTGACTAGCCCTGGACCACTGGGAACCCTGAAAAATATTTTTAAGACTTAAATAAACATCTATTGAAGTATAAATGTCATTAGAAATATCAAAGAAAAATTAATTAAGTAGTACAAAGTAAAACGAGAAAACGATAAAACTCGGTGTTACAGAAAAATCGAGAATGCAACCCGAATAGGGGCATTGTGGTCAATTGGCACCCCGAGTTGCCTTTTGACCTAAATGTCCATGAAAAAAAATAAGTAGTATTACATTTTGAAAATTGAATGAAAAATGAGATTAAAGATAAAATGTGATTAAGGGAAATTAAGGGGTAAAAATTGGGATAATTGAAAATGAATGATTAAACTATATTAAACTAAGTTAGTGGAGTACTAAGTGGGATATTAGTGGACACATATAAGCCAAAGTGGACAGAATTCAACTTCATCTTCAACCTCACTCCATTGTGCCGAATTGCTCCTCCCATAAAACCTCTATGTCCGAATGTTAAGAGCTTCCATAACTCCACCATTTTCAACTCAAAACCTAAGGCTCACTTCATTGACTTTAATCCCCACATCACAAGGAAGAGATTGATGGTAATTTGAAGGGGATTAGTTGAGGTTTGATCAAGCTCCAACAATAGGTAAGTGTGTATTTTTCAATCTTGCTTCCTTAAAATTTGAGTGGATGTTGTGGGTAGTTGATTTATGGAAGAATTTTTTATATTTGATGACTTATTGGAGTTGAGCTATTTTGGCAGCCATGCAAACTCTCCATGAATAGCTTGTCTTTGCATGTAAATGGCTGTTTGAATGTTGATTTAAATGTTTAATTGTATTGAAGTTGAATCCCATGTGTAAAGTTTGATTGTAAGCTTGGAAAAGTGAAAGTGGATGTTGATGGGTATGTGTAAACTTGTGGTAGCCTCATGAAGAAGATTGAAGTATTTAAGTTCATGAAATTATTGTTGAATTGTGTTGTTATTGATGGCAGCATGTATATGTGTATAATGGTTTGGAATTGGGTATGTAAATGCAGTATGTTCATGTGGTTAAATGGTGTAAATGGACTTTGGAAAATTTTGTGTTTTAGTGTGCATATTGAGAATGGTTACAATCTATCCAAAATGACCAAAATGTAATGTAAAATGTGTTAGTGGTAAGGTACAAACCAGAATTGGCATGAAGGAAGTAATTTGGTGAGTGTTGAATATGTAATTGGTAAGTGATGAAGAGTGTGTAGTAGGGCAGTGTATGTTTTGGCTTAGAACCTTAAGTGTGTAACTCCAATTGGTATGAGACCAATTAGAGGTGAAACTAGGCACAAAATGTGCCAACTTTCATGAAGGAAGCTTACCTAAATTCTGCCTAGAAGGTAACTTGAAAAATGACCAAATCCGGATTAGTGACTTGAAAGCCTGAAAATTGACCATTTGGGCAGTAGTTAGTGTTTTGGCCATAACTCACTCAAAACAGGTTCAATTGATCTGAAATTTTTAACATGAATAGTTTAGACATAGATCTACAATTCTTATGAAGACACCAAAGCCCAGAAATGGCCAGAAACAAGTCAAATAGCTTGCACAAGTTCAGGTACCAAAACTGGCCGAACCAAAAGTGACCTAAAAATGACCTAAACTTACCATTCTGATGCATTCTGTCCAGCATTGGTAAATTGACCATAACTTGGTCTACACAACTCAGAATGACGTGAAATTTTGCCCTGCGTGCAATAAGACATAGACCTACAAGTTTATAGTTTGGACTAAAACTCGAAAATCGAGGAAACTAGGTCGTCCGGCAAAGGTCAAAATAGTACACCAAAATCCGATAAATTGCAATAAAATGCAATACACTTGAAAATGAATTTGGTAACTTATACCAATACTAAAGGGCTATAAAATGTGACATATTGATAACATAAGAATTGACTCACTTAGAGTGCATCAAGGGTCAATATTATAAGTTGACTAATGAAATGAATTGAAGGGAATAGTATCAAGAAAATTTAGATATTGGATTTTAAGGTTGGAAACAAATTCATTGAGTACTAAAATACTTTAAATTGTGTGTTTCAGTTGATAAGGATATTGAGAAGCATAAAGAACATTGAGTCAAGGCCTAGGAGCGACTCAAAATAGGTTTGTGCACAACTAGTTTTTAATTGATTTTATTCTGAAATTTTTATATGATTAAATGACGTTATTTTTCTTATGAATTATGTTTAATAAGCATTTGATTTAATTCAATGGTTATTGAAATTGTTATAGTATGTATAAATTTAGCTTTGTGAAATAGTATTTCCACAAGTATTAAGCATTATTGTGAATTGAATAAATTATGTTTTGGAAAATTGTGATAGAACATGTTTTTAATTGTGATGGGCAATTTGCATGAAAAAAATGCAAATTTATGATTTGAATTGTGATGAGCATAAAAATTATTGGATATTGGAATTGACTTTGAATCGAATTGTATTGTGATTTATGCTCACTAAAAGGATTGTGATATTGTTTTATATCTCACTATAGATGCTAGACTAGGTTATTACCCGTCTCTCTCATTTGTTGAGAAGACAATGGAGTTAGTTGTGTTTTGATTACCATGATACATGCACAGGCTTAGAATCTCCTCTTATTAGAGGTTAGATCTAAGTTTTTTTTTTTTTTTTTTTTTTTTTTTTTTTTTTTTTATGTTATGGCCCTTTTAGAAGATTCATTATTGTGGTGTGTACTTTGCATGATGATTCGACCTCCTCGACCATAGGGAGTTAGAATCCGATTCGACCTCCCCGACCATCGGGAGTTAGAATCACCTCGAAGATGGCCCTTGCGGATTAGTCTTGCATAGTTAGTGAGATAAAGAATGTTTTTCGAGATAAAGAATGGTTTTGAATAGTAAAGAATTGTGATTTCAATTATAATTTATGTATAATTGATTTTGTTGAAATTACCTAAAATGTTTGGTTGTGTTTTGATAAATTGAATTTCACGATCATAGTCATTTCAGACAAATGATTTATGTTATTGGCAATGAATAATTTGATTTTTGGAATTTGATGAGTATCTTGATTTCCAAATTATTTGCTGTAATTTTGCTAAGGTAAATTGAACTATGTTTTAAGTTATAGTTGCGCACCACTGAGTTCACCACTCAGCGATAGCTTTGTATGTTGTCGCAGGTGAAAAGAGCATAGAGCAATTGAGCAAGCTTCTTTGATGAGATATTCAGATAAACTCCAGGTATACCCATGTACACAGGTTTTGATGTATGCATGTAATAATATGTTTGTAAATTATTTGAGCAGTTGTATAAAAACTCTTGTAAAATATTTTAGTATGTAATTAAATGTAAATTATTGTAAATGTAAATTTGAGATTTCATTTACTTGTATAGTTTTGTAATATTAATTTTTGAGTCTTGTAATCAATAAAATATTTCTTTTATGAAGAGGTTGGTTTGAAAATGAAATGATTTGATTATTGAGATTAAGTTGTGAGATGAAATGAAGTTTATTGGAGTTGGATTTGAGAAAACATATTGGGAGTGTTTTCCTTTTCAGGTTTGAAGAACTGTTTTCTCAAAATACAGTCGACACTTTGCCGACATTTTAAAAAAATTTTATAACACTAGATTTTAATCAATGATTTAAATTTCACGAAAATTGTTTTAAAATCCCTTGTAGTATATCTAATGGGTTATCGATAGGCGAAGTATGGTAATTCATTAGGTGTACTACGGGATCATATTACATCTTACAGAGAAGTAGAGTGTGACACTTTTAACTCTCGGGCTTGAGCAATATGAGAGACTAAACCCATACATATAAGTGATCCATTTCCTTCATGTATATAGAGTAGTAACTCTTATTCTTACTCTTCCAGTTTGGTACAGCTACTACAGAGAAATCATTTTCAACTATAAACATAATTAAGAATAAACTTCATAACAAGATTGAAGATGACTTTCTCCCATTCTACTTGCTGCTATATATTGAAAAAGAAATTGCTGAAAATTTTACTATAGATTCACTTATAGATGATTTTCGTGATTAAAAAAAGTAAAGTGCTCTTTTTTGATATGTTATATTTTGGAAGAGCCTCTTAATTTCTTATGTCCTATTTTGTATTTTGATGTCTTTATACTAGGTTTTTTCACTTAACATTAGGTCCTAAGTTAGGTGTATGGGGTAGATATGCTAACTTGGGTATAGTATGGACCTTATTTGTTAAGTGCAATTTATAAATTTCTCTTAATTATAATAATTATAGGAATACCTAATTTTATTCCTCAGATTTAATCCTACATCGCCCTTATAACATCCTCACTTTAGCTAGTCCGTACAGTTTACTATTCTCGTGACCAATGTCGGTCCGGACAGCTAGAATATTCGAAAAAATATTTAAACTAAAGTGAGGAACCAAAATTAACTCAAATATTAATAAGAAAAATTTAGGAAAAATTTTAGAAATAAAATACAACCAAGTTAAATGAGCCGGTGCCCTAGCGATGGGTAACCTGTTAAGAAGTTGCGGTTCTCGCAACTAGGAGCCCTAGACACGGGGGAAAAATTATAAAATAATTATTAGGACTCCACAGAAGGGTAATTGAGGTTCTTATGACATTAGAATGCCAAGAAAATACTTAGAAAAATTTTTCAATCGGAACAGACAATTTTGGCCCATTAAGCCAAACGAAGGGCATTTTGGTTATTTCATCTTCAGAGATGATTTTTGGGCCAACTTGTCCAGTTAAATAAATAATTTATATAACATAAAATATAAATAAATATTGTCAAAAATTTAATTGCAATTAAATAGATAAAAAATGGAGAGAAAATGAAAGAAAATGGATTTATGACATCATCATGATGTCATTAACACTCTCCTACCCAATCTAATCTTGACACATGGCATAAACTTATATAAAAGAGGCCAAATGGGCTGGAAAACAAAAAAAAACCAGAACCACTTCTTTCTCCTTCCTTCATGCCGTCACCCATGCTCCCATAACCCTCCATGAACAAGCTTTTTCAAGCTTGATTTTCCCTAGCTTTCTTCCACCAAAAACCCTAATTGTCAACACAAAAACTTGCTCTTACACCTTGGTGATTCTTTTGGGAGCAAAAAGAAGAGGAAAACAAGAGCTTTAGCAAGTGGAAAAATCTCACTCCTTTGAGGTTAGTGACCTAACATTAATTTTTTACTTTAAATACATGTTTAAGGACTTGAATGAGTGTAAATTTCAAAGGAAATTTGTTAAAAACCATTTGTATTACATCCCATATTTTTCGGCATCCATGGTTAGGGTTTGATTGTGTTGAGTTTAATGAAGTTAAAAGACCATCATGGCAGCCCACAATATGTACCCATTAAGTGGATTTATGAAATGCAAGTTAAATGCATGATTAGAGATGTTAGGGTTAGGGTTTGGGTATAAAATGGAGACTTTGATCATGTAATGATGAAAGTGAGTTTTAATGGTCAATTAGTGACCATTTGGCTTTGTGTAAACAAGAAATGAGGTGGTTTGATTAGTGGGAATTGCAGTTGGTGTGGCTGCCCATGGTGACCTGTAGAATTAGACATGAGTCCAGCAGGTTTGGGTAGCCATAACTTGAATTGTAGAGGTTCAATTCATGCAAGGCCAATTGAACATGAAACTAGACACATAATGGCACAACTTTGGTGAAGAAATTATGCCCATAAAACTAAACCAAGTCAACCAAAAGCTTACCCTAATCCGGGTGACCTGCAGTCTGTTTCTGCAGAATGACTAAATGAATAATGTTTGGTCATTTGGCCATAACTCAGTGTAGAATGCTCTAATTGACCTGAAATTTTACCAGAAACAAGCTGAGATATAGACCAACAACTTTCATGAAGAAACCTAACCTAAATTATGACCAAAACCTATCCAACAAGTGAGTTGTATTTACTGTTCATTGCACTGTAGATATGGTTAGTCTAGAAAATTTCAATCCTGCCAGTTGTGGTTTTTGGACCATAACTTGACTACAAAACTCCAAATGGAGTGAATCAAAAAAGGAAATTCAACTAGACAAAATAAGGAACAACTTTCATGTTGATCAGTTTGTCAAATTCCCACTACAAAAATGACTAATGGAATAGTAAAAATGAAGTATGAAAACTTAAAATTCTGCTCAATTAGTATTAAGCTTAGAAATGGTATGGGCAACCAATACCAACAAATTTTAAATGCAAAATGTGGTATGTTGGGAGTATTAAAACCAATATACCTATTGTCTATGCAAAAGTCAACATTTTGGTTGACTAATGAAGTGAATAGTAACACCAAAACTTGAAATTCAAAAATTGTAAAACTCAAAAGTGTAAAATGCCCTAGTATACCTAACAAGATTGGTTTGGATAGCTTGGCATGCCAATAGGGTTCTGTTAGCAGTACTGCATATAGCTTCATGCCATTCTATGTTTCATGGCTCCTATGCCATTCTGTGACATAATAGCCTTTGGCTATGTTATTTGAGTTGATATACTTGGGTTTTAACCCTGATAATTACGACTTATTAGTACATTGCCTGCCAATCGAGAGACACAGTGTGACCGATGGTGTGATGGTCCGATGTACTTAGTACCCAGTGCCAGTTTACCCATTTATCCTGTTCAGTCAACTAGTATGGGTTACTCGGGCAATGATAATAAACCTTATCAAATTTTAAGTGAATAATACTATAAATAATACCAAAAATTAAGTCTACCCAAAAAAAATGAAATCATACATTCTGCATAATTACTTTATTCTATTTTATTTTATTTTATATTGTCACCACTAAGCAGAATTGCTTAGCGCGTCATTTTTGTCACGCGCAGGTACTGGAGACCTAGCTGGGGAGCCCAGCAGACATCGGACGAGGTGAGTCTTCAGAGCTTCATCCAAGGTCCAGAGTCACCTCACATCTGCACTGCATATGGTAGGGCATTAGGACTATAGGTGGCCCTTTTGTATTTTGCATTTTGTATTAATTTGGATTGTAACTATAAACTCCTGTAATTATGAATTAATGTAAATATATGAAATTTCATATTATTGAGGTTTTCTGCATTATGTATTTTGATAAATGAAATGTTGAGAATTATTTGTGAATATGCTTCAAATGATGAAGTGAACAGAAAAGTTTTGTAAATAGTATTGTGATTTGAGATTGAGATTGACTTGAATATGTATAATAGAGTTTGGATTTGGAAATTATTTTAGAAGCGTTTTTAAACAGGTTCAGAAGAACTGTTTTCCAATTTACAGCCGGCACTCTGCTGGATTTTCTATAAAATTTGCGGATAAATTCAGATTTATCAAATTTGAAAATAAATGAATTATAAAGGGATAAATTGTAATAGAAACATAAATTGGTGCTCCGGCACACTGGGTGGCATAACTTGCTAGGCTACACTGTAGACGGGTAAGGGGTGTCACATTTAGTGGTATCAGAGCATCGGTTTAGGCATTTCTTGGCCTAGATAGAGTGCATACCATTGCATTGCATTTGTAAGTGTTGAGGTGACGCTGATGCAGATCTGTTTGTTTTCTTATTTTGAATAGGATATGGATTTTGCTTCGCAAAGAGCAGTTGATGAAGAGGTGGAAAGTCATGCTCCACCAAGGGCTGAGTCTGGGTGTAAGGGAGAACCTGCTCCACCAGCAGCTGAGGCACCTGCCCAACCTTAGTTTGCACTATTTCAACAAATGACCGAGTTTTACCGGCAAATGATAGGGGCAATTCCACCTCCACAACCACAGCCAGAAATTGAGGAAGCATGGGGCTGTGGACTTCTTTGGGAAGAGGGAAGATGATCCCATGGCCGCAGAAAATTGGTTGGATAGAACCATCAGAGTGCTGAAACAGCTAAACTATACCCCCGAGCAGAACCTGGTGGGTGCTGTGTCCCTACTTCAGGATGATGCATATCAGTGGTGGGATATAGTAACCAGTGAGGTGCAACCTGAACAGATCACCTGGGAATTCTTCCTCACAGAGTTCAAGAAGAAATATATTAGCAAAGTGTATTTAGAAGAGCGAAGAAGAGAATTTATCGATGCGAGGCGAGAGCGGTTGTCGGTGGTTGAGTATGAGCGTGAGTTTGTCAGATTGAGCAGATATGGGAGGGAGATAGTCCCTACAGAGGTAGAGAGGTGCCGAAGGTTTGAAGAAGGACTCAATGACAACATCAAAGTCATGATCACAGCATTGGAGATCACAGATTTTGCTAAGCTAGTGGATGCTGCATCAAAAGTGGAAAGGGTCAAAATCAATGAACAAAATAGAAGGGAAAGACAGCAGAAGAGGGGTCCGGGTCAGTCTAGTACATTTTCTGCTCCCAGCAAGAAGAGTAAGGGTCCTCCTGCTCAGAGTTCAGGACCACCAGGTCGTGGTCGATCTCGGGGCCCGAATCACGATTCACACCTAGGAGAGGCCACCACACCATCGGTGGGCAGCTCTCCGGGGGCGGTGTTTAGGGGACCAACCCGCATCTTACGCTTGTCGATCTTGTCGAAGTGGCATAAGGGAATCTTTGGTGAGTGGCGTGCATGCTTGCGGTGTGGATCTACAGAACACCAGATCAAGAATTGTCCGAAGAGGACTACTACTGTTGCTCCAACAAAAACTGACAGACCTGCTCCTGCACCACAAAGGGGTAGGAAGCTCGGTAAACCTGTGGCAGCTGGTCCATCACTGAGGCCTGCATCCGAGTCAGCTGAGAGGCCAGATACTAGAGTATCTACTAGGGCCTATGCCATCAGAGCTCAAGAGGAGCAAGATGCCCCGGATGTCATCAGGGGTACGTTTTCCCTCTACAATACTTTTGTGCATGCATTAGTGGATCCAGGATCCACTCATTCCTACATTTGCATCAAACTACCCATAGAGAGGGGAGTTCTAGTAGAGGAGAGTGATCAAGACATTCTGGTCACAAATCCACTAGGCCACAGTGTGGTAGTGAATAAAGTGTATAAAGGTTGCCCGTTGAGGATTCAAGGGTATGAATTCTCGGCAAACCTAATTGAGTTGCCCTTCCACGAGTTTGACGTGATTTTGGGAATGGATTGGTTATCACGTCATCAGGCAATAGTTGATTGCAAATTGAAGAGGATTTCTCTGAAAACTTCTGAGGGTAATGAGATCACTGTTGTGGGTGAAAGGACAGATTTCCTGTCCAATGTTATCTCAGCCATAGTTGCAAGAAGATTGATGAGAAAAGGTTGTGAAGCTTACCTAGCACACATGGTTGATACTAAGCAGGCTAAGCCGAACCTGTGTGATATACCCATAGTGAGAGACTTCCCAGATGTGTTTCCTAAAGAGTTGCCTGGTTTACCACCAGAAAGGGAAGTCGAGTTTGCTATTGAGGTAATGCCAGGTATAGCACCCATTTCTATTGCTCCTTATAAGATGGCACCCACTGAATTGAGGGAGTTGAAAACTCAGTTGCAAGAGTTGCTTGATAAGGGGTTCATACGCCCCAGTGTGTCACCATGGGGAGCTCCGGTGCTATTTGTAAAGAAGAAGGATGGAACCTTGAGATTGTGTATTGATTACCGGTAGTTGAACAAAGTAACTGTGAAGAATAAATATCCGTTGCCCAGAATTGATGATCTGTTTGATCAGTTGAAGGGAGTCGATGTATTTTCAAAAATTGATCTCAGATCAGGGTATCATCAGTTGAGGGTAAAGGATGCAGATGTGTCAAAAACTGCATTCAGAACCCGGTATGGACACTATGAATTTTTAGTGATGCCATTTGGTTTGACAAATGCACCAATAGCATTTATGGACCTTATGAACCGTATCTTTCATCCATATCTAGATCGGTTTGTAGTGGTCTTTATTGATGATATTCTGGTGTATTCCAAGACCAAGGAAGAACATGAGGAACATTTGAGGATTGTCCTGCAAACCCTGCGAGAAAAGAAGCTGTATGCTAAGCTGTCCAAGTGTGACTTCTGGATGAGTGAAATCTCCTTCCTTGGACACATAGTATCAGCTGAGGGGATTAGAGTAGATCCCAAAAAGATAGAAGCAGTGATGGAATGGAAGCCTCCCAGAAATACAACTGAGGTCAGAAGTTTCTTGGGGCTAACTGGGTATTACAGAAGATTTATGAAGGGGTTCTCTCTTATAGTTGCTCCAATGACCAAGTTGTTGCATAAGAATGTGAAATTTGGCTGGAACGACAAGTGCCAAGCCAGTTTTGAGAGGCTGAAGGCTATGTTGACAAAAGCACCAGTGTTAATACAGCCAGTGTCGGGAAAAGACTTTGTGGTCTACAGTGATGCCTCACATAATGGGCTAGGGTGTGTATTAATGCAAGAGGAGAAAGTGGTAGCCTATGCTTCCAGGCAATTAAGGCCATATGAACAGAACTACCCTACTCATGACCTGGAGTTAGTAGCAATTATCTTCGCACTGAAGATATGGAGGCATTATTTATATGGTGAAAAATGCTACATCTATACAGACCACAACAGTCTAAAATATTTGCCAATCCAAAAGGAGCTCAATCTTACACAGAGGCGATGGATTGAGTTCCTAAAGGACTATGATTGTGTGATAGATTATCATCCTGGGAAGGCAAGTGTAGTTGCTAATGCTTTGAGCAGGAAGTCCATCACAACTTTATGATCACTCAATGCCTGCCTGTCCTTAGCTCAAGATGGAGCTATTTTGGCTGAGTTGCAAGTGAGGCCAACCCTGCTACAGTAGATATAAGATGGGCAAAGGGCATATGAAAAACTAATGGCCATTGTGGGTAAAATTTCTAAGGGAAAGGAAACTGAATATGAGGTGAAAGTAGATGGGAGTCTGTACTACAGAGGAAGAGTGTGTGTACCAGATGATAGGGAACTGAAGACTAGTATTCTGAAAGAAGCACACACTAGTGTTTATGCTATGCACCCAGGAAGCACGAAAATGTATAATGATTTGAAGCCTTATTATTGGTAGCCTGGTATGAAAAGGGATATAGCTGACTATGTGACTAAGTGTTTGACATGTCAGCAAGTTAAAGCAAAACATCAAGTTCCATTAGGATTGCTACAGCTTGTAAGCATACCTGAATGGAAATAGGACCAGGTCACTATGGATTTTGTTAGTGGTCTACCTCTCACCCAAAGGAAGCATGATGCAGTATGGGTGATAGTGGATAGATTGTGAAGTCGACACATTTCTGCTAGTTAGGGTGACTACTCCTTTGGAGAAGCTAGCGAGCGTATATCGATGAGATAGTTAGGCGCATGGAATCCCACTTTCCATCATATCTGACCGAGACCTAAGGTTTACATCGAGATTCTAGAAAAAGTTGCAAGAAGCCTTGGGCACACAACTCCGCTTTAGCACGGCTTTTCATCCCCAGATGGATGGACAGTCAGAACGAGTAATCCAGGTAAACCCAAGAACTAATTGAATTTTCACAATTAATAAATTGAAATGATAGTAACAATGTGAATTATGTGATAGATCCTGGAGGATATGCTAAGGAGTTGTGTCATTGAGTTTGAGGGGAGTTGGGATAGATACCTCCCACTGACAGAATTCGCATATAATAATAGCTACCAAGCTAGCATTCAAATGGCTCCGTATGAAGCACTGTATGGGAGGAAATGTAGAACCCCAGTGTGTTGGACTGAATTAGGTGGAGAGAAGCTGGTAGGACCAAACCTGGTGAAACGGACAGAGGAAAAAGTGAAGATAATCAAAGATAACCTGAAGATTGCCTCAGATAGACAGAAGTCTTATGCCGACCTAAAGAGAAAAGAGATAGAGTATGCAGTTGGTGATAAAGTGTTTCTCAAAGTCTCACCGTGGAAGAAAGTACTGAGGTTTGGAAGAAAGGGTAAGTTAAGCCCTAGGTTCATTGGCCCATATGAAGTCATTAAATGTGTGGGACCAGTGGCCTATCGTCTAGCTTTACCACCAGAACTGGATAAAATTCATAATGTATTCCATGTTTCCATGCTGAGAAGATATCGCTCAGACCCTTCACATGTCATTTCCATAGAAGAGATTAAAATCCAACCGGACTTGACATATACAAAAGAACCTATACATATCCTAGCTCGGGAAGTGAAGGAACTGAGAAATAAACAAATTCCACTGGTGAAAGTGCTATGGAGGCACCACAACACTAAAGAGGCAACTTGGGAAAGTGAAGAGATGATGAGGCAACAGTTCCCTCAACTGTTTGCATCAGGTAATTTTCGAGGACGAAATTTTTATTAGAGGGGAAGAGTTGTAACATCCTCACTTTAGCTAGTCCGTACAGTATACTGTTTCGGTGACCAATGCCAGTCCGGACAGCTAGAACGTCTAGAAAAATATTTAAACTAAAGTGAAGAACCAAAATTAACTCAAATATTAATAAGAAAAATTTAGGAAAAATTTTAGAAATAAAATACAACCAAGTTAAATGAGCCGGTTCTCTAGCGATGGGTAACCTATTGAGAAGTTGTAGTTCTCGCAACTAGGAGCCCTAGACACGGGGGAAAAATTATAAAATAATTATTGGGACTCCACAGAAGGGTAACTGAGGTTCTTATGACATTAGAATCCCAAGAAAATACTTAGAAAAATTTTTCAATCGGCACAGACAATTTTGGCCCGTTAAGCCAAACGAAGGGCATTTTGGTCATTTCGTCATCAGAGATGATTTTTAGGCCAACTTGTCCAGTTAAATAAATAATTATATAAAATAAAATATAAATAAATATTTTCAAAATTTTAATTGCAATTAAATAGACAAAAAATGGAGAGAAAATGAAAGAAAATGGATTTATGACATCATTATGATGTCATTAAAACTCTCCTACACAATCTAATCTTGACACATGGCATAAACTTATATAAAAGAGGCCAAATGGGCTGGAAAAAAAAAAAAAAAAAATCAGAGCCACTTCTTTCTCCTTCCTTCATGCCGTCACCCATGCTCCCATAACCCTTCATGAACAAGCTTTTTCAGGCTTGATTTTCCCTAGCTTTCTTCCACCAAAAACCCTAATTGTCAACACAAAAACTTGCTCTTACACCTTGGTGATTCTTTTGGGAGCAAAAGGAAGAGGAAAACAAGAGCTTTAGCAAGTGGGAAAATCTCACTCCTTTGAGGTTAGTGACCTAACCTTGATTTTTACTTTAAATACATGTTTAAGGACTTGAATGAGTGTAAATTTCAAAGAAAATTTGTTAAAAACCATTTGTATGCTATCCCATATTTTTTGGCAACCATGGTTAAGGTTTGATTGTGTTGAGATTAATGAAGTTAAAAGACCATCATGGCTGCCCACAATATGTACCCACTAAGTGGATTGATGAAATGCAAGTTAAATGCATGATTTGAGATGTTAGGGTTAGGGTTTGGGTATAAAATGGAGACTTTGATCATGTAATGATGAAAGTGAGTTTTAATGGTTAATTAATGACCATTTGGTTATGTGTAAACAAGAAATGAGGTGGTTTGATTAGTGGGAATTGCAGTTGGTGTGGCTGCCCATGGTGCCCTGCAGAATTGGACATGAGTCTAGCAGGTTTGGGCAGCCATAACTTGAATTGTAGAGGTTCAATTCGTGCAAGCCAATTGGACATGAAACTAGACACATAATGGCACAACTTTGGTGAAGAAACCATGCCCATAAAACAAAACCAAGTGCACCAAAAGCTTGCCCTAATCCGGGCGACCTGCAGTCTGTTTCTGCAGAATGACCAAATGAATAGTATTTGGTCATTTGGCCATAACTTAGCGTAGAAGGGTCCAATTAACCTGAAATTTTACCAGCAACAAGTTGAGATATAGACCAACAACTTTCATGAAAAAACCTAACCCAAATTATGACCAGAACCTATCCAAAAAGTAAGTTACATTCACTGTTCATTGCACTATAGATATGGTCAGTCTAGAAAAATTTCAATCCGGCCAGTTATGGTTTCTGAACCATAACTTGAGCTACAAAACTCCAAATGGAGTGAATCAAAAAAGGAAATTCAACTAGACAAAATAAGGAACAACTTTCTTGTTGATCACTTTGCCAAATTCCCACTACAAAAATGACTAATGGAATAGTAAAAATGAAGCATGAAAATTGAAAATTCTGCTCAAATAGTATTAAGCTTAGAAATGGTATGGGCAACCAATACCAACAAATTTTGAATGCAAAATGTGGTATGTTGGGAGTATTAAAACCAATATAACTATTGTCTATGCAAAAGTCAACATTTTGGTTGACTAATAAAGTGAATAGTAACACCAAAACTTAAAATTCAAAAATTGTAAAACTCAAAAGTGTAAAATGCCCTAGTATACCTAACAAGATTGGTTTGGATAGCTTGGCATGCCAATAGGGTTCTGTTAGCAGTACTGCATATGGCTTCATGCCATTCTGTGTTTCATGGCTCCTATGCCATTCTGTGACATAATAGCCTTTGGCTATGTTATTTGAGTTGATATACTTGGGTTTTAACCCTGATAATTATTCTGACTTATTAGTCGTTACATTTGCCTACCACAGAGAGATACAGTGTGACCGATGGTGTGATGGTCCGAGGTACTTAGTACCCAGTGCCAGTTTACCCGTTTATCCAGTCCAGTCAACTAGTATGGGTTACTCGGGCAATGATAATAAACCTTATCAAATTTTAAGTGAATAATACTACAAATAATACCAGAAATTAAGTCTACCCAAAAATGAAATCATACATTCTGCATAATTATTTTATTCTATTTTATTTTATTTTATATTATCACCACTAAGAAGAATTGCTTAGCATGTCGTTTTTGCCATGCGCAGGTACTGGAGACCTAGCTGGGGAGCCCAGCAGATATCAGACGGGGTGAGTCTTCAGAGCTGCATCCAGGTTCCAGAGTCACCTCACATTTATACTGCATATGGTAGGACATTAGGACTATAGGTGGCCCTTTTGTATTTTGCATTTTGTATCAATTTGGATTGTAAATAAAATATAAATAAATATTTTCAAAATTTTAATTGCAATTAAATAGACAAAAAATGGAGAGAAATTGAAAGAAAATGGATTTATGACATCATCATGATGTCATTAAAACTCTCCTACACAATCTAATCTTGACACATGGCATAAACTTATATAAAAGAGGCCAAATGGGCTGGAAAACAAAAAAAAATTAGAACCACTTCTTTCTCCTTCCTTCATGCCGTCACCCATGCTCCCATAACCCTCCATGAACAAGCTTTTTCAAGCTTGATTTTCCCTAGCTTTCTTCCACCAAAAACCTTAATTGTCAACACAAAAACTTACTTTTACACCTTGGTGATTCTTTTGGGTGCAAAAGGAAGAGGGAAACAAGAGCTTTAGCAAGTGGGAAAATCTCACTCCTTTGAGGTTAGTGACCTAACCTTAATTTTTACTTTAAATACATGTTTAAGGACTTGAATGAGTGTAAATTTCAAAGAAAATTTGTTAAAAACCATTTGTATGCTATCCCATATTTTTCGGCAGCCATGGTTAGGGTTTGATTGTGTTGAGCTTAATGAAGTTAAAAGACCATCATGGCAGCCCACAATATGTACCCACTAAGTGGATTGATGAAATGCAAGTTAAATGCATGATTTGAGATGTTAGGGTTAGGGTTTGGGTATAAAATGGAGACTTTGATCATGTAATGATGTAAGTGAGTTTTAATGGTCAATTAGTGGCCATTTGGTTATGTGTAAACAAGAAATGAGGTGGTTTGATTAGTGGGAATTGCAATTGGTGTGGCTGCCCATGGTGCCCTGCAGAATTGGACATGAGTCTAGCAGGTTTGGACAGCCATAACTTGAATTGTAGAGGTTAAATTCGTGCAAGGCCAATTGGACATGAAACTAGACACATAATGGCACAACTTTGGTGAAGAAACCATGCCCATAAAACAAAACCAAGTGGACCCAAAGCTTGCCCTAATCCGGGCGACCTGCAGTCTGTTTCTGCAGAATGACCAAATGAATAGTATTTGGTCATTTGGCCATAACTCAGCGTAGAAGGGTCGAATTGACCTGAAATTTTACCAGCAACAAGTTGAGATATAGACCAACAACTTTCGTGAAAAAACCTAACCCAAATTATGACAAGAACCTATCCAAAAAGTAAGTTGCATTCACTGTTCATTGCACTATAGATATGGTCAGTCTAGAAAAATTTCAATCCGGCCAGTTATGGTTTCTGAACCATAACTTGAGCTACAAAACTCCAAATGGAGTGAATCAAAAAAGGAAATTCAACTCGACAAAATAAGGAGCAACTTTCATGTTGATCACTTTGCCAAATTCCAGCTACAAAAATGACTAATGGAATAGTAAAAATGAAGCATGAAAATTGAAAATTCTGCTCAAATAGTATTAAGCTTAGAAATGGTATGGGCAACCAATACCAACAAATTTTGAATGCAAAATGTGGTATGTTGGGAGTATTAAAACCAATATAACTATTGTCTATGCAAAAGTCAACATTTTGGTTGACTAATGAAGTGAATAGTAGCACCAAAACTTGAAATTCAAAAATTGTAAAACTCAAAAGTGTAAAATGGCCTAGTATACCTAACAAGATTGGTTTGGATAGCTTGGCATGCCAATAGGGTTCTGTTAGCAGTACTGCATATGGCTTCATGCCATTCTGTGTTTCATGGCTCCTATGCCATTATGTGACATAATAGCCTTTGGCTATGTTATTTGAGTTGATATACTTGGGTTTTAACCCTGATAATTATTACAGCTTATTAGCTGTTCTGTTGCACACCGGGAGATACAGTGTGACCGATGGTGTGATGATCCGAGGTACTTAGTACCCAGTGCCAGTTTACCCGTTTATCCAGTCCAGTCAACTAGTATGGGTTACTCGGGCAATGATAATAAACCTTATCAAATTTTAAGTGAATAATACTATAAATAATACCAGAAATTAAGTTTACCCAAAAAAATGAAATCATACATTCTGCATAATTATTTTATTCTATTTTATTTTATTTTATATTGTCACCACTAAGCAAAATTGCTTAGCATGTCGTTTTTGCCTTGCGCAGGTACTGGAGACCTAGCTAGGGAGCGTAGCAGATATCAGACGGGGTGAGTCTTCAGAGCTGCATCCAGGGTCTAGAGTCACCTCACATATACACTGCATATGGTAGGACATTAGGACTATAGGTGGCCCTTTTGTATTTTGCATTTTGTATTAATTTGGATTGTAACTATAAACTCCTGTAATTATGTATTAATGTAAATATTTGAAATTTCATATTATTGAGGTTTTCTGCATTATGTACGTTGATAAATGAAATGTTGAGAATTATTTGTGAATATGCTTCAAATGATGAAGTGAACATAAAAGTTTTGAAAATAATATTGTGATTTGAGATTGAGATTTTGAGATTGACTTGAATATGTATAATGGAGTTTGGATTTGGAAATTATTTTGGAAGTGTTTTTAAACAGGTTCAGAAGAACTGTTTTTCAATTTACAGCCGGCACTCTGCCGTATTTTCTATAAAATTTGCGGATAAATTCAGATTTATCAAAATTGAAAATAAATGAATTATAAAGGGATAAATTGTAATAGAAATATAAATTGGTGCTTCGGCACACTGGGTGGCATAACTTGCTCGGCTACACTGTAGATGGGTAAGAGGTGTCACAGCCCTTGTGTATAAATATATTTTTTATTAATAATTTATGTTTTAAAATTTTAGTAATTTTATAAAATATTTAAATTATATTTATTCAAAATATAATATATAAAAATTTATAAATATTATTATAAAAATATATTTTATATTTAATAAATTATTTATCTATAATATATATAAATGGATGAAGAAGGAAGGGAACATTAGGATTTCCAAAAATGCCCATAATAATTTAGTGTTATAATAATGCAGGACTAAATTTAATTGGCTATATAATTAAAAATTAATTATAATAATAAATAAATAAATTTAATTAACTATTGAAAACTAAAATTAATTTTAAAATGGGTAGTATTCTCTTTATATTATATTATATATGACATTAGAAAATAAAAAAAAATTAATTGAACTATAAAATCGTTAAAAAAAAAGAAAAATAAAAAGAATTCTTGTTAAACAAAAAATCTATTTTAAGTTTATAAGTATAATATATTTTCTAATGTTAAATAAAATAAAAATATTATAGAATTAACGAGAAAAAGTAATAATAATAAAATTAATTTTATTTAAGAAGAATTTTGAACATTCTTAGCAAATGTGATATAATAATATATATATATATATATATAGAGAGAGAGAGAGAGAGAGAGAGAGAGAGAGAGAGAGAGAGAGAGAGAGAGAGAGAGAGACTTTTCAAATAATAATATTATTTTTATAGATAATTAAAATTCTTATTTGAGTAAAAATTATTAATAATTTATTATAACTTAATTTAAATATTTTTATCTCTTTGTAGATAAATTATATATTTTTAAAAAAGATAATAAATTATAGATAAAAAGTAAATTCATGAAAGAAACTAATGTGATATATTTAAGGCATGTAAGCACCTTACATAATGTAGTACCTTATGTAGTATTTTCATGGTCTATATATACATTATCTATCTATTATCTATCTATCTATCTATAATATCTTATTATAATCTATAATATATGTAACAATACAAAAAAGGAAGCAATTGAATTGACTGAATTGTCCCAATCATTTTTAATTTTCCCTATAATATCCTTTACATTTACAAAAAATATTATTGTTATTGTATAATTCTAATTGTACAATATAATTATAATATTTTAATTTAATGCAAAAATCGAAGGAATTTTTTAAATAGGAATTCTTCTATAATAACAGTAGCAAACAGGAAAAAAAAAAAGCCAAAACACTTTCCAACATGCTCAGTTGTTGTAATTGTTTTTGAATAAAATAATAAATATATGTAGCTGAAATAAAGAAATCTTACAAGGCAATTGCAAGGACAAAGGTGTCTAAGAAGTAAGAAGGGTTATTGATGCTTTTCAAAGTAGGACGGAGGTAGCTCCTGCTCTAGAATGGTTTATAACTTAAATTAATTTAGCATGACTTAGATTAGGAAATATATATATATATATATATATATATATATATATATATATATATATATATATATATATATATATATATATATATATATATATTTCCTAATCTAAGTCATGCTAAATTAATTTAAGTTATATTTATATATATGTATATATATGCGTGTGTGTGTGTGTGTGTGTGTAACACCCCACTGTAGGTAGCTTCGTACATTCTACTGTTTCGATGACTAACATCTCTCCGGACGACTGGGATGTCTGAAACTACCTTTAAATTTAAGTAAAGAGTCATAATTTAAATTAATAAAGATCAAGTAAAGTTGAAGAAAAAAATATAAAAGAAGTGGAGTATAAATCAATTAAATATGCACAAGTTCCAGCGATGGGTAACACCACTGAAAAGTGACTATGGGTCTGGTTCCTACTTTAATTCATGTAGGACCTTGTAAGATTCTTAATTGAGGCTTAATTGAAGTCTTATTATGAATTAATAAGTCAAAGAAATGAAAAGAAATAAATTCAAATAAGCAGAGTAAAAATCAAAGTGAAAAGCGGAGTTAGGGACTTATTGGACATTATGGAAAAGATGAACATAAATTAAGTAAGAGCAAAATTTGGTCAATTAAATTTAAAGGTTCAATATTGATAAAAGAAAATGAGATTTATTAAGTTAATGAAGTGGGATTAATCTAACTAATCATGATTAGGATAATTAAGTATAATTAAATTAAAAGTCAAATGTAATGATTAGGAATTTCACCGTAATTACAAGTTTGTCATTTCCTGATATTTACAAGTTTACCATTAGGGAATTAAATAATATAAATATTAATTATTAGAGATAAAAATCATTTTCTTCATCTTCTCTCTAGTGGCCAAACCTCTCTCTTCCATTCCACCATTGATGCTTCTTTCAAGCTTTAATCCACACCAAATTCCCACCTTCCATCACTTAAGATAACCAAATTAACCTTCATTTTGGTGAGAGCAACTCTTATGAGCAAGAAATTTTAAGGGATTAGGAAGATTACCAAGTAACCAAGTTGGGGGAAAAACTCAAGGTAAGGGAAAACTTGAGTTTAGCAAGCAATTAAGCATGAGTTCATGTTTTCATGTCATAAACATAGCATAAATGTGATTTATGATGAAAGTTTCTAGAATTTCTTCAAGGAGGAAATTCGGTCCAAGCTAGCAAGGACCAAGGAAAGAGTAATAGAGTTGAGTAGAGGTGATTTTGAAGGCCTAAACAAAGATTTGAAGCTTGATTGTGGTATATGCACTCTTAATCTCTTCTTACAATTTTGTTACTTAGGGTTTTATGCTCTTTAGAGTTTTTGGCTAAAGTGAATGGTAAATATTTAATTTGTAGTTAGAAAAATGATGTTTAGTGCGTATAAATGATGTTGTACCTATTTGGTATCAAGTTGCTTTGTTTATGTTGGAACAGACATTGTGAATGGGTATGTTAGCAATCTAGCCAAATTTGACCAGAATAGACTTTTAAGTCTATATCTTGAGTTCTATAACTCCAAATGACCTAAAGCTTGTGGCAAATTAAAACTAAGTTATAACGCTAAAACTTTTATGAAGACAAGTTGCTTGAATTCAGTGTGTAAATACCTTGAATAATTACTAAAATTTGACTTACAAAACCTGGAACCTAGGTGCAGGGTACCCTCAATAGTTCAAAGTAAAATAGATATAAGTTACCCTAGGAAACTCCAAATGATATGATTCTTAATTTGTTGAAAAGCTAAGACATAAAGGAACAACTTTCCTGAAGAATAAAATGACAAATTCTAATTGTAACTTATTTAAATCCGAACTCCAAAAACTGCCTAGAACCTATCCTGCGATTAGTAAAGAATGCATCTGAACATTTCTTGTTTGTTTGGACATAACTCACTGTATAAAATTCCAAATGAGGTAAATCTTACCATGTTAGAAAGCTTAGACACAGAGGAATAACTTTCATGAAGACAAATTTGACAAATTATGACTGAAATTGACTAGAAGATCCCTAAACTATGGCTAGAATCTAGCAATGCAAAACTGAAATCTTGAAAATTACTAAATGAACACTACACACTAAATTGAGTATAATTCACTCTACAAAACTCTAAATTGAGTAATTCTTGAACCTGCGTAATCCTGAGATACAGGGAAATAATTCATATGTGGATCATATAGCTAAATTATGATTGTAACCTATCCAAATTGCCTTGATAAAATGAGTCTAGAAATCTGCCAGGATTCTGAAAGTGACCTGAAAACTGAGATTTGGTCACCTAAATAGTTTTGGCAAAATGGCCATAAATCAAGCTACACAAATGCAAATTGAATGATTCCAAAGCCAAAATAAACATAAGACATAGATCTACAATTCTTATGAAGAAGGTATGGTCTAATTCGTGTTGTACCTTGGCCTAATTCTTGCTGTACCTTGGCCAAATCTATTAAGGAAGTTGAGGTATCAAATCTGAAATTTATGAAAGATGAGCCAAGTGAGCCTAGACAATGGGTATAGGATTGGATAAGTGGGCATGCTAACAGTTAGAGCCACGAATGGTCAGTATCGAGAATGAAAATCAGTGTTATACCGATCAGAGCCACTGAGTGGTCAGTACCAAGAATGTAAGCCTGTGCTAAACTGACCAGAACCACTGAGTGGTCAATGTCATGAGTCCTATTATCTGTAACACCCTCACTGTAGCAATTCCATACATTCTATTGTTCTGGTGACCGGTGTCGGTCCGGACAGCTAGAACGTCTAGAAAAATATTTAGATTAGAGTGAGGAGTTATAAATAACTCAAATAATAATAAGAAAAAATTTTAAAAATAGAATACAACCAAGTTAAATGAGCCGGTGCCCTAGCGATGGGTAACCCAGTGGGAAGTTGCGGTCTTCATAGCTAGAAGCCCGATCATTACATTATCTAATCTATATACCGTTTGTCATAGGTTACTATGAGTACTGGAGTAAAGCTCTCAATTGTGATCATAAAGACCATAATTTCAAATAAGATATGATAAAGGGCATTCCACCTCATTAAATGATATGATTACCAAGCATGGATTCATTGATCTTTTTTTTTTTTTTTATGTCGTGATGCAATATAACTATTTTAAAATTTGGAAATACTCTTATATGAATATTATGAACATTTTATATGTTAATGTGCATAAGGAACAAAAAGATTATTTTGTTTTAAATTAAGAGTGTACCACTAAGCTATTTAGCTTAGTGCGAAGAGTTGTTTCCTCGTACAAGTACAGTAGACAGGAGTTAGACTGGATCTGCAGAAAAGTCCAGAGTCACTATATCTAGGACTTTTGGATAGATGCATCTTCACCATCATCATTGTAAAGTTTTACTCATATGTGTGTATGAATTATGTTGTAACAAATATTATGTACACTTTATTTTGGAGATTACAACCATAAAGATGTAAATTAAATTTAGCCACATTAGTGGTTAATAAAATTATAAATTATCTTGTGTATGTGAAATGATATGGGGAAAAATGGATATTGACGAATTTAATGATTTTCATTGATAGAAATGATATAGTAATTATGACTTGCACAAGTTATGAGATATTTTAACAGGGAAATTATTGAAATTTAGGGGAAACTCTTGCAGTTTCTCCCTTTAATAAAAGCTGTTAAATTACATTGAAAATAAATTGTTAAGAAAATAAGCAAAGCAAATAATACACCGAAATAGGTGCTCAATGCACGGAATGTAACATCCCTTTGCTCTGCTTCATACATATAGGGTAAGGGGGTGTTACAGTGTGTGTGTGTGAAAAAGATTGAATTTACTATTTTCTTATGGAAGGAATTTAAAAAGGGTTCTTTAAACTTCTAGGTTAAAAATTAGTATTACAAATGAGATAATACCCTCTATGTGCATGCATTTGCTCATGAGTATAGATATGAAAGAATGATATATAAAACATTTGCAATTAATAATCAAATCGTTGGATTTGGATGAATATCATCTTATTAAACAAATTAATATGCTTGTTTGAATAGTAGAAATAATATGATGCTCTATTTATGTATTGAACATAATTTTTTAACATTAATAGAATTATTTTTATATGGTAAATTATTTTATTAATTACTAATTCATTGCAAAAAATTATCTTTATAAAATTTAGACTAATTTGATCAATTAATTTAATTTTTAATATTATTGTATATAAATTTTTTAAAATTTATTTATAAAAGAAAATTAATATGTGAAATGATAATAATAGTACAAGGAGATAGTATAATCCTATACTATATAAATATATTTAAATAGCTAAATTTAATTGGTTATCAAATTTTAGTATATTATAATAATATTATATTATATAAGAAAAATCTTAAAAATAAAATTACGAGTATTTAAGATGGCTATAAATAACGACATTTAAAGTGACAGTGTATGTATTTTTATATTTTTAGTAACGAGAAGCTATTATATACAAAGTCGTCAGTAATAATAGTGATGACTTTATCCATCACTAATATTTTTAGCAGGAAGAAGCTATTATATATAAATTCATAGCTCATAATTTTTGACAATAAGTTATCCATCCTAATACTTTTAATAATGAGAAGTTATTTAAAACAATCTATCGCTAATAATTTTTACTGACGATTTATCCATCGCTAAATCTGTAAATAACTTCAATTTCTAAAATTACTATAATTAATATAAATAAAAGTTTTAATATTATTTTAGCATTTTGTACTTGCTAAAAATTCTATTACTATAATTTTATATTTTTAATTCTATACATACTATTAATTCATCAAAAATAATTTAATTTATTACAATCAAATTAATAAACAATATTAAACACCGAATCTCACTTATACTAATTTGTTTTTTTAATTATTTTAAATATTTATAAACTTATAATATTAAAATATAAAATTATTGTTAAAAATTAACTATTTAATTAAATAAAAAATTTGTATTTATATCAATAAATATAAAATTTTAATCCTATTCAATTACAAATATTTTATTTTTATAAATTTGTGGCCATTTTTTTAAAATATTAATAATAGATAGCTTTTATATTTATCTACTTTATTTTCATACAATAATGCTCAAGTTTAATTAATTTTGACTTATAATGTGATGTTTTTTTCTTTCTTTACTATATTTTGTTTGCCTTTTTTTTCTCTGACAAGCAAAATCTATTTATAAGTTTTTAAATTTTTTTTATTTTTTTATATCACGGGTATTATTTTTATGAGGGTAATTGCATGTGAATGTAATTATTAGAATTTTTATTATTATTGTCAATATCAAATAAAACTGATATCCTTACAAATTTAATGATTTTTATACATGCTAAAATAGTTTGATTTTTCTATTTTTTTTCATATTTAATATTGGTTTATCCTATAATATTTGGGATGATTAATATCATTTTTACATAAAAAAGTGTATTTTACATGTGATTATATAAGATTTTAATTTTTTGGATCTATTTAATTTAAATGTATATAATTAAACTATGATTTGTTAATATTTTTATGTGCATGACCATATTTTTTTATTTTCAATTTATTAATCAATTTTAGAGGATATTTATCTTAACTTTAAGTTGGTTTGTTTATTTATAACAATTTTTGGACTTATATGTTGAGTTTATAAGATAAAAAAAATAATAATAATAAGCTAAGAGAACTCAACTTTTTATTTTGGTAATTATAAACTAGTTTAACCAAATATTTTATAATATTATCTTTATTAAATTTTTAAAATTTAATTGTAAATCTTATTTAATATTTTTTTATCATTTTAATAATAAATATTCCTATAAATTATTTTTTACTAAATATATTAACTGCTTTAAATTTAAATATTTATAAGTTTAAATTAATTTATACATATTAAAAACTTATAAATTGATTTTCATAAGTTAAGCCAAACATCCCCTTAATTATATTATTGATTTTGACTATAAATTTATAAAAAGAATCTAATTATATTTTAAATGATAGTTAATATATATATATATATATATATATATACACGATGGATACTCTGCTCAACAATTATTTTCAATATTTAAATTCAATTCAAGTCATCAAGGGTTATCAAATTAAAAACCCGAAAACTGTTGCAATCGCTAATTAAGAAGTCGTGCAGCAACTGAATTGATCGATCTTTGAAAAAGAAAACTGAATTGATCGATCACATGCACTGAACCAATTAAAAAATAAAAAATCAGCAGTATATTTTTGTCTCTTCTTTCTACAACACTGTCTTCCGCCGTCTTATTTGCAAAGTAGAACAAGCCTTTCACAAAAAACGTCACCACAAACGTCACCTTTTCAATGCCAACGTCCTCTGTTTAAGCCTCACTTGTCTTCATGCATGTGCCATATTATAGCCATTCATTAATCCAATAGCTGCTGCTACCACAATTGCTGCTGCTACGTGCTAGTGCTCTTCAATCTCACTCTCCAGTCTCAGCCGCAGTACGCCCCCCGCACAGCCACTTCAGCCGAAACACCACTGTCATGATGCAACCCCACTTTCTTCTAGTAACCTTTCCGGCGCAAGGCCACATAAACCCAGCTCTCCAATTCGCTAAGTGTTTAATTCGAATCGGTGTTCATGTTACTCTTGCTACTTGTCTATCTGCGACACGCCGCATGGCTAAAACCTCATTCCCTGACGGCTTGTCGTTAGCCACCTTTTCTGATGGTTACGACGATGGATTCAAGTTCGGTCACGATGACCATAACAACTACGCGTCAGAGATCAAGCGTCGCGGCTCACAAACTCTCAGTGATATGATCGTGGCTAAGGAGAATGAAGGCAAGCCATTTACCTGCGTAGTCTACACATTACTGCTTCCATGGGCAGCTGAGGTGGCGCGTGCACATCACCTTCCGTCTACACTTCTTTGGATTCAGCCTTCAACGGTTCTTAGCGTCTTTTACTATTACTTCAATGGTTATGGAGATTTGTTTAGCAACTGCAGAGACCCCACTTACGTAGTCCAGTTACCAGGAAAGCTTCCACCGTTCACTGGCCGTGAACTTCCCTCCTTTTTAGTTCCCTCAAACCTTTATACTTTTGCACTCGCTTCGTTTAAGGAGCAACTAGAGACGCTTAGCGAAGAAAGCAACCCAAAAATACTCGTTAACACATTTGATGCATTAGAACCCGAAGCCTTGAAAGCCATTGAGAAGTTCAATATGATAGGAATTGGGCCACTACTTCCTTCCGCATTTCTTGATGGCAAAGATCCGTCGGATACTGCCTTTGGAGCTGATTTTTTCCAAAGTTCAAAGGGTTACAAAGAATGGCTGAACTCAAAACCAAAATCATCAGTAATCTATGTATCGTTTGGGAGCATTTGTGTCTTATCTAAGCAACAAATGGAAGAAATTGCTTGTGGATTACTGAATAGCTCTCGTCCATTCCTGTGGGTGCTAAGGGAAGAACCACTTGTGGATGGGACTAATGAAGAAAATCAACTGAGTTGCAGAGAAGAATTGGAAGAGAAAGGGATGATAGTTCCATGGTGTTCTCAAGTGGAGGTTTTGTCTCATCCATCATTAGGATGTTTCGTGACTCATTGTGGGTGGAACTCAACTTTAGAGGGCTTAGTTTCCGGCGTTCCGATGGTGGCATTTCCACAGTGGACTGATCAAGGAACAAACGCAAAGTTGATAGAAGATGAATGGCAAACAGGGGTGAGAGTGGTACCCAACGAAGAAGGGATAGTCGTAGGTGAGGAGATGGTGAGGTGCTTGGAGTTGGTCATGGGAGATGGAAAGAATGCAGAAGAGAAAAGAAACAATTCCAAGAAATGGAAGAATTTAGCAATAGAAGCAGTGAAAGAAGGTGGCTCTTCAGAAAAGAATCTTAGGGCTTTCGTGGATGAGATTATTGGAGGATGTTGTTCATAAATCAAGATGAAACAAGGGCGGGTGATGTGCGAAAATTCTTGCCTCATCTATAATTTCGTGTGATATAATCTATTATGTTTGAAATTTGGACTACGTTTTGAAATTGTACTCTACTAGTCACATTAATAAATTTCAAAGTTGAGACTTTATGTGATTTTAATATAATATACAATTGGTGTAGCTAAATTTTTTTTGTTCATTAATATTGCATGTGTAATCTAGCTAACTAGTAGTGTTATATATAATTTGTTTATTTAAGTGAAAGGCCTTGATGCAAAGTCTAATTAGAGCTTTCTCACTTGGTTCTGAACAAAAACAGAAAACTAAGAAGACTCTTCTTGCCATTATGTGGGTGGCCAATGAACAAAAGGAAAATTACGTGGTTTGGAGAAACAATTTTAATGGTAATAATTAAGTTTACCATATGGTACGACAAGTCAAATTCTGTTATGTGTTTAATTCTTTCTTTTCTAGCATATGGTGATCCAACAAAGTCATGCTATACAGGTTAAAAAATTCTCTCATTTTTTGTAATATTTCTTATTATTGGTCAAGTGCCGGAATATAAATACATATTGCGGCTATTTACTAGACGAGGTGGAGGGTCAGTGTAGAACTTGAGCTAGACTAAATTGAAATTGAAATTAGAACGAAACTGATCATAGTAGTTGTAGACACCATATTATGGCCGGTCAATAAATTCATCATTTGGCAAAGAACGATAATTTTAGTTTAATTAATATGTAATTGGTTTTCATCTGTTAAAAGTTTTAATGTTCATCAATTTCATGTAGTTAGGGTTTGATCCCAATATTATTCGATCTTAATAAAGGTTACAATTCTGTTGTAGTTCAATCTCGGGATTGCCCGAGCTCAATAATACTGGTTTTAAATTTTATTAAGCTCAATCCTCTATACTTGATTCGAGTTTCAGTTTCTCGGAAGATTGAGTGCTGATTATCTGACCCCCAAGCTCATTTGTGACACCGTGCGTGTATACGAGTATCTGATAAGTAATGCCACACGGTGTACCGGCACACTCTAATATACCTTAATTAATTTTCATTATAATTTTGAATATAACTTGTAAAATATAACTCATTTAAGTCATTTATTGAAATCATAACTTATTTGAGGTTCCGAAAATTTTAAAGAAAATCGTGATCTGGCTAAAAATGGAGAAAACAGTTCTTCGGAACCTGTGAAAAACACTTCCAATAAACAAATTCATTCATTCTCAACTCCAATATCATCACAAAACTCAATATCAAGATCTCAACATTTCAATTTCAATTCTCAGTCATCCATCACATGTGATGATCACATATATATCACAAATAAACATTTACTTTTCCATTTACAAATACAATTTTCATAATTTACATAAACCTCAATATACATTACACAAGTTTAATTACATATGAGAAAATCAAAATTAAGTTACAAAATGTCAAAATGACACCTAGTGTCCTACCAATGCAATGCGAGTTGAGGTGACACGGACCTTTATGCGAGAATGCGAGGATGGATTCACCGATCTGCGGTCTCTGGCTCACGATCTGTATCTCCAGTACCTACGCGTGGCAAAAGCAACTCGTTAAGCAATAATGCTTAGTGGTGCAATAATATAATAAAAGAAAATAGCAGAAAATAAATATGTATAGAATGTGTATGATTTGTTTGTTCGGTATTGGTATATCCATCATTTCATTAACTTTGTTCACTTTCATTCATTTGGTTGCCCAAGTAACCTACACTAGACGACTGGACTGGATAAACGGGTAAACTGGCACTGGGTACCTAGTATCTCGGGCCGTCACACCATCGGTCACATATGCATCTCCGGGTGTGCGACAGAACAGCTAACAAGCTGCAAATACATCAGGCACAATGCCAAATCTCAATACAAGGTCAGAATGGCTAAAAGCCATAGAATCACGGAATGGCATGTTGCCATGTGCAGTACTGCTAACTGAACCCTATTGGCATGCCAAACTATCCAAACCAATCTTGTTAGGTATACTAGGGCATTCGATACTTTAAAATTCTTCAATCTTTGAATTTCAAGTTTCGGTGTTACTATTCACCTCTATGGTCAACTAAAATGTTGACTTTTAGGTAGAAATTAGGTACATTGGTTTTGGCACTCCCAACATACCACATTTTGCTTTTAAAACTTGTTGGAATTAGTCACCATTACCATTTCTAACTTAAAACCAAGAGGGCAGAAAATTTTAGTTTTTGAAGCATATGTTTACTGTTCCATTAAACACTGTTGCAGTGGGAATTTGAAGAAATGACAAACATGAAAGTTGTTTCTTATTTTGTTTAGTTGAATTTCTTTTTTTGAATCACTCCATTTGGAGTTTTGTAGCTCCAGATATGGCTCAAAAACCACAGCTGGCCGGATTGCCAATCTGCAGAATTGACCATATCTACAGTAACATGAACAGTGATTGTGATTGCATTTTTGAATTGGTTCTGGCCATAATTTGGGGTAGGTTTCTTCATGAAAGTTGTTTGTCTATGTCTTAACTTGTTGCTGTAAAAATTTCAGATCCATTGACCAAATCTACAGTGAGTTATGGCCAAATGAACAGTTATTTGGTCATTCTGCAGAATCAGTTGCAGGGTGTCCGGATTGGGGCTAACTTTTGGTCCTCTTGCTTTGGTCTTTTGGGCATGGTTTCTTCAGCAAAAATGTGCCATTATAAGCCTAGTTTCATGTCCAATTGGCCAAACACCAATTGGACCAACACAGCCAAAGTTATGGCTGTGTAATTGGACTGAAATCTCGATCACCATTCTGCTGTCTTTAGCGAGATAGTCATTCACTTTGCCATGCTATTTTTAAGTCCATATTATTGTCAACTTACATAAAATTGTAACCAATTAAACATTAGAATGTCCTTTAACAATTTCCTAAGCCAAATCAAAATTTCACTCCCAAACCCTAGCTTATTTTCAAGGTTTACACCACACACCTTAGTTAACTCTTCCATTTCTTATATATATATATATATATATATATATATATATATATATATATATATATATATATATATATACATATACACTTTAGACATAATCTCTAATTCACTCTAAGTCCATTTAAAACAGTCAAACTCATTCCTTCCTTAGAAATTTGCCAAAATTTATGGTATACATACACATAGATTCATTTCATTTAATTCACAAAACCTTACTTTAATTCTTTAACATGGAATAAGAGGGATTTAGGTACAAATAGGCACTAACCTTGAATAGGGCAGAATTTTTCAAGCTTGAACTTCACTTTCTTTTGTTTTCTTGGCTGCCAAACACTCTAGCAAGGTTGGGTGACCAATTTTTGTGAAGGGACCTAAGGGTTTTGGGGTGAAAAATTAAGGATTTAAGGTATGAAAGAACAAGAATTATGGAGGAAGAAGAAGAAGCTCACGGCTGGCTGAAGAAGAAGAAGGAAACAGCAGAATTTTTGGGTCCATTTGTCTCTTTTAATTGTTTTAAGAAGGCTTGTTGAATGGTGATTGGTGGAGGGTATGTAAATGACATCATGTGATGTCATTATCCCTAATTTCCTTCATTTTTCTTTTCTTTTCTTTTCTACCACATTTTAATTTAATTTTTAGCAATATTTATTCATATTTTGAGTCATAATAATTATTTACTTAACTGGACAAGTCGGCCAAAAATCACCTCTGAAGGCGAAATGACCAAAATGCCCTCCGTTTGGCTTAACGGGTCAAAATTGTCTGTACCGATTGAAAAAATTTTCTAGGTATTTTCTTGGCATTCTAATGCCACGGGAACCTCAATAATCCTTCTCTGGAGTCCCAAAAATTATTTTATAATTTTTCCCCCTGGTCTAGGGCTCCTCGTTGCGAGAACCGCAACTTCCCTCTGGTTACCCATCGCTAGGGCACCGGCTCGTTTAACTTGGTTGTATTTTATTTCAAAAATTTTTACTAAATTTTTCTTATTAATATTTGAGTTAATTATGGTTCCTGACTTTAGTTTAAATATTTTTCCGGACATTCTAGCTGTCCGGACCGACACCGGTCACCGGAACAGTAGAATGTACGGAATTGCTACCGGGAGGGTATTACATCATTCTTGTTTTAGTTTGATTTCCCGGTTTAGGTCCAATTTTTGTATGTAAATAACCTGATCTCAATAATTATTTTTATTTTATTCTCTAGTCTGGTCCTCAGACCATCCAATCTTAACAAAGTTCGATTTTATGTACTTGCTTAAATTTCAATTTTGTTCTCGATTGAAGTTTGGTATTATATTTTATTTCCAATTTCTATGGTGTTAGTCTGATCTCTAAAGCTCATTATATATAATTGAACTTATAATTTAATACTGGTCATATGATTATCCGATCTCAATAAGAAAATGAGAAAGACAGATCTTAAAGAAATCTTTTATTTCATTAAATATTTGACATTACATCACTCTGCGGGCAAGTCCTCCTCAGCCCGCTCATCAGTTACATTATCTACATCCTCTCTCTCCAGTTCGCTCTCGCTCTCAGCCCTAACACCCAAAGCGAGCTTCTTGAGCCAGGTGAAGTCCTCTTCAGGATAGCGCTTAATAAGCGCGGCTAGGAAATCGTCATTGGCCTGCACATAGGCACCGGCTTCCTTATGCAAGGCTTCATTCTCCTTTGCCTTCATCTCATCAGCAAACTTAGCTAGGTCGGTAGCTCGACTGGCCTGGGCATCTTCGAGTTCCTTCCATAGCTAAGCTATTAGCTCCTCAAAAGACTATGCCTATTCCTCTAATTCTATAATTCGGGCATTTGCAGCTGAGAGTTGGCTCTTAGAAGCCAATAGCCTCCTAAACTGCCTTAAAGATCTCCCTCCTCAGAAAGTCCACTACATAGGAAGCCCTCTAAGCCCAACTCAAAGAATATAGGTGAAATCCATTCCAAACCCAAGTCAAGGGATAAAAAGAATAAACAAAAGGCCAAATAGAAGAATAGGCCAAAATTAGTGAAAAAGGACTTTAATAGAGCAATCTATGTGGAAGCCAGTGGAATGCACTTTGAGGTCCACTTTAAATTCATCAATGAGCCTCCTATTTTACTAGTTGAGATTGTTAAGAAGATAATGAAGAGTCCACAGTTCGACTTCACATGTAAGAACCAATATTCATCATTCTTTCATTGGGCGAGCTGATATAGTTCAGCAAAGACTTTCACGGTAGGCCCCAAGCCTTTAGCTCAGCACAAACCTCGGAATGCCACCTCATTCATTGTAAGAGCTTCTTTCCCTAGGATCAGAGCTTGTCCCTAGCTCAGCTCGGCAGGCTGGTTAGAGATCGGATGGACTGCTACTTTAACCTCAGGTTGCCCACTTGGTCCGACTTCTTCACCCTCATCAAAGGTCCATGAAACGTGTAGTCATGACGGGCTTCCTGCTCTCTGACCATCGGTACCGCTCATTTTCAATTGAAAAAGGAAAATATGCAATGGAAAAAGATCAAATACCATACCTTCAATGAAAAATGTCACCGGAGATCAGGAACTAGGAGAAAACTTGCTGGAGATTTTAGAGAAGAAAGAGAATGTAGAAATGCAAAATGTGAGTGTGACAGACTCTCCCCCCCCCCTCCCCCCCATATATATAGCCCTGGGCATTTAATGCTTATGAGACCTAAAGCGATATCTCGGTTAACGAAGGCATTTAATGTTTTCTTGATATTCAATGCACAATTGAAAAGACCGGATAAGGATAGATCAGATAAAGGAGATTGGATGAAGGGCTTTTGAGTGACTACAGAAATCGAATTGAAAGAGTTCGAATAAAGGGTGAGGTAGAGAGACTGCAGGTTTTTAAGAGATCAGAGAACGTGACTTCATAAAAGGAGATAGGACAAATCAAGAGAGATTGGATGAGGATGTTTCAGATGACTGAAGATCAGTTCAGACAGAGGGACTTGATAAAGAGATCGAAAACTACCAGATCAGAAGGATGTCAAATTAAGTTTAGGGTAGAAAGGTTGTGTGAGGATTTCAGAGACATCACTTTGAATCCTAGCTCTTGCTTTGCAAGATCAAATTTTCACCATTAGATTTTAGTTAGTTAAAATGATTAGGATATAATTCAATCTTTACCATTAATCCTGCTTGTAAGGATGAATCTGGGCCATTGATTCTAGGTAGTTAAAACATCTTAATATGCTCTAGTCTCTACCATTGATTTTATTTGTAAAGACAAATCTCAGGCCCTCAAATTGAAGTAATAAATACAAATTTGGTACCTTCCAATCCTAACCCTTAATTTGATTTGTAAGGCATAACTCCTAACCATTGGATCAAAGAAGAAAAGGATGGAGGAGTCCTGGATTGATTGCTACCCTTAAATCCTTAGTCACTTTAATTTTTGACCCTTGGAGGTTGTCCTTTTAAAACCAGACCCTTCCTCTTTTTCATGTTGAATCTTGGCCCTCCATTTTAAGGCCCCCATTGCCTATAAATACCCAAAATTTCCACTATTGAGGGGGTCCTTTTTCTCCAAAAAGAGATGAGAGAATATAAGGAGGAGGCTTTAGAAATGTCAGTTTTCTAAAGAATTCTCATTGTAGCATCAGCATTAAACAGCTCACTTTCTCAAAAGTACCCTAACCCATCACTTCTAAAAATTCAATTTGATAGTGCCTTGGCTCCATTCCTGAGCTTGTCAGGATTCACTTACCTCATCATTGCTAGAACCCTTTTACATGTAAAACTTTTAACATCTACATATTTCTCTTAAAGGGGATAGTTTAAGTTATATCCGCAATGTTATGTAAGTTAGAATTCGAACACTATAAATATTTGTTCATGTGCTACTAGAAAGTATCATTTCTGCCATTTTACTTTATATTAAAACCATTTTTTTTTTATTTTGAAGAAGTGTAGGAATCATAGTTTCGGTTCAGATAAAATAATAGGTTGTATTAAAAGCATGTTTCTTACTTCGAAGTAGTTTAGGAATAATTATTTGAGTTTGGATAAAATAATAGGTTATAGTTAGAGTTCGGATATAATGAATAGGGTGAAGAGAGTTCGGATATGATTGTAAGAGATCAGCAATAATAAAAGCAGGGTGCGTTAGAATGAGTTTGGCCATTCCATGGTTAGCAAATCTGATAGATTGAAAATAACGCGTATAGTTGTCATACACAATAGAGTTGGGGAATAGTACATTTTTATTTTATAACATTTATGTCATTCTATAGATTAAGAAATAATAAGAGTCCAGGAGAGATGCTGCACGGTCTCTTTATAAAATATGGGAGTTCGGGAGAGAGTCCTTTCCTTGAACCCCCCTTTTGTGAAAAGTAAAATTTTTTTTTTTATGCCTTTTGCAAAAACCACAATCTCTCTATATAATATTGGGAGTTTGAGAGAGAGTCTTTTCTTGGAACCCCCTTCCATATCTATGAAAAGCATTTTCTCTCTCAAATTTTTCTTTTTAAAATATTGGGAGTTTAGGAGAGAGTCCTTTCTTAGAACACCCATTCATATCTATGAAAAACATTTTCTCTCTTAACATTTTCTTTTGAAAATATTGGGGGTTCGGGAGAGAGTCCTTTCCTTGGACCCCCTTTCATATTTATTAAAAGCATTTTTTACGTTTCTTGAATTTCGGAGAAAATTTTTCATTTAGCATGTCAATAAATATGCAATTCTGAAGCACAATGGAGAGCCCGTCCTTGGATTATATTCTTATTGAAGGAGACTCCTTCCTCAAATTTGATAATCTAAGCTTGCACAGTTCAATTCATAATCTCCAAATTGCAAATTCGTCGATCAATATGAATAAAGGTTTTACAGTTGATATTGCCAATAATGGGACTTTGATTCATTAACTGAGAGTCCTCATTAATGAAGAAAACTCTCTAGGCTTTAATTAATACATTTCTTTTGAATTGGAGTCCCAATTAAAAGGAATGAAAATCTATATCCATATTGGTTCAATTATTAAACCCACTCATACACCACACTCTCAATTGTTTGGATGCCAATGATGAGATGAATGATGAATGAGCTGAGAGTCCTCCTCACTCATTATGAATCTCTAGGAACCAAATAATAACTTTCTGGAATTAGAGTCCTAATTTTGCAAAGAGAGGAGTTTAATAAAAATAATAATAAAAGTCAGAGTCACAATTCACCCTAGGGTCATCCCATCTACTTATATTCTTCAGACAACCTCGAAAGATGAAACATTAAACGTTTCTATAATAAATTGGGAATGGACATTGTAATTTAAACCTCAAAATTATTGGTTTA